>NC_141906.1:18706666-19006770 GCF_057802395.1 Ceratotherium simum simum
TGTGTTGCTAGCCAATTAGCAGACTTCTCTCTTATTGCGAGGAGATTTCTGTGGTTATTGCGAGGAGATTTCTGTGGGACATGCCAGGCACAGCTGGCTCCTCTCACACTTCTCGTCTGTCCTACTCCATCTCCCTTCCATGGCAGCGGTCAGGACTGCCCTCGATCAGGAAGGCCACAGGCAAGAACTTCCTCTCCACCCCTGGGCCTATCTTCACCCTGGACCATTTCAATGTCCATTTAGACATTGCACCTCAAAGTGTGGCCTGTGGACCAGAGAATCAGCATCGATGGGGATGCTTATTGAAATGAAGGATCTCAGGCCCCGCCCCAGACTTTGTGAATCAGAATCTAAATTTTAACAAAATCCCCTAGTGAGCCATATGCACATTAAAATTTGAGAATCACTGATTTAGAAGACCCATCCAAGACCCTGCTCCTCAGAATTCCTGGCTCTTTTTAATCCGGAAGTTTCCTGTTCATTTACTTTAGCCACCACAGATACCCATGGACACACCTAGAACCTTGCCTTATCCCCACCTCTATAATCGTACCGTCCTGTCCTGCTCTCTGGCCATTTTCAAATACCAACGTGCAAATCTCTCATTCTCTTACTCCCTTTGCACGTCAAATGGAGACCTCCAGTCCAGTGGCCATGCCATCATCTCCCAATTTGTCTGTCCCCTTGTAGCTTCCTTTCTTTTTCCATGATAAACAGCACTTTTATCATTCTCTCTTCATTGTGCTCAATTCTCCCATGCCATGTAGATTCTATTACAAATGCTAAGGCTTTTGTGCCACTGGGAAATCTCCTGCATGTCCCTAACAGCTTTCTGCCCCATTCCAGCCATTATTCCAAACTGTTACCCCTCTTTTCAAGCTCATCATCTCGTCAGGTGACCTCTCTCTTATCCCACAGAGAAATCCAAGCCATCCAGAAAACTGCCTCTCTTGTCTCCTTCAAACCTACCTGCATCTGCATATATCTCATTCTTCCTGCCCCGCTTCTTCAATGAAACAGGTGTCCCTCCTCCTGTCTAAAGTTAGACTTTCGATGAGTCTGCAGACCCTTCCCAAGTAGGGCAGGACCCTTCAGGAGCTTGGCCCATCAATCACAGCTTCTCTTCCCTCCAACTTCAACCTTTCTCTCTCCACTGGTTCCTTCCTCACGTATTGTAAATGTGCACAAATCTCCCCCTTCTTTGAAAGGAGTGCCTGTCACAGGCCCACAGCCTTCCCAGGGTAATATCCTTTCTTCAGCCCTCACTTAAGTCAAGCTTCCTCAACTCCTGGCTTTGAACCAGTTCCCTGAGGCAACCAATGACTGACTGTCGGATCCAATGTGCCTTACCTTGTCTGGCCTCTCTGTGGCATCTGTATAGTTGACGTGTCCTCCCTCCTAAAGCTTTCTCTTCCACCCAATGATGGTACCACTCCCTCCTCCCCACCCTTTGACCACTCTATCATCATTCCACTGGCTCCGACTGGTCCCCGACTGGTCTATGGTCACCACGTTAATCCCTTAGCCTTCTGATTTACACACTTCTCTCCTAAGTGACCTTGTTCAAACCTTGGTTTCACCTTCCAATATGAAGATACACCCAAATCTGTGTCTCCAGCCCAGAGCTCTCTGCAGAGCTTCAGAAGTCTATATTCAGCTCTTTACTGAAGGACATTTCTATATGGATGAGCCACAGACACCAAAAATTTGCATCCCACATGCCCCTCTCCTAGTCCCACTTCCAAGCCTTTCCAATCTCAAAGAATGAGACCACCATCCATCCTGAAGCCAAGACAGAAACTTGGGAGTCAATTCTGTCCATTTTCTCTACCTTTCTTTCTCCTCACCTGCTGCCCCCTCCTCACCCTTCTCCCCATCTAATCTGCCAGTCTCTCAGATCTGTCAACTTCTCTCTGTCCTCATTGCTGTTGTCTTAATTCAGACCTTTGTCACTTCTTCTCTAATCACTAAAGTATCCATATAAATCTCTCTGCTCCCTACCAACCCATCCCCAATCCATCTTCTACGTTATTGCCAGAGGGAGCTTTCAAAAATGTAAATCTGATGATGACTTCAAGCTCTACTGTTCAACATTCTTCAATGGCTCCCCAAAGTTTTCAGAATAAAGTTCACACCCTGCCTTCATAGCTCCTGATGACCTTTCTTGCTCCACAGCCCCTGCCACTCCGTATGCCCTCCCACCACAGCCCCTGCACTGAATTTATCAGGTCCTGTCAATTTATTGAAAGTCTCTCTTTGTAGCATGCTATTTCCTGTCCGCAATAACTACAAATTCTGTTCCTTCTACTTGCAATGTCTCTCATACCTTTCTTCTTCTGGTTAACTGCTACTCATTCTATAAAACTTAGTTCTAGTTTTATCTCCTCTGAGAAGATAGTCTGACCATCCTTCCAACAATATGACTCAGGTGCCCTTTCCATGTGCTATTAACAATAATATTTTAAATAACTATCAATACTTTCCACGTGTCTATGCTAAGTACCTTATCTGCTTAACCTCATTTAATTCTCATAATAACCCTACAAAGAATTATTATTATCCCTATTTTACCATGAGGAAACTGAGGTTCAGAGAGGATAAGCAACTTGACTGAGGTCATACTGCAAATTCAGGTTTCAAACCAAAGTCTGTGTGACCTCAAAGCCCAGTCTCCCAACCACCTTGCTGTACACCACCATTCCCCATGGCACACTGTGCTCGTTTTTACCAAAACATTTATCACAGTGTCCCTTAGCCTCTGGTCAGATGTTTGTCTCTATCTACCCCTCTTGGTAAAGGCAATGAGGTCTTTGAAGCCAAGGACTACGCCTTTCTTATCTGTGTACCCCAGTGTAGACCACAGGGCCCTACACGTTAGCTGTGCAATGAACATGACAAGTCAGGTTGGGTTGCCATAACAAAATACCACAAACTAGCTGGCTTAAGTAACATTTCTGGGGGCTGGAAAGTCCAAGAATAAGGTTCTGGCAGGGTTTGGTTTCTGGTGAGGATTCTCTTCCTGGCTTGCTGATGGCAGCTTCTTGCCGTGTCCTCACATGATGAAGAGAGTGAGCTCTCTGGTGCCTCTTCCTCTTTTTATAAGGGCATCAGTTACATCAGATCATGGCTCCACCTTTATGACTTCACTGAACCTTAATCAACTCCTTAAAAGCCCTACGTCCAGTACAGCCACATGGGGTGGGATGTAAGGCTTCAACATATGAATTTTCAGGGCACACAATTTAGTCCACAGCAGTGAGCTACACCCCTCCACTGTTTCAGTGGCTGTATGGCATAAATCTTGCCAACAGTGGAGACTGAGTGGCGTAGATCTTCAAAGCTATTGGAAGTACCTGGCATGATCCCAAGAAAACATCACAGAGGAGGGGTCTTGAAGGATGCATAGACTATATATAGGTTGAAAGGATGCAAAGAGCATTTCTGATTGGAGAAAGAAGCAGGAGTAAGGTGGGACAGTGTGGTCAAAGTCGCAGAGTATTCAGGAGATAAGTGGATGGGAGAAGAGGATCAGATATCAGCCAGGTCATGGACCTTGAAGGCTCTGCCCAGAAGCCCAGATTTTAAATAGGTAAAGATTGCACAGCCTTTCATCTCTCCGACCTTTGATTGGTTGGTTGGGACTGCCTGAAACGCTAAGTTGAGAAGGATTCTGAGACTGCATCTGAGCTCATCAGCAAGAGGGCAGTGATAGACAGTGATGTCTTCCCTGGGTCTGAGTACAGAGGAATAAGAGTGCAGCAAGAGTGTTGTGGATTTGCCACCTCCGCTAGAGATGCTTCCCTCCAAGGTCTCCTGGTTACTTGTAGAACTCAGACAGACTCACACAGGCCTACAAAAATATCTCCCACCATGAGCACACAGTGTCCACCAGGCTCTGCCAGGGTGTCATTGCCCCATGCAGCCAGAGTACTCCTGGGGAGCCAGAACAGTGCAGGGCTCCCTGCAGAGCTGGAGAGAATGGCACAGCCCCAAATCTGTATTTGGGTTTTTCCTGAGACTTCAAGGCAATTCTACTTGTGCCTACAACTCACCAAATTGTCTCATAAAAATTGGCTAGTTTTTCCAGATTGTGACTCTCACCTTCTTAACCTTACATACTTGGATATCATCCAAAGGATCAGGCAGTGAACAGAAGTCATGTCATATGTTGCCCTTGTCTCCATTCTTTCCTGTAGCCTCTGACAGCAGCCAAGCTTCTCGTACCCTCCTGAATCATAAAACAAAAGTCTCCTTACACATTAATGGAGACAAGCAGATCTAGTGAGAAGATGGGTGTTGACCATACGCTGAGCTCCTGATCCTCCATCAAATGCCTTATTACAGGAATTAAATTAGGAAACAGGTAGAACACCCTGCAAATTCCTCCTCTGGCTCTAACACCACCGGTGGCACTGGGAGCACATTAATGGATCACATTTAATGAACATTTACTCTGCAAATGCTGTGCTAAGTACCATGCATACACTCTCTTATTTAATCCCCACATTAAGTCTGAGGAGAAGGGTCAATGTTGTGTTGTGTGCTTAGGATTGGCATGATGATGCTTGTAGTCTTAGAGTTTATTTCCCTGTTGTCCTTCCTCAGTAGACTCTTTAAAACCAAAGATGGGGTTTATATCTATATCTGAGCCGAGCAGAAGGGAAACAGCTTCCCCAGCTCCCACCTCAGATTCTGAAACTAAAAGAAGGTGTGAGTAAGAATGAGAGTGAACCCCCCAATAATCGTGATCACAGCTAGCATTACTGCACCCTTCTCTGTGATTTAAAAGTTTTACATATACTTAATCTTCACTACAACCTGAGGAGGTAGAGGCTATTTAAGATCAGGGAACTAGGGCCCAGAGTGGTTAAATAACTTGCCCAAATTCAAACAGCTGGTTAGTGATGGAGCCAAAAGTCAAATGCAGGCAGTCAAGCGCCAGCCCACACAAACTCTAGGCTGGTAGGCGATTCTGGCTCCGCCAAGAAGGTGAAGCTCAAAGAAACCAGGGCTTCTTCTCGGTCAAGCATCCCTCTTCCTTGAGAGCAGAGGCCAGCTTTGGGTTTTGTTCTGACAAGTAAAGCCCTCTTGGGCACAGCTCAACCTCTCTGCCTACAGATGGCAGCTGTCACAATACCGAGCTGAGTGCTTGCCAGGCGCCTTTGACACAGCCTAGAACAGCTGCTGGTAATAAGTCCCGTGAAAAAACTAATTGAAATGTAACTGCCCTGACACTGGGATGGGATGGGAGGTGTCGGGGCATTGTCATGGGAAATCTGTCCTGCTGAATTTTTCATTTTTCGGCTGTCAAAGTGAGGCAACCAGACCCTTCCTGGAAATGAAATGAAGGGGACCAGAGCACAGAGAGACTCAGTGTTCTTGTCACACCCCATTAAGGTGACCAGTTCAGGCAGGAGATGGTGGTATTAATGCAATTTCCATGGTAAATTTGGAGATTCATCCCCATCTTTCTCCCTCTCTCTCTCTAGTGTGCACACACACACATACACTCGCACACATATGCACACAAACCTCAAAGCACAAAGGATTTTGTTGGCTTCAAGGTCTAACTTAAGGGAACTGGAGCAGCGTTTCCCACAGGGTGTTCTGTCAACACTCGTGTCGAGGAAGGTTAATAGGTTTGGGGCTAACAAGGATGCTATGCCCTGATCATTTGGGGAAGGCTGGATTAAGCAAAGTTAGCGGTTTCCCACAGGACGCTCAAGGCCTTGAGCACATTCATGGATGCTGTGAGACTCCAAGAGCGGCACAGAGCGTGCAGAATTGACCAAATTCCTTTGCCCGTTGGTGTTGTAGGGAACGTACTGTGGGAACTGCTTTCCACAGCAGAAGCCTGATCTTCTCTCTCCTCGAAGCTCCAGATGCTGAGGCCTCTACCTGCAGATTCTGCCTGCCCACTTCTGCAGCCAAGCTGACCAGGGCAGGAAGACGTGAGGGGTCTCAGTCTCACCAACAGGGGAGCCTCGAGAAGATCATGAGGACAAAGAAGCAGCGCCCTGGCTCCCGGGTGTCTACTGAACACAGCCTGCTCTTGCTCCTGACCTCCTCCCTCACCATAGGCGGGCTCAGTCCTTGCTTCTGGGCTTCTGTCTGGTTTCTCTGCCTAACACTTGATTTCTGTGCTGGACTTGAACCCTGTCTTCAACCTCATCCCGCTTGGCGGGACCTGACCCTTGCCTCTCTCTTGCCACCCCTGCCGCAGGGGTTGTGTTCTGCAAACAGGTGCCCTGCTTCTTCCTGGGAGCCCCCTGTGGCTGGGACATTCACTGAGGATCCCACTGCACCCTGCCCACGTGACCTCACACATTATCTGCCTCGTCCACCATCCAGCCCACGGCATGGACGTCTACGGTATATGCCCAAATATGGCAAACCCCTTGGCCTTTGGACAGGAGAATACCCACTACTCTGAGTACTGAGCTGAATGTATATCCATAAGTGATCCTGCGCAGGGACACATGATCCTCAACAGAAAGCCAGCTGAGTCACCTCACAAAAGTAGTTTCAATACCACTGCCTCCGTGAGCTTAACAAGGGGCATATGAACATTTGTTCCTAATTAACAACAACAAAACATCTGTCTCACTTATTCTCAGTAACCAATCCTAACCCCAGTACCTGAGGTGCTACTTCTCATTTGAGAAGGGCATCATCGCGTCTCCGTGGTGTCTAGGACAGACTCCGGGTCTCCGCATTGCATACAAAATGGCAGTTCCCATTCGTCATGCAGCAGCGAGGCAGCAGGCCAGGGACACTGGCTGCCTGAAGACTCAGTAACATCCCAGCACATGTCAAAGCATGGGCTGAAAAGCACAGCATTTCCACTAAGAACTGTAGAAGCAAGAGAGTCTAAAGCGAGACCTGCCAATAGACCTCTTCATGGGCCCCAGCTGCAGGATCTGGGCCTGGAAACCACATGCGGCCTTGTTCCTTCCACCTTCCACCTGCCCCCCAGCACTAAGAAGTGCTGTATTTTGTGGCCTTCCCCCAAGGGTCCACAAACCCGAAACTGGGCTGTGGAAGCCAAGAGCACACACAAAGCCTCCAGAGTACAGACAGGCAAGCAAAGGGGCCCCAGGATTCCAGGCTCCACTCTCCTCTCCTGTGGCCCAAAGCTCTGAAAGCATAAACAGCTCAGGGCCCAGAGGCCTTTCCCTCCCTGTCCTCTCTCCTTTCCAGCCATCATCACACTTTACTCGTGAAAAGAAGTTTTAAAAGATTCAGTCTGGCATGAAGTGAGGTGACTGCAGACGTTCTGAAATTCTTTCTGTAAATGGCCAGGTAGTAAGTATTGTTGGCTTTGTGGGACATACCAACTCTGTTGCAACTACTTAACTCTGCTTTTGTAGTGCAAAAGCAGCCACAGACCATACATGAATGATGGGCATGGTTGTGTGCCAATAAAACTGTTTACAAAAGCAAGTGGCAGGTAAGATTTGGACCACAGGCTGTAGATTGCCAACCCCTGCTGTACCATGGCCAAAGTGAAAACAGATTCAGATGTCAACCAGAACTTGTGTTTTTAAATGAACTAGATTGGAATGGAATGGGATGGGATGGGATGGGATGGGATGGGATGGGATGGGATGGGATGGGATGGGATGGAGAAATACATATTGTTTTGTCAATGTTTTGTTACAAACATGTTTGATCCAAACACACCATACATATGTGTGACTGTGTTCTAGATAGTGATTATAAACGTATTTCTTAGTCTGAGTCAGGATCAGAAAAGTTTGAAATACACTAGTATAGTGGATAGAATCTTCAACTGGAAGCTGGGAAGCCTGGGTTAAAAATCTCCATTCTGCCACGAGTTTACACTCTGATCTTTCAGAAGTCACTTCCCCACCCTGAGCCTCAGTTTCCCCATCTGTAGACTGAGAGACGTAGAGATGAGGTCTGAATTAACTTCTGGCTCCGAGATGCTGTAGTTATCGTCATCATCTAGCGCGGGTGATCAGGGAGGCCCACAAACCAGATGCTCCAGCTCAGAGACTTCTGGGCAGCATAGTTTCATCCACAGGGTCTCTGCCCCACTCCAGCCCTGTCTCTTTCTAGCTGAGAAACATTTTCATTTCATAGCTTGTGACCTCATTTAACAAACCAGCCCCAGTTTGTGGATGAGACGGTGGATGAGACTAGAGAGGAAGGACTTGCCCAAAGACACTCATCTCCTAAGTGCCTAAACCAAACCCAAACTTTAGTCTGATTTTTAAATCTAAAGCCCTTGCCTTTTTCTCCATAGCATGGTCCTCTTTAGGGAGAGCAGTTTCCTGCAGCCCCAAATCTCAAGCTTCAGCTCACCCTCTATTCCTACTTGGAAATATTCCTAATCAATTCCTACACACTTAAAAATGAAGCAGTGACTGCCAGGAGCCAGTGTGGGTTTACCAAGAACAGGCAATGTCAACTCATGTCCTTTCCTTTCTTCATGGGTTATTAGATCTGCAGACCAGGGAAATCAAGTAGAGAGCATGTATGTGAGCTTCCAGAAGATTCTGACAAGGTGTCTTGCAGGGCCCATGGAGCAGCTGGTGAGATGAAGGCTGGAGAATGATTGAGTGAAGCAGGTTCATGGTTGGTAGATCAACCATAACTAAAAAGCATCATTTAATGGAGCAGAGAGGATCATGGGAGGGGACTCTGATGTATATATGAATAGAGAGAGTGGTGAAGACCCTGGCAAATGGAAAGGGGTACAAGCACCCTAACGAGAGCAGCCACCATCACCCAGCTGCAGCCTACTGTGGCCATGAGGGAGCCCCTACTCAGCCTCAGGAGGAGACTCAGGCGAGTTGAAGCCTGAGTCCCTAGCTTTTCAAAGAAGGTGAAAATCTGGATTTGCCATTTAAAAATGTTGCAAGTACATTCCAATTAGAAAACAAACACTGTGTGCATGACCAACAAAACACATCTGCGGGTCCAATATGACCCATGGATGCCAATTTGTAATGCCCGGATTAAAAGTCAATCTAGAGAAATTTCTCCAGGCAATGGCACAAGGCTCTATTCTCTGTCCTGTCCTATTCACCACTTTCATCGCAGGCTTGAATGAGGACACAGAAGGCATAATTATCATGCAGACAGATGTCAGGAAACTAGGAAGGAAGGCTGACAGGATCAAAATTCAGAGTGATTTTCACAGGCTGTACCACTGAACCCAACATATCAAGATGAGACTTATTAGAGAAAAATGTAAGAGTGTATACCATGGATCAAAAAATTTTAGACCCTAGTGGTCCCATTCACGCCATACTGTTCAGCTCTCTGCTTCCCTATGTGTTGTATGTGCCCTTGGGGAGCCTTCAGGTTCTCCTCCTCTTCTGGGAGGCCTTTCTCCTCCCCTGGCCTTCCTGAAGCAAGTGGGTACTGTCCCAGGACGCCAAAGCCCTTCCCTTCCTCAAGGGATGCTGTTGTCCTCAGCCTGGGGACTCTGCAACCATCTGCTCTACCTTCTGCTGTCTAGAGCCCGAGCCCGTACAAGATACCTCCCATCCAAACTGAACCAGCGAACCAGGCCAGATTATTTTAGTAGACTTTGGAATGCTCAAGGACCGTGGGAGTCACCCAGACCCAGGGAGGTTCACTGAGCCAGGTCCAGCTCCAAGATGGCCGTGTCCCTCAGCCCATGGGGAGGACCAGTCTTCACATCTTCTGGGCCACAGGAATGTAAACCCACCAGGGCAGGAATCCTGTCCACAGCATTCATCACTGTGGGTCCGGCACCTAACACAAAGCCTTGCCCAGATTAAGTGTGCAATAAATATTAATGGTCAGGGCTATAAAAGCATACTTTTTAGACAATCAGAGAAATTTGAACATTGACTATGAATTAGATGACACTAAGAAATTATTCTTAATTTTGTTAAGTGTGATAATGGCAATGTTGCATAAGAAAATGTTTCTCTTTTTTTTTCATTTTTATAGTGGGGAGGGGTGCAAACTAAAGTAATTAGGGGTGAGATGACATGATACTTGAGATTTGCTTTAATATGCTCTAACCTAAGGAAAAAGAGGAAGTGGGCTAGATCAAACTCTCTATTTTTGTGCGTGTGTTTAGCCATTTTCATAATAAAAACTTTGAAAAAAAAATCGATGAGGCTGTAAGGAGGGCCTCCCACGAGCTGGAGCGCTCCAAGCAGGATTAAGTGCTGCCACCCCAGCCTGCTGCACATGGATCCCTTCTGGCCGAGGTCTCCTCTCCTTCCCTTTGGCTCCCCATGGATGGGAGGAGAGATTCCTGCCTTGTGATGAGAAAGAACCCAGGATTCTCTTTACACACTGAGCCCCCACCCCCACCCCAGCCCAGTCAGGCCCTGAAGCAGCCTGTCCTGGGTGAGCAGTACAGCTGTCAGAAAAATTACCCAAAACTTGGAAATAAGGCAGAGGGTGTGTGGCATGCCTTTTCAATGCTGTAGAGGGGTGAAGGGCACCCAAGAAATGTTTAGGGGATTGTATTTGGTTCAACTCACTATTTACTATTGATTTAAAATCCCAGATTAGTAAAGTTACATATTAACTTGTTGATTTTATCTACTAGAGATGCAACTAATTTCTATCCAGTGAAAAAGACAAACCTAAGTTTACATTCATGGCCCTTTTGGACATTCATCAGTTTGGGATCTAACCCAGCAATCTTATCCCGGCATTTCCTGTAAATACCTAGCTTCTTAAATGTTCCTTGAGCCAGTTCTTACATCTTACTGGTTCCCTCATTGATGAATGAGTACTAGAATAAAATCTTTGACATATGTTCATTTTATATTGGTATGAGAGCGATTTTCTTAACCTTTTGAAAATTATACTTTATCAGCATTGATCTATCTCCTGTGAGTCAGCTGTTCCCATTCTGTTGAGATGGGAAATCTGGAGGTAGCCCATTTCCACTTTGGATAGCTCCAATCCTTAAAAAAAAGATCCTTTTATTTAGCTAGAATCTGCCTCTATAGGGCTTTCTTCCTCTGCTAATGAACTGAAAATAGCGAAGGCTTTGGAATCAGACAAGCCTGGGCTCAAATCCCAGGTCCACCACTTATTAGCTGCTTGACCTTGGAAGAGGTACTTGATCTCCCTAAGAATTAAATGAGATAGCGCATGGAAAGCACTGAGCGCAGGGCCTGGCATATAATGGGTTAGTTTATCTTCTTCTCCATCATTTCCTCATTCATTCCTTTATTCAACAAATATTTATTGAGGCACTGGTGGCGAAAGCTGGAGCTGTGAAGATGCATAACAAACAGCTTCTGTTCTGAGGAGGCATGCAAATGAGTAGGGGAGAAAGAAATGTTTAAAAAGAAATCCTAATACCGCATGATAAGTACAACAATAGAATCATGTACAATGTGCAGAGGAGAAAGTGATTAGCTCGGAGGCAGAAGAAGAGGTGGTTGCCAAAGTAGGTTTCCCAGAGAAGGTGATGCCTACAATGTGTTTTGAACATCAATAAGAGTTTTCCTGGCACTCAAGGAAGGAGAAAACATCACAAAGACTTGGAGAAATAAAATAGAATGCCAGGCCTTGATGAAGCATAAAGAGCAAGTGAGGGGCAGGGAGATGAGCTTGGAGAGGTCGTCAAGGGAGATGGACCAGGTAAGCAGAGGAGGTTTGACTACTTCCTTCAAAAATGATGGAGAGCTTCTGAGAGATTTTAGGCAGGGGAGTGATATTATCACGTGTGTTTTTAGAAGGATCATGGTGATGGCAACATGAGGAATGAAGCAAGACTAAGGCTGGGAGACGTGTTTGACAGTCCAGTCCAAATAATGGCGCAACAGAGGTGAAATCTGGAAACAGAGAGTGGAGGGGGAAAATGTTTAGGAAACAGAATCAGCCAGACCAGGCAAACTACTTGACAGTCACAGTGACCACCACATCCAACCCTCCTTTGGAAGGGAAACTGCCCCACCCACGGGTCCCTGCTGAGAGAAGAGGCTCTGTGCTGGCCCTTGAGCAAGGACTGGCAACAAACTGGACCAAAGTGGGTACCTGGGCCAAGATCAGCCTATCCGTAGGCAGGCCAGTGACCAAAGAAGTAGCTAGGTGTGAATAGCTCTGTCCAGTAGGACCGGCGGTAATTCCCTACGATAGTCAGGCACCTTCCCTCCAGGATTTGAATAGCAAACTGCAAAGATAATCAGTCAGTTGGGAACAAGAAGAGAAAGGAGAATGACATGCAGAGAGAAGTACAGATGCTATGGAAAAAGAGATCAATGCCAGAGGCAACAACAGCCATGACACCGCTAGAGAGCCAGATACTTTACAGCAAAGTTGCTGTTAAA
Organism: Ceratotherium simum simum; assembly: GCF_057802395.1. NCBI lineage: Eukaryota > Metazoa > Chordata > Mammalia > Perissodactyla > Rhinocerotidae > Ceratotherium > Ceratotherium simum. The sequence goes on from NC_141906.1 coordinate 18,718,969, forward strand.
GCCTTACAGCCATTGGCATCTGGGGCTTACAGTCATGTAAGTGCTTCTACGTTTCTTACAACCAACAAAACTCGACTAGCTCGCTTTTTAACTGGTCAGATGTTAGAGAAAGAAATGCATCTGCATAAATATTTGAATACAAGACTCACTTCCTCCAAGTCTTCCTTTCTGCAAGCTAAACATCCCCATTCCTTCACTCTTCCTCATTGGCCGTGATTCTGCCTTCTCTCCCCGCTCTGATTTTCTCCGTTGCGCAAACTCCTGGCTGACCTTGCTCCCTGCCCCAGGGTCCAAAGTCAGGGCTCTTGGTTCATTCCTGATCCCTGACTCCACCTGCCTGTTTGGAGCTCAGCTTCTTCCCACCCCAACCCTAAGCTGTTCTGACTGTTAGCAGGTGAAGAGGAAAAAAAAATGGCAAAATAAGACGGAAAGAGCTAGGAAGCTATACCTGGTCACAGAAAAAGCAAGAACCTGGAGAACCTTCTTGCTTGCTGGAAAGAACAACCCTCTATTCAATCCTCCATTCAGGAATAGTATTTCTCCACGTCCCTGGCTCAGGAGGTTTGGAACTGGCATTTGTGAAAAGATAAAGGATCTGCCAGAACCCAGATATCCGCACATCCCACTGATGGTCAAGTATATCCCAAAGGCTGACTGATGGGATAATTCAAGCTCCATGAGGACCAAGATTTGTCTTATTCATCACCAAATCCACAGTGCCTAGAATAACCCCTGGCATGTACTAGGAACTCAGTAAATATGTATTGAGCGAACAAATGTATGGATTCACAGCAAGTCTGCAGAGAAGTCTCATGATATGCCAGAGTTCTCTGTCCTCAGCCCGCCGTAATTCAATGAGAGCATAAAGGGACTTCTGGGGAGAAACAGATAAAACGAGAATGGAGCTGGGAAGAATTTTGAATGCATTGGTGAATTGACTCAAGATTCAAAATATCTGAAGGAGACAGAGCAATAATCGATACTTTGATAAGAGATGTTATCAGAACTTTCATACCAGTTGAGAGACATGATTTAGCAGCAGTGCTCTGGGAAAACAATCACGGGTCTTAGTTGACCATAAACTCAGTAGGAATTTGAGATATAAAAAAGCTACCAAGAAAGTAACTGTGCTCTGAGGTACAGAGTCCAGAAAAGTGGGAGGTGATGCCCCAGTAGCAGGTGTGCTGCTCAGAACACCTCTAGAGTGATTGGCTTGGTACATGAAATATGCTCAAAGGAGAGAAATCAAGGAAAGGATGGAGATCATATCATATGAGAAACAACTGAAGGAACTGGGCGCGTTCAGCCTAGGGAAGGCTCAGAAGGTGTATTAGTTTCCTAGGGCCGCCGTAACAAAATACCACAACCAGGTGGCTTAAAACTACAGAAATTTATTCTCTCACAGATTTGGAGGCCAGACTCCAAAATCAAGTATTCACAGGGCCATGCTCCCTCTGAAGTCTCCAAGGGAGGATTCTTCCTTGCCTCTTCCAGCTTCTGGTAGCCCCAATGATTCCTTGGCTTATGGCAGCATCATTCCAATCTCTGCCTCCATTTTCCCCTGGCATTCTCCCTTTGTGTGTCTGTGTGTCTTAAAAGGACACCAGTGATATTTGATTAAGGGTCCACCCTACTTCATTCAATATGACCTCCTTTTAACTAATTGCATCTATAACTACCCTATTTCCAAATAAGGTCACATTCTGAGGCACTGTGGGGTTAGGACTTCAGCATATATCTTTGGACGTCACAATTCAACCCATAACAGAGGTCAAGAGAACAGTCTTCAAATATTCGAAGAACTCTCTTGTAGAGGATTTGATCTATGGCCCCAAGGGCAGAACCAAGAACAGGGAGTGGAAGTTACCGGGATGCAAATTGTAGCTACTTGTAAAGAACTTTCTAAGAGCTGAGGCTGCCTCCCTGTGACTCCTACCCCTGAGGCTGCCGAGGAAGCAGCGAGACGACCCATGGGGGTGGCACTGGGGGAATTCTCTCCTAGGAAGGGATCAGCTGCATGGCCCCATGTCACTCTCAGTCAACTTGACTCCACGTGTCACTGCCCTCTGGAACTCCGGCACAAGGGAACCATTTTCAACCAAGCAGAGATTTAAGCGGCTGTTTCCCAGAGGCAATACAAGCAGATGAGCTCCAAGATAATGCAGGCTGCTTATGAGAAATGGAGCGTGAATTGCAGACCCAGGAAATGAATATAAATTCAGCAGCTATTTTAATTTTTAATTGGAAAAAAAGCTCATCCCAGCTAAAAAGAATAGAGGAAGAGTGTACTTTGCACAGCACTATAGAAAGCATTTGTTAACGCTGCCGAGACAAATGGTGTAGTCTTGTCGCCTCTGCCATCCTATCAGTTGGGATGGGAAAGATTTCTACAGGAACTGCCCCTGCTGGCCGCCTCCATGGATAATGAAGGTCATGGTTTATGGGCACAAACTATTCTGCTCCAGACGCAGCTTCATTGGTATTCAGTCATGGAAACCCAGCAGCCAGCCCCACGCACTGATCAGATTTTGGAATTTAGTAATAATGTATCCCCTCTCTAACTCCCTCTCATTTTTCTGGACAGTTTTGCACACAAATGGAGCAGCTGGAAGATAGAAAACGGTCAGGGGAAGAGAGCTGACATTTATTAGGCACCTACTTTGTGACAGGCATTGGTCTCATTGAGTAACAGAGACCAATGGACTCCATGGATGATGGGGTCAGTATATGTGTATGCGTGTGCACCTACTAGCACATTTGTGATCTAGATGGAGAAATGGAGGGAAAGGGAAAAGATGCAAAGCACTTAGAAGATGGGAAGATTATAGATCAAAAGGTGCATCATAAGTGTGGAGGTCCAGGACTGACCTTATGAGATGATGTATTAGGCAGCTTCTTTGGGGGCCAAGTAGGGAAACGCCTGCCTGCAACAGGGGTATCCAACTTGGAGAAGACCCACAGGGTCTCCTCAGACTGGAGTCATAGGGGTGCCTGGAATCAAAGCCTGAGACGGAAGAAAGCTGAAGGATCTGAGAGGACAGAAGGTCTTCTAAGCCAGATGGACCTCAGCTGGACATATAGGAGACTCCAGTCAAAATCCTGATGCATCCAGAGGCCTAAACTCTCATTTTTTGCTACTTTACATTTATTTATGATTGATTTACTCTGGAACCTCAGCAAAATTATCCCCTTTAAGGCTCTAGACCAGTGGTTCTCAGGAACTAGGATGCAAATGTATCACTGAGGAGGTTCCCAAATCCCACCCTCAGAGAGAGCCAGACTCAATGGGCTTAGGATGAATCTTGATGATCTGTACTTTAAACAAGCGCCTCGGGTAAACAGAGGGCCGTGCTTTAAGGAATACTACTTCAGATCATTTATGACTTTGTCAGAAGAAAAAGAGAATGTGCCCACACCTGGGCCAAGAGGGAGGAGAAAGAAAAGTGTCCCTAGCGGCCAGGTGTGCTGGGGGCCCTGGAGGCTGCCCCTCAGCTGTCCAGCTCTCAGAAATTTCGGAGACTCTTGGTTGTGCCTAAAATCTCACCACTGCTTTCTTCCTTAGGGTAAAGGAATGTTCAGCTTTGTCAGCTATTAACACCTTAGCATGAATTAAACCATACGCAGCCAACTCCTTTCCCAGAAAAAGGGAACACAAGAGAAACTAACTTTTGTGGAATGCTCCCATGGGCATCCAGCTCTGCATTCGTCACTCTGCGGTGAAGATCATTGAATGAGGCTTGGTTGATGCTCACACCAACCCTCTGAGATGGTATTTTCTGCATTTGACCGATGAGGAAATAAAGATCAGAGAGATTAAGTAAATTGTACAAGGTCACTCAGCTGATGGTAGCAGATCCTATATATAATCCAAGGTCTGTCTGCCTCTAAAAAGCATCCTTTTCCCACTACCAATCTTCAGCCATACACTCTAATAAGAGAGACGAAGGAGGGGACCCTACTGAGAAGAGCAGGCCCAGGTGGGCTGCCACAGAGGGAGGGAGAGAGTACATTGGCATGGAGGACGAGGGTCCAAAGACAACTTGTCCGAAGACAAAAGACAACTTTTCCACACTTACACTTTGATCTGATTTTTGAAGTGAAGTATCTGTCAGTCTAAATGAGCACTGACCTTTATCAAGAGAGAGGTAAGGACAGGAAACATCTATTTCTCTAGAGGGTTGGCGTATGGGAAAGAGAAGAGCTGGGAGGTGAACAGCTGGTCACATCTGGGATTGATGACAAGGTTGAGGTCAAGGCTTGGCATGCCTGGCCACTAGCTCTTAGCCAGGCATGAAATGTGCCTCATCAGAATGGGAAAAGGGTTTGCACAGGGACTGAGCAAGAGAGTATTAAATAAAATGTGGTTGGGGCAGGGGAGAGGCACAGGTGAGCCAGTGGATGCTGTGACAGTGGAGTGTAGTGGGAACTGGTGATTCCATGAGCCAGCTCTCAGGGCAGGCTAGAAACAGGCCTTAGCCTCTCCTGGGAACGTCCGTCTGGCAGCATCCATGACTGCAGGTCATCTCTGCTGAATGTCTTGCCCTTCTCTTACCTCTGCCCAGCTCAGACTGAGCCCCCTGCCTGAGTCCAAAACCAGTTTCTACTCTTCACTAACATTGGCAGGAGCATCCACATTCTTGGAGGTTCAACAGCTGGACCACCTCTTTGGATTCCCTTTCCTTCTCCCCCATGCAGTCACTTACCAAATCCTCCTCATGGTTTCTGTATAACATCTCCCCACCTCTTCATTCTTTCTGCCAAGTCCCTAGGCCAGGGCCCAATCCACATATCTCTCAATTAGAGCAATTCCACACTTGGAGTTCAAAGCTTTCTACAATCTAGCCCCATCTCCTGGCTCGTAAACCAACTGCCCACTCTCCCATTGTTCCCTCAAATGAGCCACTCTCTTCTACCAAAATGGCTTGCTGTAAGCCAGCCTCCATTCATTCCTTTGCTCATGCCATTTCCTCCATCTGTATTTCCATCTTCCCGGCATATGCATTCACTCCCTCATTCATTCATTCAACAAACATTAATGAGTGACTACTATGTGCTAACAATCTTCTAGGTGCTGGGGAGCCAGCAAAGATCAAGACAAAGTCCCTCTGCTCTGGGAGGAAGATGGAAAATAAAGCAGTGTAAAGAATGGCACAGTGCATGTGTCTGTTTTAGGCAGTGTGGGCAGGAAAGGTTTCTCTGGGGAGGTGACTATGGATCAGAGACATGAATGAAATGAGAGCTAATCATGTGAAAACTGGAGTAAGAGCTTCCAAGTGTTTTCCTCCAGAGATCCACATACGCTCTTTGGAAATCACTCCCACCCCTGAATTCCAGGACTTACATCGATTTCTGAGATGTTCAGAAATCCCTAAGCATATCTTCCCTCGAATTGCTTTTTACCTTTTGTGCCTAGCCAGATGGTGAGTTCTTTGTGGGCAAGAGCCTTCATACAAGTCACAGGTTAGAGGGGCATTATTGTACGCAAGGATCACCCAGCTTAGGCAAAATAAGGGAGAACTTCTAAAATGTGAGACCGCAAGAAAAAATTTCTTCCTTGTGATTTGAGGAAGACTGTTTTGCAGGTGTCATTCGCTCCATAGAGGAGATTTTCCTAGCTGGAGGCCAGGAAGGTAGCTATGGTTGCTCTGTCTGATTTGAATCCATGAGCAGCGATAAACTCCTTACGACGAGGCAGAAAATGCCACGAACAGTTCTAAGATGGAAGGACATCTGTTGTCAAACTATCTTGAAATCACTGAGCTGAAGTCACAGAGAAAATGTTGTCCTGAAGATGCTTTTGACTGTAGGATAATGAGTCCAAGATAAATCAGCAAGAAACGTTTTCATAGTGAGCAGCAGTTAAAGACCAATGAAAAGGATACTGAAAGGTGTTTAGAGTTTATTGAATCTAACCTTGCTTTCTAAATATTTTTAAAGTATAGAATGTTAGTATTTATAAGTAAAGTGTTTTTTTACTTTCACGCAGTTAGCTGCTTTAATGAAGAGTTATATTTTTGTCAGTCAGCTAACCCATATTAACTGAGCACGTCCACTCACTGGATATGTCAAGGGGGTACAGCGGAGAATGAAAGATATGGTCCTTCCAAACATTCAAAGAAGACTTAATACCTATCCTTCTCAAACTCTTCCAAAAAATTGAGGAGGGGGGGAAGCTCCCTAACTCATTCTACGAAGCTGACATTACCCTGATACCAAAACCAGACAAGGACAACACAAAAAAAGAAAATTACAGGCCAATATCACTGATGAACATCGATGCGAAAATCCTCAACAAAATACTAGCAAATCGCATACAACAATACGTTAAAAAGATTATACACCATGATCAAGTGGGATTTATTCCAGGGATGCAGGGATGGTTTAACATTCGCAAATCAATCAACGTAATACACCACATTAATAAAATGAAGAACAAAAATCACATGATCATCTCAATAGATGCAGAGAAAGCATTTGACAAGATACAGCATCCATTTATGATAAAAACTCTGAATAAAATGGGTATAGAAGGAAAGTACCTCAACATAATAAAGACCATATATGAGAAACCCACAGCTAATATCATCCTCAATGGTGAAAAACTGAAAGCTATCCCTCAAGAACAGGAACCAGACAAGGATGCCCACTGTCACCACTCCTATTTAACATAGTATTGGAAGTCCTAGCCAGAGCAATCAGGCAAGAGAAAGAAATAAAAGGGATCCAAATTGGAAAGGAAGAAGTGAAACTGTCACTATTTGCAGATGACATGATTTTATATATAGAAAACCCTAAAGAATCCACCAGAAAACTTTTAGAAGTAATAAACGAATATGGTAAAGTTGCAGGATACAAAATCAACATACAAAAATCAGTTGCATTTCTGTACACTAACAACGAAGTAGCAGAAAGAGAAATTAAGAATACCATCCCATTTACAATTGCAACACAAAGAATAAAATACCTAGGAATAAACTTAACCAAAGAGGTGAAAGATCTGTACACCGAAAACTATAAAACATTTCTGAAAGAAATTGAAGAAGACACAAAGAAATGGAAAGATATTCCGTGCTCTTGGATTGGAAGAATTAACATAGTTAAGATGTCCATACTTCCTAAAGCCATCTATAGATTCAATGCAATCCCTATCAAAGTTCCAACAACATTTTTCACAGAAATAGAACAAAGAATCCTAAAATTCATATGGAACAACAAAAGACCCGAATAGCTAAAGGAATCCTGAGAAAAAGAACAAAGCTGGAGGTATCACACTCCCTGATTTCAAAATATACTACAAAGCTATAGTAACCAAAACAGCATGGTACTGGCACAAAAACAGACACACAGATCAATGGAATAGAATCGAAAGCCCAGAAATAAACCCACACATCTATGGACAGCTAATCTTTGACAAAGGAGCCATGAACATACAATGGGGAAAAGAAAGTCTCTTCAACAAATGGTGTTGGGAAAACTGGATAGCCATATGCAAAAAAATGAAAGTAGATCCTTACCTTACACCATACACAAAAATTAACTCCAAATGGATTAAAGACTTGAATGTAAGACCTGAAACTGTGAAAGTTCTGGAAGAAAACATAGGCAGTACGCTCTTCGACATCGGTCTTAGCAACATCTTTTCAAACACCACATCTGACCGGGCAAGAGAAACAATAGAAAAAATAAACAAATGGGACTACATCAAACTAAAAAGCTTCTGCACAGCAAAGGAAACCATCAACAAAACGAAAAGACAACCTAACAATTGGGAGAAGATATTTGCAAACCATACATCTGATAAGGGCTTAATCTCCAAAATATATAAAGAACTCATGCATCTCAACAACAAAAACTACCAACCCAATTAAAAATGGGCAAAAGACCTGAACAGACATTTCTCCAAAGAAGATATACAGATGGCCAACAGACACATGAAAAGATGTTCAAAATCACTAACTATCAGGGAAATGCAAATCAAAACTACAATGAGATATCACCTCACGCCTGTCAGAATGGCTATAATTAACAAGACAGGAAACAACATGTGTTGGAGAGGATGTGGAGAGAAGGGAACTCTCATACACTGCTGGTGGGAGTGCAAACTGGTGCAGCCACTATGGAAAACAGTATGGAGATTCCTCAAAAAATCAACGATAGAACTACCATATGATCCAGCTATTCCACTGTTGGGTATTTATCCAAAGAACTTGAAAACACCAATTTCCAAAGGTACATGCACCCCTGTGTTCATTGCAGCCTTATTCACAATAGCCAAGACTTGGAAGCAACCTAAGTGCCCATCAAGGGACGAATGGATAAAGAAGCTGTGGTATATATACACAATGGAATACTACTCAGCCAGAAGAAACGACGAAATCCAGCCATTTGTGACAACATGGATGGACATTGAGGGTATAATGCAAAGTGAAATAAGTCAGAGGGAGAAGGCCAAATACCATATGATTTCCTTCATTAAGTAGTAGATAATAACAACAATAAACAAACACATAGGGACAGAGATTGCATTGGTGGTTACCAGAGGGGAAGGGGGGAGGGTGGAGGGTGAAAGGGATAATTCGGTACATGTGTGTGGTGATGGGTTGTAATTAGTATTTTGGTGGTGAACATGATGTAGTCCATGCAGAAATAGAAGTACAATGATGTACACCTGAAATTTTTGCAATGTTATAAACCAATGTTACTGCAATAAAAAAAAATAAATAAATAATAAATAAATAAATAAATAAATAAATAAAAAAGAAAGATATGGTCCTTGTCCCCAAGGAACTTACAGTCTAGCAGAGAAGCCAGATGCAAAATAAATTAGTATCAGTTAGATGATTATGATGAATAAATGAAAAGCAATAGGATATATTGGAGTATATGAGGAAGCCATTTGGTTTAAAGATAATTCAGCCTGGCCTTGTTTTTCCAGAAAGGCCTGATGTGGCCTGTTGAGCATGCATGGTACACCTGCTTTAAACATTTACAATGTTGCAAAGCCAAGAATGATGCCCTTAAAGATAGAGGTGTGGCTCCCATCCCCCCATATCAGTCTTTCTTTGAGGATAAGCATCTCTTCCCAGAAACTAAGGATTAATTACCGACCTGCTGTGCTCACCTTGTGACCACTGACCTGCCGTGCTAGCAAAGCATCTTGTGAGTGTTGTAAAAGGGATATTCCTGTCACATGTGATGAATGCTCTTTGTTCCAAGATGTTATATAACAACTCTGTACACCCCGCTTCTTCGGAGTGCTTCCCTCCTTCATGAAGGTACTCTCCTGGGCTACATGGCCCTTCGGTTTGGCTCATTATAAACTCACCCCAATTATGATTTACAAATTGTTTATGGATTATTTGCTTCAACAATTACAAGTGAGCAAAACACTGCAATCGAGAAGCACAGAGGATATTGGACTGTGTGGGGAAGAGGGAGTCAGAGAAAAATCCCTGAGGAAGGGACATTTCATCTGAGACAGAGCTGGCCAGTCATAGTTGATGAAGGAAGGTAGCACAGAAGAATGTTCTGGGCAGAAGAAACAGCATGTACCCAAGATGGCCGGTGGGGAGGAGCATGGCACTTGGAAGAATAGTGACTTCAATGGGGCTGGAGTGAAAAAGGCACGGATGGTCCTAGGAGTGCAGCCAGAGACAAAACCAGAGAAGAGCTTTGTAGGATTCGGGCTTTACCCTACGAGGTATGGGAGGCCAGTTCACATTTGTGTACTGGGCCAGCCCACCAATTTCTGCAAAAACAGAATCATCTAAGCCCCCTCTTCAAGAAAGAAAACGTGAGATGAGAAATGAATCATCTTTTGAGAAAAGGAATCAGCTTTAATTAAAGGAAAACTGAAGAAAATCACTTGGACCTAAAAGCACTTTTGTTTATCCAGGCATTGTGCTGTAAATTGCTTTTCTTGGCTGATAAGAGAAGCTGGAGGATAAAGATTATTTACAACCCAGGTAGTTAAAGAATCTATTTGCTTACTAATCAGATTGAGACAAGGTCCCAGTAAAACCAAACTAGATTATGCTCCACTTAAGTGACAAATTTCTCAGCTGCCATTCCATAGAAAGAGATAAGGTCTTTCTGTCAAATTGTTTTGACACTCCCATTTTTGTCCAACTGAAATGAAAACCTTATACAAATGATAATATTTGTATCCAAACATGAAGAATTCTGAAACGTGTCTTAGTCACAGGCAGTGATAAACATAGTTGGTGTAGGAGGTTGTAATAGTTAGAAATTTTTAATTATTATTAGTAACTTAAGATATAATTAAACATAAAATGAATTAAATTTTTTTCTTCTGCTTTTTTTCCTAAACCCCATTGTTGACCAAAGATATAAAACCCCAGTTTACAGTTTTGGGAGTTGGAAACAGTAGCTGCCAGTCTTTCTTTTGAAGTTGTTAAATTAAAAATGGGAGTGCGTTTATGCTTCACCCTCCAGGTAGCCCCATCCATGGCTGTCCCTGTCACCCCTCCCTAAACTCTAGCTTCACACCTGTGCTTGTGTCATTGCCCCTGCCTGGAATTCTCTTCTCCCTTCCGGCTCCGGAGCTGGTGTTTCACACCAAATGACTAAGGAGACACTGCTACTTATTGGTAAGGAACCCATATTGCAAATTCAGGTCTTTGGAGTGATGAATAAACTTCTTGAAAGTTGCAACTCTAAATCCAATTTGCCACCATTAGCTGATTTCCTTCTTTATGTAGGAACAATATCCAAGGAAGAAACATGCAGACTGAGAACATAGAGTCAAATGACGTGCTCCACAAATCAAAGCGGTGCTCACTGACGCACTAAAAGCGTGTGTTTTGTGCTGCTCCCTGGTGGCTGAGGTGATAAGGCCAGTGAGCTACCCTCATCCTTTCCTCCAACCCCACAAAGATCAAAGGCGCACCCTGCCGATGGCCCCAGTTATAAACACCTTTGTGGCCAGAGTGAGGCTGCCTGGCTCATATGTGAATTGAACCTGTTCATCTTGGCCTCAACTAATGCCCACAGACAATTTGGGAATGGGACAATCCTGGGTATATGTCCCTTGGTCAAACTGGTAGTATTATTAATACAAATGCCCAGACCATTCCAGATAATCAGACATTGGCACCTCTTCAAAGTTTCTCTCTGAGACGTGGAAAGGTGGCAGGACCAACCTTGACTTGCCAGAAGGCAGAGGTCAGGTGGAGAACAATACTCTTCATGCTGCAGGGGAGAGGATCAGCCAAAGTGAGTGACCTCTGCGTTTCTCCTGAGCATACAGTCCATGCAGGCATTGTACCCAAAGCTATACCCATACACAGCCAATCGAAATGGCACCTTTTAATTATTATTAGTAACTTAAGATATAATTAAACATAAAATGAATTAAATTTTTTTCTTCTGCTTTTTTTCCTAAACCCCATTGTTGACCAAAGATATAAAACCCCAGTTTACAGTTTTGGGAGTTGGAAATCTTCTGCTGTTTGATCTGAGTGGACAATCACATCAGATCATTCAAGCCAAGAACTTCCAAGTTTAATGCCCAAGGAGTCTTCATGGATCCTATTAGTTCAAAATTTGTCCCGTAGAGACAGACCCCAGGTCTCCTACAGTTAGATGTCGCTGCCTTTGTCATTCCAAACCACCGCTGTGCGGGGCTGCTGCTCCTCTCCAGCCTGTCCTAATTAGCAGCATGGCGCCATTAACAGCTGCTGCGTGTTTAAATGTTCTCCCCCACATGGAGCAGGGCCTATCAAATCTCCCAGAAATACATCCTCCCACGAAAGTGGTGCACGGCAGCGGCTGTTTGCTGCCGATGACCCTGACAATTTGCTCTACCGGGACCTGAAATTCTGATTCCCCCAGAACCAGTCAGGGTGGGCAAAGCACTGCGGAGGCCACACCACCATCACGCAGACTCACTGTGCCTGGCTGAGCACCCGGCACACAGTAGGCACTCAATGTTAGTCACTACCAGGGCTGATATTCAGCTAATATGCACCAAGACAGCACAGTAGTTGTCAAAATGTCGGAAAACCCCCATAGCAGATGGTAAAGAGCTGGTTCCCCAAGCCGTTGTCCACCCAGTGTCCACCTCCACGACCACCATCACCATCACATGGTGCAGTGATGGCTTTCCCTCAGGACACTGGGAACCTCCTCGCAGGCCAGCATCCATTCCGACTGGTCAGTGCCATAGATACCTGTCATTAAATTCAGTATCATGCCTGGCTATCATCATCCTCATTGTCATCATTACTACTTACGGACTCACATTCTCACAAACATTTTTACCCAGAAACTCAGCCCACCCTCTCACAGGTTCCCCCTCTGCCTCCTGATTCTCCACAGTCGTTCCTATCCTCTGTCCTTCCCTTCAATGATATTTTCTGGCTCAGCACGATCCCTGAGTCATCTCATCCCCAGCCGTGACTTCTCTTACATTGCACGGGGATTTGTCAATCCCCGTTGTGGGGGATTTGTCAATTTAGCGAGGCTGGACCATAATTTCCCATAATTCCCTTCCCCGCATAGTTCTGGGTAGCATGGGCCCCAAGAGACATTTTAGGTGAGACTTGGAAGGCGGAGGCGAAGCAGAGAGAATTCTTGTTTTACCCCCAGAAGGCCGCTGCAGGGCAGCAGGTGCTGTCACCGCTTATCCACTGGCCTACCTCGCCCGCCCCTGGGAGGCGACAGCCAGGAGGACAGCTCCTCCGGCTCCGCTGGATCTTTCCCTTCAGTGTCTCTCACTGCAGGGCCAGGTTCATGTTAGCTCTGTGAAGAAGGAAACCTGCTTCTCCTGCAATGAAAGCCTAAAGGCGGTGAGAGATTAACGCAGGTTCTAGGCCAGTCTCATGGGTTCCAGCTCATCCTTGCAGATTTGTTTCTGTCTTGCATTCCCATGTCATGTCTGTCTTCCTTTCCCGACTGCCTGCCTTGCAGACACAAAAGTAACAGCTGTACTTAAACTGTTGACCCAGCTCTCACACTGCATAATGTCAAACCCCTATATTACATCTAATATCTATGTCCATGTCTATATCCATATGTATATCTATAGGTAGGTAGATAGATGATGATGATAGATAGATAGATAGATAGATAGATAGATAGATAGATAGATAGATAGATAGATAGATGATACATACATCTCTTAATGGTTCTGCTTCTCTGATTGAACTCTGACTGATACAAACATCCACCAGTCACCTCAGCCATAAATCAAGTACCACCCCCATTCCTCTACCTTCATCACTCACGTCTGAGCATCCACCTAGCAAGCCATTCTACCTTCCAACCTCTTTTGTTCTCCAAGTGCTTGGATCTTTTTGTTTGGTTCTGTTTCATGTTGCGATTAGACAATGGACCTATGTTTGATTTATAAACAGCAACTGGAATATCATGGTAGAAAAAGCAGAAGGGAATTCGTGAGGGACTGCTGCTTAAAGGCTCAACAAAGAACCATGAATAACCTAAGTACAGGTGGCTTTCCTTTTCATCCCCTCACAACTGAGCAAACATTAAGCCACCAGACATGATCCCTTGGAAGGGCATGGCCATGGAAAGTATGCCCACGCTTGTAGGTCACAGCCTTTCACTGCAGAGCATTGTTGTAATGGGTGACAAGCTCTGCACTCCCTGGGGGCTTGGTAGCAGCTTAATTATTAAGAATGCCTGTTACAGAAACGTGTCTGTATTTATTTATCATAAAGACGGCAGGAGTTGCTAAGCAAATTCATAATGCAAACAGCAGAAATGTTAGCCTACTTAAGAGCAAGGAGCTTAAGTACTGGCCTTTACATTCACATAATAAATATGCTCATTATACATCTTCCTACCTCTGTAATAATGTCCTGGCGTGGCTCCCGAACACATCCTCCCCCTTACCTTTCAGCATTTTTCCTGTGGGCGCTTGATTATAATGGAACTACATTTCCTTACAAATGTTCTGTTTCTCCAGCCTATCATTCATCATACACTAATTCACAAAACATTTATTAAGTGCCTGTTGTTTGCCAGGTGCTGGGACTATGACAGCTTATTAGCACAGGATTTGTATTTGCGGAGTTTCCATTCTCATGGGGGAAGATCATCTATCAAGAAGTCATCAAATAAATAATGTTATTTTATTTAGTAATAGGTGCCACAAAATATATATACACAAAGTAGGATAAGGGAGAGTGAGTGTGAAGGGTGGTCAGAGAAGGCATCTTGGAGGAGGTGACCACTAAGCAGAGATACAGATGATGGAAAGGAACCAGCCATGTGGCCATCAGAGCAAGAGCTTCCCAGGCAGAGAGAACAGAAGGATCAAAGGCCCTGAGGCTGGAAATGTCCTGTCGTGCATTCATGCTGTGACAAAAAATATGAAGCAGCACTGGATATTTCTTCCTTCAGTTTCTGGAGCACTCCAAGCTCTTTTCTGCCTTTGCACATTCTGTTGCCTTACTGGATCACTCTTGCCCCTGCTCTCATCTGAATGACTCTTCATTTTTCAGGTCTCAGTCCAAACATCCCTTCTTCAGAGAAGTGTTCCCTGGCTATCCAATCTAAGGCAGGTCCTCCTTGTGGTTTTCTCTGATAACACCTGCTTTTACCTTCACCAAGTATAACTGTATGTTGTATTAGTCAGAGTTCACCAAAGAAACAGAAGCAGTGGATGTCTATATACGGGGGCAGGGGGAGTATCATAGGAATAGGCTCACATGGTTATGGAGGTTGAGAAGTCCCATGCTCCACTGTCTGCAAGCTGGAGACCCAGGAATGCTGGTAGTGTAATTCAGTCCAAGTCCAAAGGCATATGGTGTAGGTCCCCGTCCAAGCCAAAGGCCTGAGAACCAGGAGCGCTGATGTCCAAGGTGGGGGAAGAAGGATGTCCCAGCTTAAGCAAAGAGCAAATTCCTCCTTCCTCTGCCCTTTTGTTCTATCAGCCCCTCAGCAGATTGGATGAGGCCCACCCTCATTGGTGAGTGCAATCTGCTTTACTCAGTCTACTAATTCAAATGCTAATCTTTTCCAGAAACACCCTCACAGACACACCCACAACTCATGTTTTACCAGCTCTCTGGGCATGCCTTAGCCCAGTCAAGTTGACATATGAAATTAATCATCACAAACAACCATCACTTATTTAACACATAGAAACCATTCAGAATAATTGACGAATGAATGAACCAATGAATGGACCATAAAACAGTCATCCACAGAGAATCCAAACCAGTCATTGAGACAAATAAGGATTTAAGAGAGAAAGAAAGAAGGTAGAAAGGAAGATTGCTAAGAGAAGCCAAGCAGAGGGGCTAGGTTAGGGGCAAAGTGGCAGAAGGCAGGCCAGGCAGGACAGTAGGCAGCAGCGGCAGAGAAACTCTAATACCAAAACAACGGCTGCACCGCAGGCCGCGTGCCAGCAAAGGCCCTATTCAGAAGGACAGTGTCATGAAAGCCTCAGATGCAAGGCCCGAGGGGCCCACGTGGGTCACTTACTACCTGCCACAGAATCCTCCTCTGCCTGGACACTTTCAGCAATGGACAAGGTGCTCACTCCCAGGTCGTGATGCATCAACCCCCACATAGTGAGTCTTTCCTCTCTACTCAAGGCATTAATATCCCTTAACCTTTCTTCATGGGACACTGGCCAAACCATCCACCCTCTGGTCACCCACCCCTATGGCAGGTCCGTTTGTCAAGATCTCCTTTACAGGGTGTTGCCCACAACGGCCCCCACAGCAACAGATGTGGCTGAAGCCCGATGCACTGGGACAACCACGACATTTGGAATCATGATGGCATGACTTTCTCAAAGCCTTTGAAACTGACAAACCCGCCAGCTGGGAGCAGGCCTGGGGTGGCTTTGAGCCCCTCTGCTTTGACAGGAGAGGTTACAGCAGATGCTGCTGTATTTCATTGTGTGGCAGATGAATGCGATGTAGGAGGGGAGGAAAATAGAACCAGGAAATGGTGTGAGCCTTTCTGGGCGGCCCCGACACATGGGGTCATCCTTCAGGAGATAACACAGGTTCCAGTCTCAGGGCCAGCTGCCGAGGCGTGACTTCTTTCTTAACAGGGAAAGAAGAAATTCTCCTTGAAGTGAGAAACACAAGGCAGACAAATGTGCCCGAGGAGCGTCTGAGGATTGAATACCCCCACAGGGCTCTTTGGGGAGCCAACAAGTTCGATTGAAAATGCCACCACACGTGGAGGCGGATTCCTCGCTACCTGCTCAGACTGGATGCAAAACAGACCCTGAGCATTCGCCTGCACCTTTCTCAAGCACGGGGCGCCCGCATCTCTGATTGATGTCATTTTGGACAGCTTTTCTCCTCGGAGCGATTATTTCTCCAATTTTCTTTTTCCAGAAAAATAACTAAAAAGCTCTGGTGCCCTCCTTCCCTGAGACATATTTTTTTAATGTATCCATAAAAGTGTATCTTAAAAAGGAGTTGCTCAGTTTTCAACATGTGGATAATTGATTTGTCACAACTCACAAAAGAGCATTTATCATTTCGGAACATACAGGACCAAAGTGCTTCTTCCACCCGAGATGAGCAAGGAGGCACTTGACTTATTGCTGCCATTAAATTGAAGTGTTTGGCTGATTATTTGGTATTTCAGAATTCCTTATAAATCACCGCCTTATTTTCCTGATTACAATTTTAAGAAGAGACGCTTGATTTATAGGCAACATCAAGGAGGAGGAGGGCGGAAGAGGGAGGGGTGCAGAGGTGCAGCGGAGGCAAGAGGCTGGATGAAGATACAATTGGAAACATTTGTTTGATACATTGCCTCCTTCTTCACAAATTGCAGCCCGGGAATATGCCTACACCTGAGAGATTTTCATTACGCGAGCTTTGACAGATAAATATAAGGAGAGTAGGGGGTGGAGGTGGGGTGTCCAGGGCTCTTTGCAAATTGGGATGGGCCATTCCACATGGAATTCTGGTTTCCTCCCAGTTGGAGGTGGAAGAGAGTAGAGCTCCAAAGTGAAATTTATCCTATTGTGATGCATGGGCAAGCCATGAGATCTAGGTCCATGTTCACGGAGGAAACGGGCAAGCAGGAGGGCTGTCTCCAGCTGGACACAGCTGGATTTTGAAATGCAACCGAGCAGAAAATGACTTCTTAGGCCCCAGTGAGTCCATCAATCAACCGCATTTTTTGGCAACCAAAGGGAGGCAGACCAATGCAGCAGGGGCTTAGGAGGGACCCAGGAATGATTAGACGTGATGCCCATCGTGGATAAACTTACAGACTAATGGAGAAGACCTGAGTGACATGCGGATTGTTCCCATCGGTTAAAAAGTCATATAAAATGTGTCATGGGGTGGTTATGTATAAGTGGCACCTGGTTCATAATGCCTCTCCCAGCTGGAAGTTAGCGTCTGAAATTTCTTTCCCAGGGAACAAAGACCTCTACTCTAGCAATGAGAGGTCAGGCTTGAATTTCAAATGCCCCACGAGAAGGATTCTGCCTGGTGAGATATGTTCAGTGCAGTATTTTAAAAACTGGAGCATGTACAGACAGGCCAGGATGGTGACAGAATCCAAAACTAGTTCTAGAGGGAATTTATCAAAAAGGCGGGGCATTCCTCCAGGAGAAGAGAAGGGATATGTGAGCTCATGCATAGCTGAAAGGTTGTCATGGAAGGAGGAAGCAGAATTATTTTCTAATCGCTCCAGAGAGAAGAGTGAGGATGGCTGGTGGAAAGCTGCAGAAAGGCAGCTCTCAGTTCAACATAATCTAGCAGTTAGAGCTCTGTGGGCATAGAGAAGTGGCAGGCGGTGAGCTCCCTGCCAGAGGAGGTGTTAAAGGACACTCTGGGTGGCCACATTAGAGTTACTGTTCAGAGAATTCTGTGTTTGGTGGGAAGGAAAGCTAGATGCAATTTAAGGTCCCTTGTCACGGTAAGATTATCTGACTCTGTGACTTGAATTCACATTAAAGTGTGAGTGGTTAATAGGTTCTTTCCAGAAAGTATACTGTATTAAAACCAGAGGAGAATTTATAAACAGTGATGGATATGTTAACGGAACCATATGTGTCCCTAAGAGGAGAAATGGGCTTGGAAACAGATAAAGACTGTGGGTGTCCCTTTCAGCACTGAACTTGGTATCCTAAATTGGAGAGGCAATAATGCAGAAGGATTAAGAACAAATACATTGGTATCAGCAAGTGGGTGTAGGTTCTGGTTCCAGCACTTACCAGCTGTGTGGCCTTAGAGAAGTTCCTTAAACTCTCAGAGCTTCATTTTTCTCACTGGCCAAGTGAGGATCCTGATAGTGCCACTCTCATAGCGATGTTGTGAAGATTCGATGAGATAATTTATGCAAAGAATTCAGCACAGTGCCTGGCACATAGCGAGCACTCAAGCTATTAAGAGTAGTATTGCATTTTCTTAAGATGCACAATTTTCTATATTTTAATGTTTCTGAAATCAGAACATGTCTTGTAATAGACATTCACATTGAATGTATTATTTCTTTCCCTCCCACCACACACACACACACACACACACACACACACGCACATAGCTATTTCCAAATGCATGGTGCACCTTACAAATGACAGCATCTTAGAATCAAGGTCTGGGTCTGCCTCCATGCAGCCTTTCATGGTTACCAGCCTCAACTCCTGTTGGGAGAATAAAAAGCGAGATCTGCTGAACCAAGCAGCCAACTACACTTGTTTCTTCTACACCCTGTGCGGGGAACCCATTCAGAATTTAGCGAACACTATAGGCTGCTGTTTCCCTGCTCTCTGCGTGCCTGGTTGTAGTTCTGCACTAGGTGGTTGCATGTACATCATCTCATCTAATCCTCATGGCAACCGTGTGAAGGCGGCATTATTATTATACCCAATCTGGACAGAGGCTCAGTGTGTCTAAGAGGCTGGCCAAAAGCATACAGCTAGTAAATGGAGTGTCTAGTTTATGGACACAGGCTATTTGGCTTCAGTGCCCAGGCCCATTTCCCAGCTTGTTATAAGAAAGGTGGGGATTATAGCTCTTCTTAACTTCCAGTTATTAAGTCCCACATGCACGCACATGCGAGAGCACACACATGCACAGACACATACACACATGGCAGCCAGCTGAGGGAAAGGCCTCGGGGGAGAGTGGGCCTCAGCAGAGCAAGGATGCTGGTTGTTCCCCGACAGCATCCCAGGACAGCATTCACTACCCTAGCGAATTCCCCAGTGCAGGGACTGGTCCTCGGCCTCACAGGCCTAAAAACAGGATTTTGTCAGTCCCCAGAGGAACAGGACTCAAGAAGGCTGATTCAGACCAACACTCGCAGAGGACCGATGTCTAAATCAGTGGTCAGTGTATTAATTTTCAGTGAGAGCTCTGATGGCCAAGTGGCCTGCACGTGTGGGCCTGACCAGGCTCTGTATCCCTGGAGACGGCCCCTTGCAAAGACAATTGCCAGCAGGTGAACTGGGAAGCATGGCGTCAGGGCAGGGTGACGGGGAAGGCCTGATGCCTCATCCCCAGGAGGCCTGGCCCAGCTCCCTCCCCCTGCACAAAGCATCTATTATGTACACATCAAATATTTGCCATATCCCAGGCCCTCTGCTAAATGCTTTACATGCATTAGAATCTCATTTAATCCTCCAAACAACCTAGAGGTGGGTGTTGTCTGCATTTCAGGGATGAGGAAACTGAGAAGCCAAGAGCAGAATCCTTAGCATCACACAGCTAATATGTGGCAGGGGCAGGACTTGAACTCAGACCCGACTCCGGAGCCCATGCTTACAAGACCTACTCTATCTTGCCACCCCTCAAGCAGCGCCATCTGTCTAGTGGCACTGCCAAGTATGCCATGGTGGATGGAGGCACGGGAGGCATTCCCTCTTCCATAATTTATTCAGAAGGGCTAAGAAGAAAATAAACATAATTCACAGGGTAGGAGCAATGGAGGGTGCTGTTTAGATGAGTGATCAGCATTTAACTCCACCAGCACCCCCATACTTTAATATGGACTATTAAACTCTTCTTAGTTCTATATATATTGCTACGCAAGAGCAGTTTCAATCCTATTTCTGCCAAATTGTCACGCCCTAAAGCCTTCCAACATGAAAACTCTGGAGCCACCCCGACCTGATTCCTCCATCATTATCCAAGGCTAAGACCACTCCCAGGTGAACCTGCCCACTCAGGTGGGCTCCTGTACCAATCCCTGTCCTCCCCAGGACCGCCTTCTGCAGCCACGACAGCTTTCCCCAGGCTGTGCCTTGTGCCCTGGCTAGCCGGCTCTCTTCCAGGCCCCCTAGATCCCCAGTCCACAAACTTGGGGAGCTTTCTGCACCCAGGCTGCTTTTGGTAGAGCCACCCCTATTACGCATGCAAAAAGCTCCTTCCTTCCCACGGTTCATTGGCATGGTATCCGAAAAGAGGAGAATCGCAGTGAGAAAATAAAGCTGTGGTTTTAAGATTTCCTGGAATAATTCAAAAGAAGATGATGCTAAGTCTGGAGAAAAAACTCTTTTCATCAAAAGAGCATTATTAGAATTTTCCACATCATTTAAGCCTCTGTGATGATTTAAACCAGTGGATTTATTTTAAAAAATAAAATAATAATAATAATATGATTACCATTCTAAAAGTACACGAAACGTGTTTAAGCAAATACCTGGCAGCTGCTCACGAGGTCTTTTGGTGGGTCCTCCGCTTCTTCCAACACTGACAGGAACCGATAATCATGGTTTTCTGGATAAGTAGCATAAAAAGGGAATAGACCAGAAAATCTTGTCCAAGGACTGTAGTGTGCACATGACGGAAATGAGGACAGGCCACAAAAAAAATGATTAAGAGATGGCGAGTCTGTTTAACAAATATATTTTGAGCACCAACTGTATGCCAGGCCCTGTGCCAGATATTTACGATACAAAGATTAAAAAAGAAAGACCTGGTCCCTGGCCTCAGGCAGTTCCTAGTCTAGTGGGTGTGACAGACTGGTATGCCAGCAACTACAGCGTGATGACAGCACAGGGGCCTTTGACACACACAAGCGGCAAGTCTAGAGTTCAATTTCCAAGTCTTTCACCCAGTTGCAAAAGTCACTGAACCTCTCTGAGCCTCCCTTTCCTCATCTAGAAAGTGAGGATAGTCATATGAGCTAGAGTGTGTGAAGACTCCGGAAGAGTGCCTGCTAGGGGCTTTGTGTGCTGCCCATTGTTGCTGTTGTCATAAGAGACAGGATGCGGAGTCTAGTCCTCATCCCTCACGCACGGCCACCAAAAGCAAAGTTTGGGGAAGGCTTGGGGGGCTGTGCCATCAAGATGGGAGGAGATGGCCAAGAGGAGACAGTGGGAGGAAGAGGGAATAGCATGGGAGAGACAGAAGCCTTAAAGGACACGTTGTATGTGAGGAACTCTATCAGAACTCTATCACGGGGTGATAGATAAGGAGATTTGAAGTGGGGCGTAGTGGCGGATAAGACAGAGAGGTACAAAGGGGTCAGCTCTTTTTTGTCATGCTAAGGAGCCTCAGTGTTTTTGTTTCTGGGTTGGAGGCTGTTGAGTGATTTTAAACAAAGGAACAATATAATCAGCTTTGCAACCTAGAAAAGAGCTTTGCCTTAGGAGAGGCTAGAAGTAGAGGCAGCTGATGGAAGTCTGAGGCCTCTTCCTCCTAAGAAATGATGACACAAAGTAGGACGGATCAAGAGAGGGAATCAAAAGATATTTAGAAATTCCAGTTCAAGATGGTGGCTTGGATACATGCATTTTTGTCTTTGTTCTCTAAAGCAACAGTAAATGATTTTTTTTTTTAAGTATAAATCCCAAGGGCAAGGAGAATAGATAGAGTCAATAGCAATAAATTTTCGGAAACCTAAAAGCAGACGACTAGTTGGTAATCGACAAGTAAACCCAAGGAAACTGGATTCTAGCCAGGTAATGAGCAAAACCAAGAACCACCTGGTCTGCACCGCAGAAGGCCCATAGTCCTAGGCCCTGGCAGCACTGGAACCTCTGCAAGTGAGGGGGAGCAGGGATCAAACAGGAAGACTGAGTGCAGATCTATTTACGGAGCTGGATAACTGCCCCTCCCCAACAGAGCATCATCTCTCACCTCTAGGACAGCATTGCCCATAGAAATACAGGTAAGCCATATAAGTAATTTTACATTTTCTAGTGTCCTCATTAAAAAAAAGTACAAAGAAATAGGTCAAATTAACTTTAATAATGTACTTTAATCCACTATATCCCAAATATTATCATTATTAAAAAAATACTCTCTTTTAACAAATTTGAGAGTAAATGCTTAGTTCTCATCACAAGGAGAAAATTTTTTTCCTTTTTTCTTTTTTTCTTTCTTTTCTTTTTATTGTGTCTATGTGAGAAGATGGATGTTAGCTGAACCTATTATGGAAATTATTTCTAAATATATATGTAAATCAAACCATCATGCTGTACACCTTAAACTTATACAGTGATGGATGTCAATTATTTCTCAATAAAACTGGGAAAAAGTTATTAATGAGATCTTTTACATTCTTTTTGTGTATGTGTGTATGAGGAAGATTAGCCCTGAGCTAATGTCCGATGCCAATCCTCCTCTTTTTGCTGAGGAAAATCGGCCCTGGGCTAACATCCATGCCCATCTTCCTCTACTTTATATTGGACGCTGCCACAGCATGGGTTGATAAGTTGTGCGTAGGTCTGCGCCTGGGATCCGAACCTGCGAACCCCAGGTTGCCAAAGCAGAGCACACGAACTTAACCACTACATCACCGGGCCGTCACCTTACATTCTTATTTTTCAAAATACAATGTGTATTTTACACTTACAGCACACATCAATTCAAACGCTAAGTTTTCACTGGAAATACTTGATCCATTATGTTTAGATGTCATAAAATCTACAATTTGAAAAGTAGGTCCACAAACCCAAATTGTTCCAACATATGTAAAAGTTTTCCAATCCCAAATAGAGTATTTAAAAATAAATTAATTAGGGCCAGCCCCGTGGCTTAGCGGTTAAGTGTGTGCACTCCATTGCTGGCGGCCCGGGTTCGGATCCCTAGCGTGCACCGACGCACCGCTTCTCTGGCCATGCTGAGGCCGCGTCCCACATGCAGCAGCTAGAAGGATGTGCAGCAGTGACATACAACTGTCTACTGGGGCTTTGGGGGGAAAAAAATAAAAAATTAAAAAAAAAAATTTAAAAATAAATTAATTAAAATTAAAAATTTAGTTCCTCAATTACACTGGCCACATTTCAAGTGCTAACAGCCCCATGTGGCTAGAGGCTACTGTATTGGACAGCACAGGTCCAAAATTCTGGACTAAGAGACACCAAGTCCAGTTGACATCAGGACACCAAACAAAAACAGAGGGCTTAATGTTAATGAATGTTTGCCTACATACTGGATGTTGAGACTTCCAGCCTTCTCCAAATGGGCTCCAGTGATAGCCATTAAGCCAGGCTCATACTCTCCAGCAGGAGCCTAGAAGATTCTGCTCCAGGACATTCGACTACTCCAAGAGGGAGGCCCAAGCCTCTGATATCAAGGGATCCAACTAGACAGTCCAGCAAAACTACCCGCTACTGAGACCCAGAGTTGCTGAGTCCCAACCGTGAACAGACAGACTAAGGCAGGCAGACAAGGATCCCAAACATGGGAGGAAGGCTTCTACCCTGAGACAGACTGAAACAAACGGGAAAAAGCAACCCGAGGGAAAGAGAATATGCCGAAAGAAGGAAACATCCAGGTATCTATTGATAATGACCCTAGAGAGGTATGTAAAGATTGTGAATCCACTAAATTAGAACAGGATGCTATTAAAAAGTAATATTCAGAAAACAAACAACAACAAAAATGAGCTCTTGGAAATTAACAGAAACCTCTGAGCAGAAATAAAAGATTCAATACAAGGCTAGAAGATAAAACTGAGTAAATCTCCCAGAAAGTACAGTAAAAAGATAAGGAGATGGAAAATGAGAGAAAGGAGATTTAAAAATTAGAGGATCAGCTCAGAAGATCCAGTAGCTGAAAAATAGGAATTCTAGATATAAAGAGGAGAAAATGGTGGGAAGGGAAACATTAAAAAAATTTTTTTCAAGAAAATATTCTGGAGCTGAAGGATATGTGTTTCTATAATGAAAGGGCCCATTGAGTACCCAGCACAGTGGATAAAAATAGTCACTCTAAGGCATAGAAGGGAAATTTCAGAACCCTGGGGCCAAATAAAATACCCTAAAAGCTTGCAGAGAGGGCAAAAAAAAAGATTACAAATAATGGATCAAAATATGATTGACATGAGACTTCCCAACAGCAACTCTGAAATCTACAAGAAAATGAAGCAATGCCATCAAAATACTGAGGGAAAATAATTTTCAACTCAGAATTCTATACTTATTCAAAATATCAAATAAATGTGAAAGTAGAATAAAAACAGAGTTTTTATTTAAAAAAAAATAAATTACGTCCCAAGAACCCTTTCTCGGAAAGTTACTGGAGGATACACCATACCAAGATGAAGAAGTAAATGAAAAAAGAAGATGACATGAGATCCGGGAAACTGGGGCTCTGATACAAGGAGGAAGCAAAGGGACTCCTAGGATGCTGGTGAAGAATGGTTGAGTATGGTCTCTGTAGCAGGCAGAGAGGTCAGCAGGCCAGCTCCAAGTTGGTCAGAAGCTTCATAAGCAACTTCTTTAAGAAGACATTGATAAACTACCTTATGTGTTTGAACATGTTGAAAGGAGATTTAGACATCTGGGAGAGAGCTTGGGGGTTGAATTAGTGGTGAGTACAAAGAAAACTATGGAAAAAATTTTAATGAAAGATAATTATAAATTCCACAGAGAAAAAAAGTTGTGCAAGGAAGGACAAGTAATAACTAAGCTGCACATAAGAATTACATAGTCGTAATCTTGATCAAACCTAAATTATCATATGAATATAGAGGGAAGATGGTGGAGCTGCAGAAGTGTGTGGTGTGTGTACATGAGAAGATAAGGGTGAGAAACTAAATTCTCAGCCACCATAGAGGAAGCCATCAGATGAGACTAAAACTGAACTACCAAGAAGTAGCAGTATGAACACGTGATTCAGAGCTAGAGGTAAATTCTAGAACAACCACGAAAGGAGAGGGGACTTGACAGGGTAGAATGACCTGGAATGGGGACTGTAGTATTTTCATAAAGGACTTACAGAATTAGCTGACTCTTTAAACTATGGTCACATTCAACTTTGATAAAAATAAAAAACTTTAAACAAGACAACTACTTAAACACCAGGATTGGCAGAATTTTCTAATTCTGAGGAGAAAAAAGAAAGAGGAGAGTATTAGTCAGCTCACCGCTGCCATAACAAAATACCATAGTCTGGGTGGCTTAACCAATGGAAACTTATTCTCACAGTTCTGGAGACTGGAAGTCCAAGATCAAAGTCTAGCAGAGTCAGTTGCTGGTGAGAGCTCTCTTCCTGGCTTGCAGACAGCCACCTCTTTGCTGTGTCCTCACATGTCCTTATCTTATAAGATCACTGTCCTATCTGTCCTATTACGGCCCCACCTTATGACCTTATTTAACCTTATTCACCTCCTAAAGACCCAATCTCCAGATACAGTCACTTGGGAAGTTAAGGCTTCAACATTTGAATTTGGGAGGGACAGAATTTAGTCCATAGCAAGGAGTCAGGATTGATTGTGGGTTTCCAGTTTGAGTAACTGAATGGATGGAGATGTCACCATAAAGATACAAAGCCTAGGAGCATGGGGGGAAGCAGGTGGTCAGTCAAGTGGCAACGACAAGTTCCAGTTTAGGCTAAGTCTGCAGTGCTGGTGGGACATCTGGGAGGAGCCACCCAGTTGATGATTGTACCTAGAAGCCCAGAGCTCAGGTCCAGGTCAGAACTGGAGATAGTGGTTACAGATAGTAGTTAAAGCCATAGATTTTCTGGGAATGGAGTGCAGTAAGAGAAAAAAAAGGCAAACTCAGACCCTTAAAGACCACCAAGGCGTAAGGGTCAGTGGGTCTCATGAAAAGAAAACCCAAAGAAAACAGAAGAAATTATCAATAGTTAAATGCTCCAGAAAGACCCAAGTAGCTAAGGATTGAAAACTGTCCACTTGGTCTGATGGTGAGGAGGACACTGGCAGCCTTACCCAGAGCAGTTTGAGTGCAGTGGTGGGACAGAAGCCTCACTACCCTAAGTTGAGGAGAAATGGGAAATGAGTGGAGAGGGCATGAATAGACAGTAGAGCACTCTTTCCAGATGTTTGGCTATGAAGGAAAAGAGAAAGGATGAAGGTATGACTTCAATCACAATGACTCTGTGCTTAGGAGGAAAAGCCATGAGGGAGAGAATATGTGGAGGAGACGAGTGATAACTGAAAGAGTGAGGCCACGGGAGACATGAAAGGGGGTGGGATACAAAGCCATGGTGACAGCGTTAAGTCTTAGGAAGAGCATACCTCCAGAGCAATGGGAGAGAGCAGGATAGAAAGGGGCAGAATGGGGAAAGTAGGAGAAAAGGGTAAAATATGGAGACTGGATCATCCCCATCATTTCGTCTCTTTCGAGTTCTTCTCCCAGGAGTTACTGAGTGAGGACCCCTGGTTACCACCCTCTATGGTGTGTTTTTCTCCTGTCCCATCCATTCTTCATTCATCCTGCTTCTTTGTGCTCCAGTCCGCTTGTGCTTTTCCTTTTCCCTGCCCCACTGGCCTGTCATTCACATGGTCATTGTTGAGCTTCCACTTCCACAATGACCAATGTCATAGCACAGGACAAGCACAAAGGCAAGCACCCCATACCCACCTAATGGGCCCCCAAGTGGGTAGAGGGAGAAACAGCTGGAGGCACAGCTGGGCCGTAGTTGTCCTTCAGAGAGATGCCTCCCTGGCAAGTGGAGATGATACCATCACCTTCCTCAACACTTCCCTGACAGGTTGAGGAAATGGAGGTGTGCAAGGGGCTCAGCCCACCGGGATGTGAGTCTTTCATCTGATCCTGGCCTTTTCCAACCCTTTCAAATAAATACAAAAATTTTTCAGATCCACTACCACAAGACTTCTCTGAAGCTACTACTGCCTTTAAGTTCTTTTTTTTCACAAGTGCATCTACATATTTGCAATATAAGTGAATACATAATTTCAAGATATATCTGTCGATGAGCAACACTTGGTGAGTGTATGGATCCATGGAACTCTTTGCAATAAATCTACTTTTTCCTAGCCATCAGGGTCCAAGGTCCACCTGTTGGAAAAGATCAATCCAGAGTATGTTGAAGGTTGGAGGGCAGGGAGATATCCTGCCATGGCAGAGAAAGTCCTTCATGAGATCAAACCAGATATCAGCAAGATCAGGGGATAGAAATATTCCCAGAGTTAGAAAGGGAAAGGCCAAGATTCTATGGAAGATGCAGTTCTAACTGTCTTTATCTCCTCCCGCATGGAGTTTGCCACCCATGCCCGCAGGCACCAAAGAGTAATATCTAAATGAGTGTGAGACTCCCCACGTCTAAATGAATGTGTAGAGATCACTGGAGTGAATAAATCTTTAAATTGGTAACTGTGTAAGTTATTATTTGTATCAAAACTCTCTCATACTTATGATAATTATCCTTGTCCCTTCGTCTCCACCCACTCAATCTTGCAATCCATTATCTGCCAGGCTAGGTGCTACATACATTGTATACGCCATCTCATGTAATCTTGGCAACACCGTCATGGAGTAGGTACTATTGTCTTCATTTTAGGAAGACAATAGTACCTACTCCATGTGGAAACTGAGGATCAGAGAGATCAATTGTTTTGCCCAAGGTCACATAGCCAATAAATGACAGAGTTAGGATTCAAACTCCGATTAATTATGGTACAAACTCTCTTTTCATTACAGTACTTTGCCTTTTTTCCCTCTGAAATATGGAAATTTTGTTGAGAAGATGGCATAGAGGTAGGGGTGGGTGGTAGTCATTATTTAAGCTGGTTCCAGGCAGAAGGAACTCCTCCTAATGGCATTTCCATAATTAGAATGCATTTTTTTCTGATAGTTATAATTTAGGCAATTGCAGTGACATTCAGCTGAAACCTGGCATACAAGATGTTCGTTTCTCTTAAAAGTTCACTTTTAATTGGCCCCATTTCTTTCCAAGTCTGGAAGAAGTACAGAATGTGTACTTCTGACGTTTCCAATGTTGAAGTCTGTTTGACACAGGTACTCAATCCCCGGAGTTTATTCTGAATCCTCTGGTAAGAGACAGGGAAGACTGGGTGGAAGAGGCAAAGAGGAAAAGAGGGAGGGAAGGAGGGAGGGGCCTTGTGGGACAAAGAGACTGCTCCCCATGGAGCACACTATGCCCAAACAGACTCTAGAATCCAGAGTACATTCTATAAACCATATGAAGTATGAAAACACCCTGCAAAGGAGATTCACTCCCTCACTCCTCATAGATCTCCAGGGACACATGTGCTGCAACCATGATGCCCACTTTTTCAGTTTGGACAGTCCTTGCTGGGTCCTCCACCATAATAAAATGGATACCCTCAAGGGAATCTGGCTTGTGTTTTGTCAAGTGAGAGAATTAAAGTAAGATGCCACTAGGATTCTCAATGCACTTCTGGGCTTCAGGAATGGCCCCAATTCCAAAGACTTCTACAATTTTCATTAACTGAAGAGAGAGAACCAAGGAACCAGAGTAGTGTGGTGGGGAGAACAAAGGATGAAGTGGAGCCAGAAGATGTAGATTTCAGTCCCAGCCCTGCTCTGCCACTTGCTATCTATGTAAACTCCTTGAGCTTCAATTTCCTGGGTCAAAAAAATTGAGTTAATAATCCTGAGATTATTGTGAGGACTAAATGTGACATTATAACTAGCCTAGTTCAAACTACTGTTTCTTACTACAGCAGGCTAGATATTCTGACAAACCCTCCCACTATGCTAAACAATATATGGAACTAAATTAATTAGGAAGAAAGTAAAAAATTCTCAGAGGCCAAAAACTAGGTAAAGGTGGAAACCTAAGAGAACACTGAAACCAACTTTCCCTTGAGGGCATTTGGCAAACCCAGGTGACCTTGAGTTTCAGTATTCACGGCCCAGCAGTTTAGAGGAAGCAAGAAACAATGGCTATGGTCCATCCAAAGTGGGGAGTCTAACAGGAAAGCCACCACTCCCTGCATAAAGCTGGGAACTCAAAGGGCTGTGTCCTCAAAGGGTGATGTAGAAACAGCAGCCTGGCCCTCACCAGAGGGGATGATACCAAACCTCTTAATCTCAAGTTCATGTGCCTGATGCACAGTAAACCAAACACAGAGACATTGGTGCTTGGTGATGGAGAAAGCTTTACTCAAATTTGCCAAAATGAGAAGGTGGGAGCATAGGTTCTCTCAAATCCACCTTATCAAGAGCAGAAATGGGGTTTATAGAGCTAAGGGGCTTGGCAGGAGGAGTTTCAGAGAAACAAAGGGGTAATCTTTCACTCCAGAGAAGCCCTTGGGCAATCTGACTTCCAGGCATCAACGGCAGCTGGGGGCTAGCCATCCGGTGTTTGCAACCCCCCTGAAGGCATTCTCTTCTGTAAAACAAGCTCACAAATCCTCACGACCCCTGAGTCACCCCTCAAGTTAAACAAGAAAACAGCGAATTGACAAGATTCATTTATGTCTATGTTAGCAATGAGCTTGAAAGGCAATCATGTTCTTAACATCTACTGTAACCCTCAGGTACCTGGCTTCAGGGACAGTGAAGAAAAATTGACTATCTCAGACTTTGACTTCTAGGTAGAGAAAACAAAAATTCTGAGAATTGCAACTACAAACCCAGGTCATAATCAGGATTTGAAGCTCAGATTGTTATTACCTGGATTGTCCACAAAACCTCAAGCTGAGACTGTAGCTTAAAGAGGTCCCTGATTAATAGTGCCCCCAGGAGCCTGTCAGAAACAAACAAATCCTTTCTAGAGAAACTCATCTTCAACCTAGGCCTCAAATAATTCCTGTAGATAAAGTTCCAAGAAATATGTAATAATACTCAAAAAAACATAACACACAAGGAAACATGACACCGTGAATAAAAGCTAGCAGAAACAACATCAGCCTCATCATCAGTCTCATAAAGACTACAGATATGAGAATTAACAGACACAAAATACAAAATATGTTAGATACGTTTAAGAATGAAAACTCATAATAAGAGTGGAGAGACCTATACATATGACCAAAGAGATTTGAAAAAGAAACAGATACACCATATACAAACAAAAAAATGCAATAATTGAAATCAAAAGTCAGTCAATAGGTGTAACATTATTAGACACACTCAATGAGAGATTTCATCAACTCTAAAGCAAATCCAGAAAACTTACCCAAAATGCAGCATAGAAGTAAAAAAAATATATTTTGAATATATGAAAGAGAGGTTTGAGACATGGAGGCTAAAGTGAGAAGGTCTAACTTACATCTAAATAACCAAAATTTCAAAGCAAGGGGAGACAGAGATAGGGGAGAAGCACTATTTGGAGAACCGATGGCCGAGAATTCTCTTTCAAGACTAACAAGACATTAATCTTCAGATTCAGCAAATTCCAAGCAGAATAATTATAACAAAATCCACTCCTAGACATAGTGAATCTGCAAAACACCCAAGGCAAAAAAAGAACCATTAAAATAACCAGAAAAAAAAAAAAAAAGACAAACGAAGAACAATCAAACTGACAGACGACTTCTCAATGAAAGCCAAAAGACAGCGGAATGATAGCTTCAGGTGCTGAGAAAAGAATAAATTGTACACCCAGCAAAAATGTCCATCAAGAATGGGGGTGAAATTTCCAGGCAAAAATTGAGACAGGTGTCCTCAGAAGACCCTCACTGTGTCAGTTATCAATGTATTATATCTCAGCTCCAAAGTCTCCCTTCTGCTCTGCAAAAGCAGAAATGGGCTCTTTAAATATTTGTCCTTTGCCAGCTGGCATCATGTTAAGCTTTGCCAATAGAGGGCACTGGAGAGATATTGCAGGACAGAGGGGTTCTCCTTCCTGGATCCAGTCCTCAACCTCTCAGCCCAGCTTCTCCAGCATCTGGCTGATCTATGGCATGGCAATCAGCTCCCAGCAGCCAGCAGCTTCAGGAGCAACTCTGGAAAGACAACTCTGATGAACAGCTTTCCTTGGCAACCTAGAGGACAGATTTCCAGCAAGTTCCGCCAGTGCAGCACCACAGCAACTTCTCGGCCATTCAGTGAGCCATGGCCACACTCTCTCCAACAAAGTCTGGATCTCAGCCCTGGGGGAGCTTATTCTTGGGTGTTCCATCTCAGCCCTAGGAGTGCCGGCTACTCCCTTTATCTGCTACTCCTATATTCTTTAAAGTTCTCTTTGGTTCATATTAGCCAGTCCCTTATTTCTCCAGTCCCATTATAGTTAATAATTCTTTATATTAAACTTTCCCTGCTCAAATTACTGTGAAGGTTCTCCTGATTGGACCCTGACTGATAGATTCACTAAAAGACATACTTCAGATGAAAAGTGAGCAAAGATAGAAGGTCTGAAATGCAATAAGGAATGATAACCAAAGAAAGTGGTAAATATGGGTAAATTTTAAAGATACACATTCCTTTCCTACTTTCATCTTCCTCAGCCTGTTACCTCTAAGACACATCTCCAAGAATTTCTCCCTTTGGTCCTCCCCTTCTAGTAGAGCCAAAATGGTGGCAGGATGAACACATGAGCTTTGGAGTCAGACAGACCAGGGTATGAATCACAGCTCTGCCACTTGCCAGCTATGTGACCTCAGAGAAATTTCTTAACCTCTTTAAGTGTGTCTCCTCATCTGAAAACTGAGATAACAGTGACAAACTCACCCATTTGCCATGAGACTTAATTGAAATAACCTATATGATAGTGCCTAGAATATAGTAGGTTCTCTATTTCTTTTGAAGAAACCAGAGATCCCTGAATGCCTCTCCTAGTCATAAAGCTTTCTCTTCTCCAGAGGACCTCCACACTCTTGAAAGGAATTCTCCAATGTTCTTTTCCTAATGGATTTATTTCATTAGCTGATGTCTGCACATAGTTCAGAAGAAGGAAAGTGCTGAGCCAGCTCTTCCTACCCTGGTTCTCTTCCCTACCTGCTGCACTTCTAAATCTCTAAATCTGAGCCCTGGGTATCTGGTCCTCATGCCGTAATTGGATCCAGGAGAGACCATGTGTCCTGAGCCAAGGATGAAGTGGCACGGCAAGGTAAATGCTTACACATTCTCTAAGGATATTTGCTGTGCTGTGAGTTTTAAGTCAGCCCATCTTTGCTGGCACTGACTGAGCCATAGAATTATGTAACTCACAGCTCTAGTGGGGATGGGGGTGAAATTTGACATCAAGATTCTTCCCCAAGCTCACAGCATAATCTGGGTGTTGGGCAACTCTGCTCACCCACCCACCACATATTTGAGTCTGGCTGGTTTGAGTGGACGCCAACTAGACTCTGTACTACTTGGTCATTCAGCCACTCAGTCATCACTCCGTTAGTGACAGAAACAGCATTCTGTGTGTAAAGCCCAGCATGAGAACCTGGGCCAAACAAATGAGAAATTACATAGGGCCTCTGTCCCCTGGGCGCTCATCCAAAAAGAGCAAGTGAACTCAGTTTCACAAGCTTAGAATTAGAAAAGCCTCAGAAGTTGTCTAGTTGGGCTACCTGCTCCTTCCCAACCCACGATTTTCAGCCTCTGATGGAATGTTTCCAGGGATGGGGAGTTCACATTCTCCAGGGAACACTCTTCTGTGAGAGAAGAGCTGAGCATTAGAAAGTTCTTCTGTGCTTGCAGCTAAAAATTTCCTTCCACGAATAAAAGAGCATATGATGCCAAACCCCACAGCAGACGGCGGGGCCAGCATCTAAACTACAGACATGTGGGGTAATTGAAGTGTCCCATGACTGGCAGTCAGACGACAGTATTCAATGAGTGCTTCATGGCAGAGGTGACCACTTACCTATTCACTGGAGTTGGGACCTTCCACTGATGTCTTCTGAATCAAAAAGTCTCTTCCCAAAGAGAGGGACTTCCACTTCTGGGAAGGTGAATTAAACATACTTTCCCCTACTCCTCCTGCTAAGTACAACTAAAAGCCCTTGATATTGTATTCAAAAACAAACCTAAGAAGCACCTGAAAGATGGAGAGAAGGAGGCAGATCAGCTAGAGACCATGGAATGAAGGGATGAGATGCCTTGGTTTTATTATTGCCTCGTATATCCTAGACATGAAACTAAAGAAGATAGCAACCTGAAAATGCCAAGAGATGCAGACAAAAAAAAAAAAAAAAAACCAACAAAAGCCTGCTCTCTCTAGCCAAGAACCAGAAAAGGAGCAGTCCAGTAAGACAGAAAACTTTTAGACAATAACCACTCTACTCCCGCCAAACACCACACAAAAAATCTGTGGCCTCATCCCCACCCATGCCAGCAAAGGTCGAGTGGGGAGTTTAGACCTCCATTCTTTTGAGGTGGTAACAAGGCACCCTAACAACACAGTCAGGATGGTGTCAAAGAGGACAAATAGGGAGCTGAGACTTACATCCCCACCAGATAGTAATGAAACCAACCACCTCCCCTCCTGCAGTGTTAGAGGAGACCACGTGAGGATTCTGGACTTTCATCCCCACCCAGCAGTAATGAGGCAATCTTCCACTTCTCACTAGCGTGATGTCAGAGGAGACCTACCGGAGAAGCAGGACTTTCACCACCTCCCAGCGATGACGAGGCCACCCCCAGGGTGTCAACAGAGACTGAGTGAGAATCTACACTTCTACTTCCACCTGGCAGTAATGAGGCAGCAACCCTCCTCTCCCTTCCAGGGCTGTGTCAGAGGAAACCAATTAAAACAGAAGGTTTGAATAAGATCCAGAGTCTCATAAAAATGTCCAAGTTTCAAGTGAACATCTCTTGTCATACCAAGAACCAGAAAAATCTCAAACTGGATGAAAAAATACAATCAAAAGATGCCAACCTCAAGAGGAAAGAAATGTTAGAATTATCTGACGAAGATCTTAAAGCAGCCATGCTAAAAAAAAAACTTTTTAATGCTTCAGTGAGCAATTACAAACATGATTGAAACAAATGAAAAAATTGGAAAGCCTCAGCAAAGAAATAGGAAGTCTCAGCAAAGATATTGAAAATATAAAGGAGAACCAAATGGAAATTTTAGGACTGAAAACTGCAATAACCAAAATAAAAAGCCCAGTGGATGGGCTCAACAGCAGAATGGAGGGGACAGAGGAAAAAAGTCAGTGAACTGGAAGATAGAACAATAGAAATTATTCAGTCTGAACAACAGAGAGAAAATAGACTGGAAAAAAAAGGAACAAAGCCTCAGACACCCATGAGACCATGATAAAACATTGAATATTCGGGGCCGGCCCCGTGGCTTAGCGGTTAAGTGCGCGCGCTCCGCTGCTGGCGGCCCGGGTTCGGATCCTGGGCACACACCGACGCACTGCTTGTCCGGCCATACTGAGGCCGCGTCCCACATACAGCAACTAGAAGGATGTGCAGCTATGACATGCAACTATCTACTGGGGCTTTGGGGGAAAAAAAAAAAAAAAACATTGAATATTCGTGCCATTGGAGTCCCAGGGGGAGAAGAAAGAGAGGGCAGGTATGAAAAAGAATTCAAAGAAATAATAGCTGAAAAATTCCTAAATTTGGCAAAAGACTTAAACCTAGAGATTCAAGGAGCTAAGGGAACCCCAAACAAGATGAACCCAAAGAAATTCCAATATATATCTTAGTTAAAATTCTAAAAACTAAAGACAAAACAATTTTTTTGAAAGTAGTGAGAGAGAAACACCTTTCCTGTACGGAAAAAAAAAATTCAGATAGCGGATTTCTCATTCAAACTATGAATGAACATCGGAGAATTCTACAAAATATTTAAAGAATAACACCAATTCTACACAATCTCTTCCAATAAATAGAAGAGGATGGAATACCTCCTACTTCATTTTGTGACGCTACTGCTAATACCCTCATACCAAAACCAGACAAAAACAGTACAAAAAAAAGAAAACTTCATATCAATATCCCTCATGAATATAGACACAAAAATCCTTACCAAAATATTATCAAATAGAATTCAGCAATATATAAAAAGAATTATATATCGTGACCAAGTGGAGTTTATTCTAGGGGCGCAAGACTCACTCGACATTCAAAAATCAATCAATATAATCTACCATATTAACAGGCAAAAATAAAAAATTACATGATTATATCAATCAATGGAGACAAAGCATTAGACAAAATTCAGCACCCATTCATGATTTTAAAAAAAGGAAAATGGGAACAGGGAGAAACTTCCCTCACTTGATCAAGACCATCTACAAAAAACCCACAGCCAACATTATAATGGTGAAAAACTGAATGCTTTCCCCCTAATATAAGGAACAACTCAAGGATGCCCACTCTCACTACTCTTATTAAACATAAGAACATGAGCAGCAGTGTTGGAAGTTCTAGCCAGTGCAATAAGGCAAGAAAAGAAAAGATAAGGCATACAGATCAGAAAGAAAGAAAGAAAACTGTCTCTATTTGCAGATGACATGATTGTCTATGTAAATCCCAAGGATCTACAAAATAACTCCTAGAACTAATAAGTGAGTTCAGCAAGATCACAGGATACAAGACGAACATACAGAAATCATTGTATTTCTATGTACTAGCAGTGAACACAGAAATTTAAAATGCAATACATCTAAAATCACTCACAAGATGAAATATTTAGGTGTAAATCTAACAAAACAAGTACAGGACTTCTATGCTGAAAACTACACAATGCTTATGAAAGAATCCAAAGAGGAATTAAATAAACAGAGAAATATTTCATATTCATGGATTGGGAGACTCAACATACCAAAGAGGTCAATTCTCTCCAAATTGATTAACAGGTCTAATACAATTATTACCAAAGTCCCAGAGAAATTTTTTTGTAGATATAGACAAAAGATCATTCTAAAAATTATATGGAAAGGTAAAAGAATTAGAATAACTAAAACAATTTTTAAAAGGAAGAAGAAAGCAAAAGAAATCAATGTATCCAATTTCAAGATTTATTACCTAGGTACACGCACTAATCAAGACTCTGGGTATTAGCAGAAGGATAGGCATAGTGATCAATGGAACAGAATAGAGAACCCAGAAATAGACCCACACAAATACACCCAATTGATTTTTGGCTAAGGTGCAAAAGCAATTCAATGGCAGAAAGATTGCCTTCTCAACAAATGATGCTGAAGCAATGGAAATCCAGATAAAATAATGAACCGTGATGAAGTCTCACATTTTATACAGAAATTAACTCAAAATAGACCATGACATGGATGTAAAACATAAAACTACAAAACTTTTGGGAAAAAAAAATGGGGGAAAATCTTGGGGATCTAGGTCTAGACAATGAGTTCTTAAACTTGACACCAAAAGCACAGTCCACGAGAGGAAAACTTGATAAATTGGACTTCATCAAAATTAAAAATGTTTGCTCTGTGAAAATCCATGATGAAAAAACAAGCTACAGACAGAGAGAAAATATTTGCCAACCACTTATTCAACAAAGGACTATATTCAGAATATATAAAGAACTCTCAAAACTCAACAATATAAAAACAAACAAGCCAATTAGAAAATGGGCAAAGGAAATAAAGAGACATGTCAACAAAGAGAATATACAGATGGCAAATAAGCCCATGAAAACATGTTCAATCAACATCACTGCTCACTAGGGAAATGCATTTAAAACCACAATAAGACAGCACTGCACACCTGCCAGAGTGGCTAAAATAAACAGTAGTGACAATACCAAATGCCGGTGAGGATGCAGAACAAATGCATCACTCATGTGTTGCTGGTGGGACTGTAAAATGGCACAGCCACTCTGGGAAACAGTTTGGTAGTTTCTTTAAAAAGTCAACATTCAGGGCCAGCCCAGTGGCGTAGTGGTTAAGTTCGTGCCGTGCACTCCACTTCCATGGCCCAGGGTTCAGTGGTTCGGATCCCAGACGCGGATCTACACACCGCTCATCAAGCCACGCTATGGCACTGTTCCATATACAAAGTAGAGGAAAATTGGCACAAATGTTAGCTCAGGGTCCATCTTCCTCACCAAAAAAAAAAAAAGTCAACGATCAACTACCATACAATACAGTAACTGCACCCCTCTGCGCTTAATCCAGAGAAATGAAGACTTATATTCACACAAAAACCTGTACATGAATGTTTATAGCAGCTTTATTTACAGCAGCCAAAAACTGAAAACAATTTGTATGTCCTTCAACGCATGAGAGATTAGACAGTCTGTGGTACATCTATACCATGGACTACTACTAAAAGGATAAAAGGAATAAACTACTGATATACACAACAATTTGGATGAATCTCCATAGCATTATGCTGAGTGAAAAAAAAAAATCCCAAAAGATTACATACTGTATGATTCCATTCACACGACATCTTCAAAATGACAAAATTCTAGAAATGGAATAGAGGTGAGGGTTTGCCGTGGTTTAAGAGGGGATGGGAGGGAAGTAGGTGGCTGTAAAGGGCAACGTGAGAGATCCATGTGGTGATGGAAGGAAATGGTCTATATCTTGGTGGTGTCGATATTAATATACCAGTTTGGATATTGTACTATAGTTTTGCAAGATGTTACCATTCGGGGGAAATGGGTAAAGGGTAGAGGGGATCTCTGTATTATTTCCTGCATATGAATCTATAATTAACTCACAATAAAAGTTTAAATTAAAAAAAGTACCCTCTCCATTTCCAGTACCGCCCTAACTTAGTCAGTGCTCAGCCTTTTCACCAAACTCAAAGCCAGACAGCTAGGAGCCAGAGCCAGGCTGCCCCCTCAGCGTTTCCTCTGTGCTCACAGTGAGGTCAAGGGCAGCCTGCTGGCACCAGGCCTATCAGGAAAGACTGACTCTTAAAAGACAGGATTCAGGGAAGGAAGCACGTAAGTCTGGAGTGGGAGTTTGGAGCAGCAGATCCCCCATCCCAATCACCTTCCAGTGCCCACCAGAAGGTCACTAGGTCCTTGGTGGCATAAGACAATGCACCTCCTGGTCACCTGGCCTTGTCCCAGTAGCCAAATGTTAAGTGAGACCTTGGTTCACAGAATGCCTCTGGATTATCAATTTCTTTGCTGTCTAGCTGAGGCCACACGCATAGCAAAGCCCCTGTTCCAAGGAGTAAATATTGTGGCGGTGATCTGGTCAGACACAGATACCGTCTAATTCTCTTTTTCAATCCCCTGAAGTTCTCCAACACTCTTTCATCACCAGATTCCCTGAAGCACCTAACACTTTCCCCAGCCATGCATCCTGCTGGCATATTTCATCAGAAGGGAGCCGAACGTGGATCTTAACCTGAAGGCCAAAGGAGTAAGTCTCTGCAGGTCACGGATCCTGGAAGTTGCTCCTCAGAGAAAGTCCCTTGACCTTTGGTCATATCTGGACCCAAGTCAGAACACCCTGGATTATGTGGGAAGTTTGGGGTGAGGCACCTTGAGTGGAAGGTTGGCAGGCAACTGTGTGTCCAGAAAGGGTGGAAACCAGAGAAAGCTGAAAGAACTACAGCTTCCTAACCTGGAGAGGAGTAGACTTGGGGCCACGGTTGCATCTTCAGAAATCTGAGGGCTGTCACGGAGAGAGGGAGACATGTTCTGTGTTACTCCCTGAGTGACAGCTGGGGTAGCCTGAAAGAACCTACAGAGAAACATATTTTTTTCTAGAGCTTCACAATGGTGGAATGAGTTGCCTGGGGCCATAGCAAACTCTCAAAACTAATGGAGATGTTAAGGCTGATGGTCCTTTGAAAGGAATGTTGTGGGGCTAGAATCTTAGATAATTTAAAGACTTTCAGAAGAAGTTTTGAACCAGAATAGATAACTCTATAGATCCTTGCAGCACTAATTCTGATGGCAAGAAGCCAGTCTGAAGATCGGGCCTACTAGGATCCATGCTGCAGGTGGGGGCCTTTGCCTGGGGACCATGACAACCCTAAGCGTCCAATCCCAGAGAACTCCTGGGATCAGATCCTTGCTTTCTCCAGACCCAGATACCGTGTTAAAAACTCCTAAAAAGGGAGGAAACCTCACCTGAGGAGAGCCTGGGGTGCTCTCCCACAAGGACACAGCTACCTGGGTAGCAATAAAGTGTCCTGAGTAAAGTCCTCTGTCATCCAAGTGCCCTTAGGACAAAGCTCTCTGGAGCTCCGCTCAACATCAACAGACCAGCCAAAGCCAGCTCAGCTGACCCCAAGCCCAGCCTGAACCACGCTGGTCTGAGCAGAGACCACCTTGTAAACTCACCTGCAGGACACATCTGCTGACGTGCCTATCCAGCCTCCTGCTCCTGCTGTCCAGCGGGTCTTTGCTTTAAACTAGAAGTCAGCAAATCTTTTCTTTTTTCTTTTTTTAATTTTTTTTATTTTTATTTATTATTTATTTTTCCCCCAAAGCCCCGGCAGATAGTTGTATGTCATAGCTGCACATCCTTCCAGTTGCTGTATGTGGGACGCGGCCTCAGCATGGCCGGAGGAGCAGTGCATCGGTGCACGCCTGGGATCTGAACCTCGGTCCGCCAGCAGCGGAGCACACGCACTTAACCGCTAAGCCACGGGGCCGGCCCAGCAAATCTTTTCTATAAAGGGCCTGATAGTAACTATTTCAGACTTCATAGGTCATACAGTCTCTGTTGTTATAAATACTCAAGTCCGAGGTTATAGCTTGAAAGCAGCCAGAGACAGCCTGCAAATGAATGAACATGACTGTGTTCCAATAAAACTTGACATACAAAAACAGGTGGTGGGCCAGATCCGGCCAGTGGGCCATAGATGGTCAACCCCTGATGTGAACTCATGACCGCCTTAGCCTGGCAGGCTGGATTGTCCCTGATTCTGAGTCACGTCCATCAAGGAGCTCTTCCCCTCTGGGCCTGGACAATTCTCCCTGCCTCCTCCAGGACTTTTGGCTCCCTTGAGGCTGGCCGAGGCCAGAGAACTCACCTCTGGATATTTCCAATTTCCTCATCCCTGCCACGCCACTCCCTGCCTCTTGTTGTATCCTCCAAGACACTAAATGTCCTGCAGTTGACCGAAGTTCCCCTCCAGGCCTTTATGCATGCTGTCCCCTCTGCCTGGACTGCCCCTCCCCCTCCTCTTCACCAGCTGCTTCTTCAACCTTTAAGAAGCAGCTCCGCCATCTGATCTTCCAGAAGGGCTTCTCTGCACTACCCTCCATCACTCTGCATCCCCGGCTGAGCCAGAGGCCCTTTCCTCTCCATTCCCATAATACTGCATGATTTCTCCATTGTTTGAAAATTGTCCATTTGTTGGTCTAACTCTCTAATTAGGTTGTGAATTCCTGGAGGGCAAGAAGAGTGTCTTATTCATTGACGTGTCCTTAACACCCAGCCCTGGCTCAGCGTAGGTGTCCAGGAATGGCTGAGAGAACAGTCAGCTGGACAAATGAAGCACCATGCACGGCTTTTGCAGGGGGTCTCCGTGCTCTGATTTCACATTTCCTCATCTCCTCGCACATTGCCCTGGAGCTCTGTGCCATCATCTCCCCATGTCTGACCTTCAATTCCATCCCCACCCTGTCTGCATGCCCAATGTTTTTACTCTCAGTTCTCTCCTTGGAGGATGGAGCCTGCGTGCTTCTTCCCCTTTCCTCTCTGGACTTCAGGAGAGTCCTAACCCTCCACGACCTCAGTCCCTCCTCGGATGTGAGCATTTCTCTAACAGAGATGATCAGCCTTGAGGCATTTCATACCTGGGAATAAATAAGAACCTCTCAAACCTGAGAGCATCGTCACCATTAGAAGATGTTCTGTTGGCTGTTAACCAGAGGAGCCTGTGGTTGCCAAGAGGTTGGCAATTTAAGAAGATGGAAAACCCAAGTCCAGATCCCAGCCAGAGAGAGCTCGGGGCTTGGGGCAGAGATAGAAACAGTGAGGTATAGCCAGAGGGAAAGCTGAGGCCCCTGCGTTCCCCAGCTCCTCTCAGCTATTGACACTCAAGCCAAACATCTGTACATTCATCCCTGGCCAGCCTTTAAGTTTTCCCTGAACCAGGATGGGGAGAAGGTTGGAAATCTCAGCTCCATTAGCAGGTGGGGCCCAAGAGAAAGCCCTGGACCTCCACGATTTCTTAGACTCATTGACTCCCCCAAGCTCCTATCATCTTGACTCAGGCCATAAGACTGGGCTTCTGCCTCCATCTCCCTCCCAGCATGTCAATTCTCTGCAGAGATTCGTTGTGCTCCAAGCCCCAGCCTCCAAGGCTACAGTATGGTTCCTGACTTAGCCCTTACCATCATTTCCTCTGTGGTCCAGGATCCTCCTCCTGCACTTTCTGCCGTTGCCACCCACCTCATACTAGATGCTATACCAACACATGAGAAGGGCTCACTGCGTGTCCATTATAATCTTCTCTGAGTCTTACCTCTTCCATGAGATGCCTGCGGCCCCTCCTCCTAGGTCCCTGGATGGTGATGCTAGCCTGGGCCAGGCTCCAGGGCTCCACACCCCATGAACATTGCATTAAGATACTTGGCAGCCACCACAGGGACCACCCCACAGCCCTGCCAAGCTCCAGTCCTGATCAGTCCTGCACCTCTCCTGCCCACAGGCCTGGTCCCACTATCTCCAGAGTCCTCCCAATGAGCTATCACTCATGCCAGCCAGGTACTATGCTGCAGAAGGAGAGGCAGGGAGGGAGACTCCCTCTCAATGCATTTTAGGGACTAGAACTGGCTCCTGTGGGACAAGTGTAGACTTCGAGCTCTGAAATTGCACCCTAGCAGCCCATCCCACCTGGTTCCAGGGCCTGAGGCCTCTCCTAGTCAAGCCAGTAGACAGGCTTGACCATCCTCGGCTCTACCAAGGGCTGAGGGGAGTAGAAGTCTAGGTCTGCACGGCAGGGACCCCTAACAGGGGCCAGGAGCACCAGCCTGGATGACCTGGGGGCTCTAGCACTGAAACAGGGTCCTGCCAGGGCTGGTTACACACATTAAGCTGCATCTACCTCCCTCAGGCTGGGAGCAGGGGCGAAAGTATCAAGGGAAAGGAGAGTGGGCAGGAAGTTAGCAAGACCTAGGAAGGCCTTTTTGCCTCCCCCAACCCAGATCCTTCTCTCAGCACAAGGCATTTGGGTCGGAAGTAATAATTCCCCAGGAAGAGGAAAGACTGAGCAGGGCCCAAGAGTCCCAGATCAGAGCCAGCCTGCTCTGAGAGTGAGGTAGGAGAGAAGCACAAGACAGGACGGGGGCATGGCCTCAGAGGGCCAAGGCGGAGTCACCAACCCCAGTGGCCGCTCTCACTGAACAGCTCCCTGGACCTGGCACTGGGCTGGGAATTTTCCAGACCTGACTCTCATCCTCACTACAACTCTTCACAGTAGGTATATTGTCCTTATTTTACAGTTGAGGGATGGGAGTTTCAGAGAGGGTAAGTGATCTGTCTAAGGTGACACAAAAAGTATTGGGGTCTGGGTTCAACGCTGCTCTGCCGGCCGTTGGGGTCTGCACTCTTTCCACAGCATGACACAACCTCCCTAGGAAACACATCCAAGAAGAAGGCAGGGAGAACAGAGCAGAGCCGGACCCAGGAAGCAGTACTGGCAGGAATGAGAGCAGCAGATGACCAGAGCAGTGTGGTACAGGCAGGCCTCCCACAGACACAGCTGCCTGGGATGTGGTGGGAGGCGGGAGACAGAGACCCCACGGCCCCGAGATAACTTGGGCGCAAGGGGCCAGTAGGTGACCAGCCTTTGAACAGGGGTGTCCAGTGAGCAGTGCCCCTCAAGAGCAGTGTCTGAGGCCAGGTGACTGGGGCCGCTGAGTGCCCAGCCTAGAACAGCCTCCACTCCTCTCCCGTGAGCTTTGTTTTCTGGAAGAATGTTCCCCCTCCTCCTGGTGCTGAGTTTCCTGGAACATAATCCAGACTCTGCAGCATCCTCCTTTTGGCAGGATTTCATCAATTAATCTTTC
Organism: Ceratotherium simum simum; assembly: GCF_057802395.1. Classification (NCBI taxonomy): domain Eukaryota; kingdom Metazoa; phylum Chordata; class Mammalia; order Perissodactyla; family Rhinocerotidae; genus Ceratotherium; species Ceratotherium simum. Next base: position 18,761,940 of record NC_141906.1, read on the forward strand.
ATCCACATTGATCCCCTGAAAAATGACTTCCTCATTATCCATCTTGCAGAGTTTCCACTTGGCAGTCTGAACGACAAAGCATCCGTCAAACTCCGATGCTCTCTGGTGCAGTGGGAGAGCCGGGGCTTCGGAGTCAAAGAGACCTGAGGGTCTCTTTGGAGAGGGAGAGGCCCAGCTCTGCCAGCCTGCAGCTGCGTGACCTTGGGTGAGTCATTTGGTCTCTCCGAACCTCAGTTTCCCCATTTGTAAAACAAGTTAAAAGAGCCCCCTTCACGGGGTTATTGAGGAGACGAAATAATACAGTTCATCTGAGATTTTTGCAAACTGCTATACAAATGTAAAGCCTATTTTAACAATTATTGTTTTTCACTGATTCCGAGGCAGACTGAGGCTGATCTCCAGCTTCCAGGCCTCAGAGAGGCAAAGTTGAGGGCACAGGCTTGAGAGGTGTCCCCAGATGCTCCCCACCGCTCCACTAGCAAAAGAAGTCACAGCTTACCCTGCCAGGCCAAAGCCCAGACGTTATGGAGGCTCCAAGGGAAAGCCAAGAAATAGGGGCTTCTTTCAGTTGCAGAAGTAAAGATGCAGAGTGGTGTGCTCAAAAACCCGTTGATTACCTCCTTCAGACCGGCCTGAAGCCTGGGAAGCATTGCTGGTGCCATCTCAGAAGTTCTGGGCTGTGGTTTCCTCCAAGGGGGGCACACAGAAGCCACGAGGACCATTAGGTTCCTTTGTCCTCTGTGTCCATGCACAAAGGAAAAGGGGTTGAAACTCCGCAGGACATAAGTCATTGTGAGCCATCCCTCTTTTCTGCTCCCTCTGCCCCTCAGGCCATAGTGACCAGGATGGACACGGGCTTTGATGTCAGCTACATAGTGACAATCCTGGCTCCACCCCCTGCTCATCTCTCTGGGACTCAGATTCTTCCTGTAAAATGGGGATGATGACACCCTCCTTGTCAGGTTTCTGTGAAGGTCGAATGGATATAAAAGTGCTTTGTTAACCATGAAGTGCTGCCTACACGTTATTTACTGCATTCTTTGGACCTCCCCCGGCCAAATCAGCCTCAGATCCTCCTGGTTCCCCGCTCTCACCACCCCTTTTAAGGCAAGAGTGGATCAGATCAGATGCACTGAGATGGAAAATCAATCGCAACACTGTTTCCCTCCCAGAGGAAGATGCCTTCAAGTTTTCTCTGCCAAGGGAAGAGACAGGGCCTTTCTAGTACAGGATTTCAGGCGAAATAAGCAGGTGGAAGGATTATTTGGCGGGTTATTGGGTTCCTTGCCTCTGAGTCCTACCAGATCCAAGGCTGACTCGCTGGGAAAGTTGTTGAGGGTACCTGGTGGTTGACTCAGATAATATAGCAGGATCTAGGAAGGCCTTTCCAGTCTCCTCCCACCACCCTCCCTGACCCTCCCCCTGGCCCCAGATGCCCAGAGCCAGGACAACAGGACTTATTCTCCCCATGAAGCTCCCTTTTGGCAATTCTGCCCACTGTTTTCTGCCTGATTTACCACATCTCTGCTACTGATGTGGAGGTTGAAGACAGCTCATCCGCAGGACGCGGAAACAGCCCAATCGCAGAAAGTTAGATGTTTTTTAATGTCCATCTGAATGACTCTTTGCTGTGAATTTGCCATTTGGGCAAGAAGTAGTCATGGTTAAAAGCCCGGACTACCCGGGTTCAAATCCGTAGCTCAAATTAGTAGCTTGAGCTAGTTGCTTTTCCTGTGTGCCCCAGTTACCTCATCTCAAAAATGACAGTAAGAATAATCTATTCTTAAATGGATTAAATTAATTAATATAATTGAAGCCCTTAGAATAGTGCCTGGTATGAACTAAATGCCATAGGTGTTTGCAGCAGCTGTTGTTATGTTGTTGCTGTTGTGTTGTTGTTGTTGTGTTGTTGCTGTTGTGTTGTTGTTGTTGTGTTGCTGCTGTCAAGGTGGCAGGTGGAAACACAAATGGACCCGAAAGTTCCCAGCACCCCCCAGCACACGCGTTTTAACAAACCCTCCAGGGGATTCCGAGGCACACTGAAGTTTAAACCACTGGGCTAAAGGGATGGACAACACTTCCCAGAAAAAGAAATGCAGATACTCTTAACCAGATGAAAAAATGTGTAACCTCATTTATTACAAGAGAAATGAATATTAAAATTATATCGAGACATCATTTCTCATCATCCAATTGGCAAAAATCCAAAAGTTTGACAGCAAATTCTGTTGGTGAGTTTGTGGGGAAACAGGCTGGTGGGAATGCAAAAGGTTACATTCAGTAATATCTAGCAAAATTACATATTTCTTCACCTTTTAAGCCATAATTCCATATCCAGGAGTCTATCCTAAAGGAACATTGGCAAAATATGAAGTGAAAAAATGAATGGATGAGACTATTCACTGCACCAGTATCCATAAAAGCAAAAGATTAGAAAACACTCAGACATCAAGAGGGGACTGGCCGAATAAACTGGTACATCTGTACAAAGAAGTACTAGGCACCTATGAAAAGGAATGAAGAAGACCTCTCTCTACTACTGTGGATGATCTCCAAGATACCAGGTTAAGTGAAGAAAGCAAGCCAGAATAAAGTGCATATAGTATTATTTTACCATTTGTCTAAGAGAGTCTAAATATATGCATATATATATTTGCCTACTGTTATTAAAAAATATATACAGTGCAAGGATACATTGGACTCTTTAGGCCCCATCTCACATTTTCACAGTCCATGTGTTAGCTCCAGGCAGCCAGTGCTGCTGCGTTGCCATGCACAGCTGTAGCCCATCGCAGCCCTTGCCCAAGCTGCACTGGGTACCTCTTGCATTTTCCCCTGAAGTCTGTTGGCCACTGCTGACAACCACTTTGGTTCATAGGCACACCTGGAAGTTGCAGGGAGTTAACACCCCATGGGACAATCCTGACCAATCCCTGACAAGAGCACAGGAGCCGTGGATCAATACGCCCATCTTCCATGTCTTGAATAGAAACTTCTGGAGCACATTCTACACGGTCCCTCAGAAGGTCATCTGCGGCTTAAGCCCCAGTTGCCCATTGTGGTTATCGCTCAATAACACATTCTTAGACTGACCTTCCTTCCTTCCGTTTCCCTCCTCCTCTCTCTCTCATTACTGATCCCTGGGGTCACCTCCAAAAATTAATTACCTGTACACGCTCATTGTCTCATAGTCTACTTCATGGAAAAACTCAAACTAAGGCAAAGAATAAACCATAAAAAAGTTAATGATTTCTTGTAGGAACAGGAGAGAGTAGGAATGGAAACTAAATTTTATGAATATACCTTACACTTTAGACAAGACTTTTGGGGCCAGCCCCGTGGTATAGCGGTTAAGTGCACGCGCTCAGCTGCTGGCGGCCAAGGTTTGGATCCCTGGTGCACACTGACACACGACTCGTCAGGCCATGCTGTGGTGGCATCCCACATAAAGTGGCAGAAGATGGGCACGGATGTTAGCTCAGGGCCAGTCTTCCAAAAGAGGAGGATTGGCATGGATGTTAGCTCAAGGCTGATCTTCCTCACAAAAAAAAAAAAATTTAGACGACTTTTGATACATTTACATATTTTCCATAATTATAAAACAAAATTAAACTTCAAAAAGTAATCCCTAAAATTGAAAGTAAAATGAAACAAACAAACCTAAATGTGTATAATGTTGGGGGGCGTGACCACACAGAGAACTACTCCAAGTGAGTTCAAAACATATAATTTAACTGCACGTCCGTAGTGCAATAAACGCTTAAAACAAAAGGAATGGGAAAATAACCTTAACCTGTTTTCAGTAGTCATACTGTTAGCGCTGGGGTTGCTATTGCAATTCTGATACTGTTGTATACGTAGAATGGGATAAAGCAACAAAAATTTTGTTGATATCATTGACAGCCAGTATTTTTGACATGAGTGAAAGGAGATACAGATATAAGATTGATGAGATTTTTTTTTTAAATCCATAATGTTTCATTTGAGTTAGAACCACCAGTAAAAACAAAGAAACTCTTATATGTAATGTTTAAAAATAAGTACATCTTTTCCACTCCATCCCTTTATAAGGCCTAGAAACAAGGATTAAAATGATTAGAAACAATAATTAGAAACAGTATTAATGAAAACCTTAGCACCCAACTTGGGGCAAATTAAAACCATTTCCCACTTAAAAAACAAAACAAGGACCCTTGAGAAATGGATGATTCCAGGTTGGGGCAAGAAATGTACAAGGTGAGCTTGGAACTTTTCGTCACACCAGAAAGGAAAGAAGTTATCAAAGACTACTAGGCTTGTGTCAAAGCGTCTGGAGAGGCCACTTGAATAAGTTTGTCCCAGTCAGCCAAGGATGGGATGATATGAACCCAATAAAGATAAACACTGCAACGGGTTGAAATGCATCAAATGTTTACAAATTTCAAATCGGTAAATAAAGGGAGAGAATCTAGCATTTTCCTGCATTTTCTATACAACTGTGAATCAGGATAATTAAACAGTTCATGAAGAGAAATTTCTCTTCATAGCAGTGTTGTAATTTAATAAACAAAGAAATAACAGAAGTAGAACATTACCATTTTGTAACCCCTGATGAGTGAATGGATTCAGTCAGTGATCATCAATAGTTGTAACATCACAAAGTAAGAGACAAGTAGATATTATGTACCTCCTGATGGGCCACCTATGAATAGTCTTGCCAAAAGTCAAACCTGAATCTAACCAAACCTCTAGATCTATCTACCAAGGGGACAGAGGAATGTGTTAAATGACACCACAGGGGGACAGGCAGTAAAATTCAGACTGTGGGAAACTCTACAGGACAAAAGGCTCAGCTTCTTCAACAAGTAAACTTTAAAGAAAAAAAAAACTAAGAGATCCTATAGATGAAAAGACACATAAGAGACATATCAAGCAATTGCAATGTATGAACTTTATTTGGATGCCAACTAAGGTTGGCAAGACAGGTCTCTGCTTTGAACACGCTCCGTGCTCCAACTAAGATCAGGACTTGCCCGTCCTGGGGGATCAATGGAAGCCTATCGGAGGGGCATCTTAAAATGAAGGTCATGACCAGTATTCACATTCCTTGGCCGTTTAATCCACCATCCCTCCCCCACCACACTCTCCAGCCCTCTCCTACTGCTCACGGCATCAGTGCTAAACTGTGTGTCTTGCTCCTTGGCCTTGATTCCATCCTCTTCTTCACTCCCCTGCTTACAAGCCTCGTTGTTCAATGTCCTGTTTCTGACTTCATCCAGCCTTCCAGAGATGATGGTCAACACTACCTGCCTACTGAGTCCTGGGCTCCCCACCTCACCCTCCATCCAGGTCATCCCTCCAACCGTGCTGCCGCACACTGCCTCGAGCAAATGGCACTCCACTGGCCCCCAAGTCTCCAAATTCCATATTTCACTACTCAGTTCACTGGGCCCATCAGTACCACCCAGATAGTGCACATGCTCTCCTGACTGCACCCACCCACTCCACTGCCAGCCATCTCTCAGGAACCTGCAGAATGTCTGAGCGTGAACCCACCTGCTTTTGCTAGTGGGTATTAATCATGGGCTTCCCAGGGAGCTTCATTCCAAGGGGTCTAACAGATGAAGGCTCCGCACTCCGCCCACCAGTGTAGACTGACTTAGGCCTGGCCAGTCAGAAGTCAGGAAAGGGTTGGACAATGGTTATCCACTCACACATTTTCAAAGGGCTAGACAGAGCTCTAACAACTCCCCTGCATTATCTTTCCATCCAGGTTAGCTCTCTTGCTGGGGCTCAGGGTAGAGATATCAGTCTCTAACCCTTCGCAGGACTCAGGACAGAGGCTTTGGGATGGGATGGCAACCCCATCTAGGGGCATTAAGATCAGGTGGGTCATCCAGCCCGGAACGGGAAGTCCCTTTTAACTCTTGAAGGGCCTCTTCAGAGCTGACCAAAGAGTCAACCAGCCCCTGTCTGACAATAAGAAATTGTGAGGAGTAGATGCCTGTACTTGTGTGTTCTCTTGCCCACTTTTAAAGAGTAAGAGATGAAAAGTAGCTGAATAATTTATATTAGGAAATATAATGAGGCAAGTCAAAAGGAAAGGGAGTAAAGTGAAAGCATTCTTCTAGGAGAAAAACATGACCGAAGCAACAGAAAAACCCAGTCAGCCTTCGCAGCTGGCTGTGGCTGTTGGGAAGCCTGCTCCTGCCCTGGGTTCCCAGCCATCCTCCTGCAATCACCCTCCTTTGCAAAGCCTCAATCTTCTGAACGGTATATGATCCTGACAATGCTGAAGAAGAAGCCTTTCTGTCCCCCTGTTACCGATTAAGTACTGAAGCTTGAGGAGGTCACGTGGCTTGCCTATTGCCACTCAGCCAAATGTGAAGGGACCAGCCTGTGAGCCCAAGTCTGTCTGGCTCTGAAGCCCGCACTCTTTATCCAGGTCCAGTCCAGGTCAGAATGCCTAGTTCTCTCTTCCCACAAGAGACCTTCACATTTTTAAAAACAACCTTCCACACCCCACCTCTTCCCGGCTCCCAGACCGATGCTCTGCAGCCCAATAGTCCAGTCCCTTTGTTAGTCAGCATGACATGGTTTCAGATCTTTGCATCTTTCTTCCCTGAGTTATGTTCCAATTTGCCCAAATCCCCTTAAACATGGGAGGCCCAGAAGTGGACACAGATTTTCAGATCCTGACTGATGAGGTGACCAAAGCAGAGCCCGCAGGGATTATTTCTCGCTTTGATCTGGGATCGGAGCTGACGGGAGCATGGCTTAGGATGGATTCATTAACTCTGCTGAGAGCCGTGGCACATAGCTGGCTCGTAACGAGTGCTCGCTCAGCTAAAGCTCCCAGAGCTTTGTACGGCCTCTGCTAAGCCAGCTCTCCTCTTCCTACACTTGAGCAATTTGTTGTTTTGAACCTTAATTCAGGATTTTCCTATTATTGATTTCAATTCCATTCAACAGACACTCACCATGCTAGGCACAAGTGCTGGTTGCTGGGGACCCGAGGTAGCAAGGCCCTGTTGATCTCCACACTGCTCTTTTGCAGCCTCAGCTGGGCTCAGAGCTCCTCTGGGTAACTTCATCCCGTGCCGCCCCTCAGGGGGGCCTGGTACTCTCTTCCCCCATCAGCCACCGAGCCCTTCCTCAAGAGCAGAGCCACATCTTGGAAACTCCAGGCATCTGGAGGGGTTTTTGAGTTGACAATAGCTATGCCAAGTAGGGTATTTTTGTTAGTGAGTGAACAGCTGCCAAGAACATTTCAAGAGATGATTTACTCCCTCTCTGAGGGCTGTTTACACCAGAGCTCTCTGTTCCCATCAGAGCCTGTGCCTCCCATGAAAAACCTGTCACAATTTGTGATCTGAAGGGAGCCTGTTTGCCTGAAGGAAGAAACTGTGCATATTTTCTTCACACAGGACGTCATGCCGTGTTTTCTCAGTTGTCCGGGATATGTTCCCCTGGCCTGGAAACAGGCCTGGAAGCGCAGGGGGCATGAGCTGGCCCTGCCCTGGTAGGAGGGTGTCTGTAGTTTGAGGTGCTATGTCGTGTCACCTGTACTCTCTGGTAGAGCTGATAGAGCCTGGGCTGAGTTATGAGATGTTTAACCCCATAAGGTCAGGAGACCATAGTAAAGTTCTAGTCCTTCCCAATTAATCAACACAAAGCTTGAGTTTTGGCTAAAATGACTTGAGGTTTGATGCAAACAGTGGCCACATGGTACTGTGACAAGAGCTCTAAGCTGGGAGCTAGAAACCTGGGTCTGGGTTCAAACTCTCCTAGTAACTGACTATGTGTCCATGGGCAAGTTGGTTACACTCTCTGGGCCTCAGTTTCCTCATCTGCCACAGTAAGAGGGTTAATGTAAGGCTCTCCAAAGTCTCTTCCGATTGTGATAGTATATGGTATTATGGGTTATGAGCACGGCTTTGGAGCCAGCGTGCAGGGTTTATACCCAGCTCTGCCACTTACCAGCTGTATGACCTGAGGCAAGTTATTTAAAGTCTTTAAACCTCAATTTCCTCTTCTGTAAAATGGGGATAACACTAGCACTTATCTCCTAGGATTCTCATGAGGATTAAATGAGCACGTCAAGTGCTTAGAACAGTGCCCAGTACACAGTAAATTCTCAGTAGTTGGTGGTGGTGTTCTTGTTCTTTTTATTACTAATGACCAACCTGAGCCTAGCCTTAACTATCAATATTAAAGTAAGCTGGTTTTGAGACAATGAAATGCAGGCTTTGTGCCTCCGAATGTTCCTCTGCAGTTTGAGGTCCCTCAGAGCAAGATTGGAGGAGGCACGCACGGTCCCCTAGAACGGACAGGGGACCTCGATGCAGAGTGGGGCTTTTGGCCCAAGACTTTGACCTGAAACTCTTCGTAGGCAGATCCCAGGATGGCTCTCTTTCCTGCAGCACAGCCCGTGCTCCCAGGGTCCTCTTAGTGGTGAGCAGGGGTAAGGAAAGATGCCAGGGGTCTCCGAGGTGTCGTACAGGGATTCCTCCCAGGGTACCCGGTCTGTGCCAGAGGGGCGCGTCTGGGTGCACGGCCCCTCCTTGCTGCCTGCTCCCGCTGGCTCCCTGCAGGAAGGTAGCTGTCTCAGTGAAAGGCCTTTCCTCCCCAGGAAAAGGCCCGTTGAGACCGCAGTGGGAGAGAGGGAAGAGCTGTAATGCTTCCGGCGCTGCTGACCGACCGGACTGTGAACACTAAGGGAAGAAATTGAAATTGCTGATCGCCTTTTCCAGAGGCTTAGAGCTGCCCATCGGGGTGGTTCCAGAACGAGGATTAGATGGCTCACAACCACAGCTTCTTTGCTCTTCTAATTTACCTTGTGCCTAAAAGAGCTTGAGGGAGGCCCGTAAATGACCATGCTTCTTTCCCCAACTGACATCTCGACTTATTGAGTGGCGAGAAAGAGGTCAGAACTTTGTTACTGAAAAGGCTGATACAGGAGTACATGGCTTAGGTACACAGCAAAGACATTCTCGGGACTGAAGCCCAGAACTGAACAGACTGACCGCCCCAGTGCCAGCAACACTGGACAATCACAGACCCCCCACACGGAGCCCTGCCCCCCGGAAAACGTACTGCCTCATTCAAGCTTCCTGTAGCCAGCTCACCCTTAGGAGAAAAGGGGCTGAGCTGCACACGCCCCCTTCCTTGTCCCAAACACACCAGTCCAGGAAGAAGCCAGGAGGGTTGCACTAACTTGTCCTCCATGTGGAAGGAAACATCAAAAGTGGGGAAAAAGTATTCCCCTCAAGACCCTCCTGCCTACCTTGCCAAATCCTACCCAGCCTTCCCCACTCAGCTCCTGGGCCTTCCCTTGTGAGTCTGGTCCATGTCAGCGGCTTGTGCTCCATTGAAATGTAAGATCTTCAAGGGCTGAAACGTCCTCTTCATCTACCCAGTGGCTCCAAATGCAGCTGTGTGACTCTGCCCTTTACTAGCTGTGTGACTTTGCACAGTTACTCAACCTCTGTCTGTAGGCCTCAATTTTTTTTTCTTTAAATGATGCCATAATAGTGCCTACCTCATAGGGTGTTGTAAGGATTATTTGAAATAATTTTTGGAACAGTGCCAGGGCTATGGTTAGCAATGATGATGATGATGATGATGATCTGTGTTGCCCATATTTAGCAAAGGCTCATTTAAGGAAGGGGATGCAATGCAGCAAAGGGAATGCCCTGCCTGTCTCCCGGCTTGAGCAGCCTGGCTCCCACAGGTACTCTGGCAGCTCCCTGCCCTCATCTGCCCCTTCCCCGACGGCAGGTCATGCCAGGGCCCCTGGTCTCACAAGGACTCGTGTATCCTAGGGACCAGAAAGCCACCGCAAATAAAGATGAGGATGCCTCAAAGGACATTGCCCCTGACCTGCTGGTCTAGCTCCCCTGGACCAGAACATGTAACTCAAACAAAAGAGATGAGAGCCTTGAATCCCTGTCACCTATGAGTGATGAGGTTGGCCAAGACAGAGACCCAAAACACCTGTCCCTCAAGTCCCAAAACCTGCTCCCTGCTGAGAAGCCCCAGGGGCCCAAACTGGGGATAGCTTAAAACCCGTGTCCTTGCCGAGCTTGAGGGCTGGGGGCATGGGGGAGCTTCACAGAGAAACAGCTATGCTGGCAGCACCTCTTTCTCCCGACAGCCGATCACGAAGCCCATCTCCATAACAGAAAGCCGATAACCTGGGCACCAAAGTTGAAGCCCAGGCCGCTTCAGCCCCAGCCCTGGGCCCAGACCAACCCAGCCCTGGACTAGCCCAGGCCTAAGGCTTCTCAGCTAGGCCCAGCACCAAACTCCCTCCCTCCTGAGCTCCGGCAGACTCCGGGCCTGAGCGGTGGGTTGTACATCTGGTTCCCACAATCCCAGAATCACCAGGCGATTAAACTTGCCTTTTATGGTGGCCCTGAGGGTAATAAACAAACAGGCCTGACATATGGGTCATTCCTGAGACTTGCGCTTCATTGGTTTTAAGGGCCCCCTGGCAGTAAAGAATTTCAAAGCTGCTAACTCCATAGTATATTAAAGTAGAATAAATTCCTTTGAACGGTCCTCAGGTGAGAACCAGTACTTAGCAATGCCTCCTGGCTTCCTCTTGAAGGACCCAAGACTGACCTCTGGTGGTCTCTAGGACCAGCTGGAGCCCAGCCTTTCCCATGTCCATCCTCGAGTCTTCCCTGTCTGAAACTGGCTCCATCTCTCCCTTCATCTCTCTCTCTCTCAGTTTTGGTTTTTCTCTCTCTCTTTCTGTGTCTCTCCTTATATAGGTGTTTTTTTTTCTGTGTCTCCCTCTCTTCATCCCATGAGACTCCCAATCCCTCAGAAACGTAGATGTAGTAGGATACTGGAAAGAGAGTCTTCTTGTCTTAGCTTCAACCGAGACACCAATATGTGGGAGAGCAAATAGGGAGACATCAGATGCTAAAATGAGTGTAAAATAAACCTCCACAGATAGGCAAATTTACTAAGATATAGTCCCCAGAACTTGCTCCATAACTTTTCAGAGCCCCTTAGTCAGGTTCAAATTGAGGTTGCCCTCGCTCACCTTTCCAGCTTCATCTCCATTACACGCCCCTACTCCCCATGTAGTATTGATGCTGATCTGCTCACTTCTGCTCCCCAGCAGGCCAGAAGTTTTCAGGCCTCTATGCCTTGGTTTATCAGGCCCTTTCTTCTTAGAATACCTTTCCATGTCTTGCCTTTTATAATCCTGTTTATCCTTCGAGGCCAACCTCAAATGCCTCTCCTTCCTCAAGCCATCCCTGGCCCCCCAGAGATGAATTGTACCCTCCTCTGGGCTCCCACCCGGGCTTTCACCATAGTTCTCCATTCTTCCCTTCTGGTATCCGGGAATGTGTGTGCACCTGTCTCCCCCACTAGCCTCTGAGGGCCTTAGAGCACAGTCTACCTCTGGGTCATGTCTGGCCAGGCGCAGACATCTTGGTAAATGCTTGGTGAGTGAGTTAGTGAGTGGATCCTATTGGCAGCAGTGCTGGGAGAGTTTTCTCTGTTCTGAGCACCAATCAAAAGACAGAAAGAAGTGACTTCCCCAGGGTGGGTGGGTGGGAGTGGAGTTGGAAGGAAAGCTCCAAAGCCAGTGCTCAGAGCCACCTTCCTGCCTTGATCCTCTGTGCAGACATCAAAGTCCCTCTCTGGCACGTGACCAGGCAGCTCTCACTGGGCTGATGCTGCACAACCTGCCCCACGGCCAGGACTGAAGAGTTTGTCACAGACTGTGTCTACACAACCTATGCCTTCAGGGCCAGTGTCTACACTATACAACTTGCATCTCAATAATCCACACTGCATAATATGCGCTTGCAATGCCTGTCAGGAAAGCCCATGTCTCTATGATCCAATTTCTGTGCAATCCGTGTCTCCTCACCTTTGTCTCTGTGGTAGGTCTGTCCACCCCATGCCTGTCCTTCTTCTCGGTCCAGGATTCCCTCCCGGGCCGCCCACGTCCGCACCACAGGCCGTGCTGTCACCATGGGTTTCTGCACACAGTGCGTCTGCATAAAGAACAGATGACCAAACAGGAGTAGTTTTGTTTGTGACCCATTTTAAAAGGAACACCTTCCTCTCAATTCAGATACCAAGATGGTGACTGCAAAAGCCATCTGGATTGTTCCCTCCAGAAACAGTTCCATTATCCCAAGACTTTATAAAGACAAAAAAAAGAAAAGAGTTGAAAATTTACATTCCAAGACCCCTGGGGGATGCCTTAAACGCGGATAGTACCGAATCTGATACAGTATATTCAGTACCTATCTATAATAAAGTTTAATTTATAAATTAGGCAGAGTAAGAGATTAAAACTAATAATAAAATAGAACAATTATAATGATAGACTGTAATAAAAGTTATGTGACTGTGGTCTCTCTCTCAAAATATCTTCTTGCACTGTACTCACCCATCTTCTTGTGATGAAGTGAGATAGTAAAATGCCTACGTGAGGAGATGAAGTGAGGTGAATGACGTAGGCCCTGTGACGTAGCGTTAGACTACTATTGACCCTCTGACGATAAGATCAGGAGAAGGATCAACTGCTTCTGGACCACAGTTGACTGCCGGTAACTGAGACCACGGGCAACTGAAACCACGGAAAGTGAGACCATGGATGGGGGGGACTACCGTAAGATCACCCTTCTGTGGCAAATATAGTTTACAACTTTAGGCAAGAAAAAAAAGAAAGACACACAGTTTTCTACAAAAAAAAATAATAATAATAATAATAAATATTCTTTATTAGAATAAAGACTTGCTAATAAATATGTTTCCTAAAACAAAATTTCAGATTCTCAAGCTTCAAAATCCTTGGAAGTTCACAATAAAAATTTTTAATATTGACAGCAACTCTTTGTCCGTCTTAATAAACGGGCTTAGAAATTCAACTTTGTGATGACAAGATACAGAGTAAGCACAGATTTAATTTAAATTTTAGGGTACAGAGTGTATAAATAGTTGCTAAGACAGTATTTCTCAACCGGGTGCCGCCGACTTTTAGGGTAAGAACACTCTCATTGTGGAGGGTGGCCCACTCATTGCAGGATATTTGGCATTCTTGGGCCTGTCCATTAAGCATCAGGGACACCCTCCCAGCCAGTGTGACAGCAAAAACACTCCCACACATTTTCAAATGCACCCCCAAAAAGCGGTACTGACTCCCATTGAGAACTACTGGTCTAAACCACTGGTTTCAAACCTTTTTCTTCATTATCGCCCCCTTAGGGAGCCCTTTGAGGCCATTTTTTCCCTAGTAGCCCCACCTTTATACAATTTTAATACCACGGGTATGCCATATACACACACACTCACACACACACACACACACATAATTATATAAGTATATATGTGTATACGTGTGTCTATGTATGTATATTTACGTACTGTGTTCTTTGGAGAGCCAACATTGTGGTATCTAAGAGTTTTTGCCCCCAAGAACCAATATTCCCCCCTTGGAAGTGAGATTGCTCCCATTGAGAATCACTGGTCTGGGCTGGCCCTATGGCTTAGTGGTTAAGTGTGCGCGCTCCACTGCTGGTGGCCCAGGTTCGGATCCCCAGCGTGAGCCAACACATCACTTCTCCAGCCATGCTGAGGCCGAGTCCCACATACAGCAACTAGAAGGATGTGCAACTATGACATACAACTATCTACTGGGGCTTTGGGGAGAAAAATAAATAAAGTTTAAAAAAAAAAAAAAGAGAATCACTGGTCTAAACAAAGTTTAAATAATTACCCTGGGCTCTCTATTCTCTTTTTTGTTTTTTGCTTTTTTTTTAATTAGTTCTTTTCTTTTTCTTTTTCTTTTTTTTTAATTTTTTGTTTATTGCAGTAACATTGGTTTATAACATTGTATAAATTTCAGGTGTACATCATTATACTTCTATTTCTGCATAGATTACATCATGTTCACCACCCAAATACTAATTACAACCCATCACCACACACATGTGCCCAATTATCCCTTTTGCCCTCCTGCCTCCCCCCTTCCCCTCTGGTAACCACCAATCCAATCTCTGTCTCTATGTATTTGTTTATTGTTGTTATTATCTACTACTTAATGAAGGAAATCATATGGTATTTGACCTTCTCCCTCTGACATTTCACTTTGCATAATACCCTCAATGTCCATCCATGTTGTCACAAATGGGCAGATTTCATCATTTCTTATGGCTGAGTAGTATTCCATTGTGTATATATACCACATCTTCTTTCTCCATTCGTCCCTTGATGGGCACTTAAGTTGCTTCCAAGTCCTGGCTATTGTGAATAACACTGCAATGAACGTAGGCGTGCATGTATCTTTAGGCATTGGTGTTTTCAAGTTCTTTGGATAAATACCCAGCAGTGGAATAGCTGGATCATATGGTAGTTCTATCCTTGATTTTTTGAGGAATCTCCATACTGTTTTCCATAGTGGCTGCACCAGTTTGCACTCCCACCAGCAGTGTATGAGAGTTCCCTTCTCTCCACATCCTCTCCAACACATGTTGTTTCCTGTCTTGTTAATTACAGCCATTCTGACGGGCGTGAGGTGATATCTCATTGTAGTTTTGATTTGCATTTCCCTGATAGTTAATGATTTTGAGCATCTTTTCATGTGTCTGTTGGCCATCTGTATATCTTCTTTGGAGAAATGTCTGTTCAGGTCTTTTGCCCACTTTTTAATTGAGTTGTTAGTTTTTTTGTTGTTGAGATGCATGAGTTCTTTATATATTTTGGAGATTAACCCCCTTATCAGATGTATGGTTTGCAAATATCTTCTCCCAATTGTTAGGTTGTCTTTTCGTTTTGTTGATGGTTTCCTTTGCTGTGCAGAAGCTTTTTAGTTTGATGTAGTCCCATCTGTTTGTTTTTTCTATTGTTTCTCTTGCCTGGTCAGACATGGTGCTTGAAAATATGTTGCTAAGACCGATGTCGAAGAGCGTACTGCCTATGTTTTCTTCTAGAAGTTTCATAGTTTCAGGTCTTACAGTCAAGTCTTTAATCCATTTGGAGTTAATTTTTGTGTATGGTGTAAGGTAAGGGTCTACTTTCATTTTTTTGCATGTGGCTATCCAGTTTTCCCAACACCATTTGTCGAAGAGACTTTCTTTTCTCCATTGTATGTTCTTGGCTCCTTTGTCAAAGATTAGCTGTCCATAGATGTGTGGGTTTATTTCCGGGCTTTCGATTCTGTTCCATTGATCTGTGTGTCTGTTTTTGTGCCAATACCCTACTGTTTTGGTTACTATAGCTTTGTAGTATATTTTGAAATCAGGGAATGTGATACCTCCAGCTTTGTTCTTTTTTCTCAGGATTCCTTTAGCTATTTGGGGTCTTTTGTTTTTCCATATAATTTTTAGGATTCTTTGTTCTATTTCTGTGAAAAATGTTGTTGGAACTTTGATAGGGATTGCATTGAATCTATAGATTGCTTTAGGAAGTATGGACATCTTAACTATGTTAATTCTTCCAATCCAAGAGCACGGAATATCTTTCCATTTCTTTGTGTCTTCTTCAATTTCTTTCAGAAATGTTTTATAGTTTTCGGTGTACAGATCTTTCACCTCTTTGGTTAAGTTTATTCCTAGGTATTTATTCTTTTTGTTGCAATTGTAAATGGAGTTGTATTCTTAATTTCTCTTTCTGCTAATTCGTTGTTAGTGTATAGAAATGCAACTGATTTTTGTATGTTGATTTTGTATCCTGCAACTTTACTGTATTCGTTTATTACTTCTAAAAGTTTTCTGGTGGATTCTTTAGGGTTTTCTATATATAAAATCATGTCGTCTGCAAATAGTGACAGTTTCACTTCTTCCTTTCCAATTTGGATCCCTTTTATTTCTTTTTCTTGCCTGATTGCTCTGGCTAGGACTTCCAGTACTATGTTAAATAGGAGTGGTGACAGTGGGCATCCTTGTCTGGTTCCTGTTCTTAGAGGGATAGCTTTCAGTTTTTCACCATTGAGGATGATATTAGCTGTGGGTTTGTCATATATGGTCTTTATTATGTTGAGGTACTTTCCTTCTATACCCATTTTATTCAGAGTTTTTATCATAAATGGATGCTGTATCTTGTCAAATGCTTTCTCTGCATCTATTGAGATGATCATGTGATTTTTATTCTTCATTTTATTAATGTGGTGTATTACGTTGATTGATTTGCAAATGTTGAACCATCCCTGCATACCTGGAATAAATCCCACTTGATCATGGTGAATAATCTTTTTAACGTATTGTTGTATGCAATTTGCTAGTATTTTGTTGAGGATTTTTGCATCGATGTTCATCAGTGATATTGGCCTGTAATTTTCTTTTTTTGTGTTGTCCTTGTCTGGTTTTGGTATCAGGGTAATGTCGGCTTCGTAGAATGATTTAGGGAGCTTCCCCCCCTCCTCAATTTTTTGGAAGAGTTTGATAAGCATAGGTATTAAATCTTCTTTGAATGTTTGGTAGAATTCACCAGGGAAGCTGTCTGGTCCTGGACTTTTATTTTTGGGGAGGTTTGTGATTATGGTTTCAATCTCCTTACTGGTGATTGGTCTATTCACATTCTCTACTTCTTCTTGATCCAGTTTTGGATGGTTGTATGATTCTAAGAATTTATCCATTTCTTCCAGATTGTCAAATTGGTTGGCATATAGCTTTTCATAGTATTCTCTTATAATCTTTTGTATTTCTGAGGTGTCTGTTGTAATTTCTCCTCTTTCGTTTCTGATTTTACTTATTTGTGCCTTCTCTCTTTTTTTCTTGGTGAGTCTAGCTAAAGGTTTGTCAATTTTGTTGATCTTTTCAAAGAACCAGCTCTTGGTTTTATTAATTTTTTCTATTGGTTTTTTAGTCTCTATTTCATTTATTTCTGCTCTGATTTTTATTATTTCCCTTCTTCTACTGATTTGGGGCTTGGTTTGTTCTTCTTTTTCCAGTTCCTTTAGGTGCATTGTTAGATCTTTTATTTGAGATTTTTCTTGTTTGTTGAGATAGGCCTGTATTGCTATAAACTTCCCTCTTAGAACTGCTTTTGCTGTATCCCATAAATTCTGGCATGTCGTATTTTCATTTTCATTTGTCTCCAGGTATTTTTTGATTTCTTCTCTGATATCTTCGTTGACCCAGTCGTTGTTCAGTAGCATTTTGTTTAATCTCCACATATTTGTGGCTTTTCTGATTTTCTTCCTATAGTTGATTTCCAGTTTCATACCATTGTGGTCAGAAAAGATGCTTGGTATTATTTCAATCTTCTTAAATTTATGGAGACTCGTTTTGTGGCCTAATATGTGATCAATCCTGGAGAATGTTCCATGTGCCTTTGAAAAGAACGTGTATTCTTCGGTTTTTGGATGGAATGCTCTGTATATATCTACTAGGCCCATCTGTTCTAGTGTGTCATTTAAGGCCAATGTTTCCTTATTGATCTTCTGTTTGAATGATTTATCCATTGGTGTAAGTGGAGTGTTAAAGTCCCCTACTATTATTGTGTTACTGTCTACTTCTCTTTTATGTCTGTAAATAATTGCTTTATATATTTAGGTGCCCCTACATTGGGTGCGTAGATATTTACAAGTGTTATATCCTCTTGTTGGATTGTTCCCTTGATCATTATGTAATGCCCTTCTTTGTCTCTTTTTACAGTTTTTGTTTTAAAGTCTATTTTGTCTGATATGAGTACTGCTACCCCAGCTTTCTTTTCATTGCCATTTGCGTGGAGTATCTTTTTCCATCCCTTCACTTTCAGTTTGTGAGTGTCTTTAGGTCTGAAGTGTGTCTCTTGTATGCAGCATATATATGGGTCTTGGTGTTTTATCCAATCTGGGCTCTCTGTTCTCAAAGCAGGAAGATTGATGGCTCTTTAAAGTTTCTTTCAAGGTTTTTGCAAAAAACCTATGGGTTTGGCTTTAGCTTTAATTTTTTAATTAAAATTTTTATTAGGATAATTGTGGAATCACATGCAGTTGTAGAAAGAATACAGAGATCCTTTGTACACTTTGCCCAGTTTCCTCCAGGGGTAACAAAACTTTTTGTTTTGTTTTGCAAAGCTATAGCACAATACCACAAGCAGCATATTGACATTGGTCCAACCTACTCATCTTATTCAGAGTTCACCAGTTTTAGTGTACTCATTTATGTGTGTGCGTGTATGTGTGTATTAAGTTCCACGCAATTTACCACCTGTGTAGGGTCATGCGTCCACCACCAGCTCAAGACATTGAACAGTTCCGACGACACAAGTATCCCTCATTTGCCTTTTTATAACCACATCCACCTCTCTCCCATATCTCTTCCCTTCCCCTAGTCCTAACCCCTGGAAACCACTAACCTAACCCCCATGCCTAGAATGTTCTCTTTTCAGGAATATTATATCAATGAAATCACACAGTATGTAACCTTTTGGGACTGGCTTTTATCTCAGAGCAAAATTCCTTCCAGATTGATCCAAGTCATTGCATGTATCCATAATCCGTTTCCTTTACTGCTAAGTAGTATTCCATGAAATGTACTAACCGCAGTCTGTTTAACCATTCACCTGTCGAAGGACATCTGGGCTGATTCTAGTTTTGAGCTACTACAAATAAAACCTCTATAAATGTTGGTGCACTGGCTTTTGTGTGAACATAGTCTTCATTTCTCAGGGATAAATGCTCAAGAGTGCAATTGCTGGGTTGTATGGTAGTTGAATTTTATTTTTAAGAAACTGTCAAAGTGTTTTCCAGAGTGGTTGTACCATTATCTTGGCTTTGTATATTTTCCCATCACTTTCTAATTGGATTGTCTGGTTTTTTACCATTGAGTTTTGAGAGTTCTTTATATACTCTGTCAGACTTTTTTTGTAGTTTGCAAATATTTTTTGCCAGTCTATAGCTTCTTTTTTCATCCTCTTTACATAGGCTTTCACAGAGAAAAAGTTTATAATTTTGCTGAGGTCTAATTTATCCATTTTCAAATTGTCTTTGGTGTCAAGTCTGAGAACTTGTTGCCTAGCCCTAGATCCTGAAGATTTCCTCCTATGTTTCTTTCTAACAGTTTTATGTTCTACATTTGAGTTAATTTTTTCCACTTTGAGTTAATTTTTGTACTAAGTGTGAGACTTAGGTCAAGTTTCATTTTTTGCCTATGGATGTCCAGTTTCTCCAATATCATTTGTTGAAAAGGCTATTTAACTTTCATTTTAATCTAGACTAAATCAAGGATATTTGAGGTTTATAATCATTCCCCCCCTCCCCCCGCCACACACACACAGCATAGAGTTCATTAACAGTCAATATAAGCGAACACATTTACAGCTAGCTACTGACCATCTAAAATCGTGATATTAAATGTTTTTTCAAAAAATATATTTACAATATATACCACAATGAAAGGTCTAATATCCACAATATATAAGGAAATCTGAAAAATTGAGGAAACAGGGGCCAAGCACTTGATAGAAGAATGAGCAAAGCTCATGGAAAATTTACCCAAAAAAAGATGTAAAATAGTCCTTAAACTTATGCAAAGTTGCTCAACTCATAAAAAGAGAAATGCAAGTTAAAACTACACTGAAATACTATTTATCACCTATCAAATTAGCAAAAGCTTAAAAACTTGACCCCACACTGCCTTGGCAAGGCTGGGGAGAGATAAGCACTCTCATACACGGCTGATAGGAAAGCAAAATGGTACGGCCTTATGGAGCAGAATTTGGCAGTATTTAACAAAACTATATATGCATTTACCTTTTGTTCCAGAAATCCACTTCTAGGAATTTACTCTGAAAATACACCTGCAACAACACCAAGTGATATATGCACAAGTTCATTCGTTGCAGAATTATTTGTAATTGCAAAATATTGGAAACAACCTAAACGTTCATGCATAGGAGATGTGTTGGGTAAACTAAATTCTATCCACACAATGGAGTACTCTGCAGTGGTAAAAGAGAACAGGAATGGTCTCTATGAAGATTTCCAGGACATATTTTGTAAGAGAAAAAGCAGACTGCAAAAGCGTATATATAGTATTCTACCATTTGTGTGGGAAGAGGAAATAAGAAAATTACCTGTATTTGCTTACTTAATTGCAAAAGGAAATTGAGAAAAGATAAACCAGAAACTAATGAGAACGGTTACCCACAGGGATGGGTGGGAACTAGGCAGATAAGGGAGTGATACTTCAGCGAGAGTAACTGTTTATATATTTTGGAGTTTGGAATCATGTTAAAGTTTTAAATACTTTTTTAAAAAATTTAAGTCAAATCAATTTGGATGTCAGTTAAAACTCTAAAATGGAATATAAACGAAAAAAAAATGAACCTTGCCGTAATTTAAAAGAATAACATAACCATAGAAGGGGAAACAACAAGAGAGCAAACCCAAGCAACTTTCAAGCCCAGTACTTTGGCTATGAACCTTTCATCTAAAGACAAAAGGAACAGTAAATACAGAATTCTATGTACAGGCTTGGCTCTTGGTGTGGATTAGCAATTCTGAAACTACTTTCTGTGAAAAATAGAATTGAGCAAATGAATAAATAGATTGAAGTGATGGGAGCCAGGTTCCTCACTGTGAGAGATAGCTGTGACCAATATGGAAAGAGGGAAGCTTAGGATGAACCCCAAGGTGTAGGATTGGAATTAGAGGTAAGGATAGATAGAGAGGCAGATAGATGTGTGTGTCTGTGTGTGTGTGTTTTCAGATTTGTCAGCTGAAAGGGTCCAGAAGTAATGATATGCCAGTAACAATGAACATACCTACCACCCAGATCTCCTCGTGACAATATAAGGAACCAGGGTCCCTGGAGAAATGGCTAATTCCTAGGCTGAGGCAAGAAGGACCTGGAATATCTTGTCATGGAAAATAAAGAAGTGCTCAAAAAATTATAGGAACATAGGAGCCAACTTGAGGGGGGCTTCCACTGGCCAAATCTGGGTCAATGTGAGCATCAAAACCAACAGTGATGATAATGACTTATAACCCACTGAATAATATAAGATCTATGAGTGTGTACTGATATAATTAAATAAGTGAATAAATAAATGGAAGATAAAGGAAAGAGATTTCTTATGGAATTATACCAACTAATTAATGTAGAAAGAATGATGGAATTAGAAAAACCACCATTTTGCAATCATAGAAATAATAGATTCAAGTAAGAACTATCAATGAATGCTAAAACTAGTGGGTGATAGTTTGAAAAAGAACGAGATATTTACACAGTTTTAAAGTGTCTTTCCACAAATTACTTAATTACAAAGGGGAAAACGAGAACTTATAGTGGAGAAACCTGAAGGACACCACCTTACCCCAGGGATCTAGGCTACCCTCACCAATAATGGGACAAAGCAACATCACGTCCCTTCCAATACAATGTTCTGAGAAGGACACAACATCACTTCTCTAGTATTCAAGCTAAAAATGCATGATCTGAATCCTGTCATGAGGAAACTTTATACAAACCCAAATTGAGGGGTAATTTACAAAATAACTGACCCGTACTCTTCAAAAGTGTCAAGGCCATGAAAGACAAAAGCTGACGAAATATTCCAGATTAAAGAAGAATGGAGAGAGTGACAACTAAATGCAATGTGTGAACCTGGATCAGATCCTGGACCAGGAAAAAAATAGCTATAAAGACAATTGGCAACATTTGAATTTGGAATGTGGATTGGATGACAGTATTTTGGCAATATTAAAGTTCCCAATTTTGATCATTGTACTGTAGTACAAATTACAAATTACAAAATGTCCTTGTTCTTATAAAATATACACTGACATGTTTAGGGGTAAAGAAATATAATGCCTACTTACTCTCAAATGATTCAGATATGTTTATAGTTAGAAGGAGAGAACAAATGATAATACCAATGGGGCAAAATGTCAGCTCCTGGTGCATCTGAATGAAGGGTATATGCGAGCCCTTTGTACTTTTGTAAGTTTCTGTACATTTAAAATTATATCATAATTGAAAGTTACCAAAAAAATCTTTTGCCACCAGTGGAATATTTTCTTAAATGAAATCCCACCTGGAAGTCCGATGTGTCCAACATATAAACTCAGAGTTATTCTGAATAAAATGAGGATGGTGGATCCAGAGATCTGCACACTCAGATCCCCTCCCACCCTCCATAGCAACACCTGAAGGGCAAGACCGTTGAGGCTTGGCTGTTCACGGCCAATCCCTCTCCACCGGAGCACTGGATGTGCGTAAGGTGGTACCCCAGCTGTATCCCTGTCTGAATCCTTTTCCCTGATCACCCCTGCTCTCCAACTTCCTCTGACCTAAGCTCTCCATGCGTATCTCGTCTTTTCCTAATACTTATGCAAATATGCCAATTGCCGAGAATTCTCAGTCTATCTGTCTGCTATTGCCTACTGTCTGTGATGCTCAGGAAGGTTCTTCCCCAACTGCACAGAACTTCACAGCTGCTGTTTCCATTTCTGCTTCCAGCTGCAGCTGCCCATCCCTACACCGAGGAGGAACTTCCCGAGGAAGTGGATGCCCTACGCCAATCCCCTCCAGCTCTCCTTGCCCCTGTAAACCACCTCTGACTGCTGGAGGGGAACTCTTTGGCATTAGGCAAGGAAGAGATGCTTGTACTAGTTCCCTATGGCTGCTGTAACAAATTGCCACAAAAGTGGTGGCTTAAAACAACACAAATTTATTCTTTTATGGGTCTGGTAGTCAGAAGTCCAGAATCAGTGTCACTGGACTAAAGTCGAGGTGTTGGCAGTGCTGGTTCCTTCTGGAGGCTCTGAGAGGAGAATCCATTCCTTGCCTTTTTCGGCCACTAGTGCCTGCCTGAATTCCTTGGCTTGTGGTTCCTTCCTCCATTTTCAAAGGGCGTCACTCCATTCTCTCCTTCCATCATCACCTCGCCTTCTCCTCTTCTGTCTCATCTCCCTCTGCCTCTCGCCTATAAGGACGCTTGTAACTACATTTACAGCCCACCCAAAGAATCCAGGATACTCTCCCCATCACAAGAGCCTTAACTTAATAACGTCTGCACAGTCCCATTTGCCACATAAGGTCACATTCACAGGTTCTAGGGGCTGGGATATGGATATCTTTGGAGGTCATTATTCAGCCTACCACAGATACCTAGACTGATTACTGTCCAACAGCCTTTCCTATTACACAAATATCCCCAATCTTTAGGATTATTTGCTGTCTTTCACTTAATTGTTCTCCTAAGCACACTGATTCAAGTTGAAAACTGCTCATTTGCAACAGACGCTGTCTCACTTTTGTGGTTCTGCTCTATTATGCCCCTAGCTGTAGGTGAAGTTACAGAGCTGTGTCTACACAGCTCTTCCTACACAACCCCTTTAACAAGTGAACTGATGAATTGCCTTGGTCTTGTATAGCCCTGGCCCAGGATGGAAGCCCCTGAAAGCAACAGAAACGGGGTTGAGCAAGATCCTCTGCTGTCTTCCAAAGCTATAGGGTGGGCTGAGGTCTCTCTGGGAGCTCTCATCAGCAGCAACCACACATAAATCAAAGAGGAACCGAGCCACAGTGCTCCTGGAGAACGAAAGGGGAAAGAGAACGTTGGTTCATGTTTGGGCTGATTCTAAAATATATGGGAATGAAAGCATTTGGGGTGATGAATTTCCCTTTAATGCTGTCACATCTTTAGTCCTGGAAGTTTAACCTCTGATTTTTGGCTGTAAAACCAACATTATTTCTGCAAACTTGACACTAGATGCTGCCAGGGAGATATAGCTGAAGTGATAAAAATCTATTTAACAGATTTAGTGAAGCAAATACAAACTAATTAGCAATTTTGGAATTGGGATTAAACACTAATTCTTTTAAACCATAAAAACTGAGATGAACAAAAGGAAAAAATGTTCTCTCTCTGAATAACTCAAAGGAGCCATCTGTTTGTCATTGAGAAAATGGCCCAGTTGATAGATTTTAAACAAATTTCTACATATTTTTATCTGGATTTGAATGCGTTATGGACAGCCATCCCAGAAAGAAGGCACGTTACTTCCTGGCTAATATGTCAGTGTGGGCTTCCCTGAAGCTTCAGAAAACAAGCTATTCGTGTACTGACTCAGAAATGAGAAGACAAAGAGTAAAATGATATCTTTATAAATTCCGCTTGAGACATATGTTTTCAGCCATTAGGAAGGAAAGATGGCCCGAGCTTCCTTCTAACTTCATTGTGCAGTAGCCATTGGTGGGACACATCTCCTTCGCTATGTCCAGTGTTATCTCCCAACAAGGGTGGAGGGGCCTCCTCTGCTACCACTCCAAGACTTTCCAAATTAAGTCTGAGCTACAAAATTGTGGAAATTGAGCTTGCCGTCCTCCCATCTCCCCACCTTGACACTCTCAGCCTCTATATGCAGTCTAATTCTAGAACACAGTCTCTAGAATTAATTCCACCCTAATCAGAGCTGGGTGATGGGGGAGAATTCTGTTTGCTCTGGCCCTAAGTTCAGTTGATTTCGCATCAAATCAGTCTGACTGTTACTCCCACTCTGAGTGGCTCCTGATCGGTTACGAGCTACTTGAGGATGGAGAATTTGGTATCCCTTGTGCCTAGCCCAAAGGCCTGCATACACGAATGCTCAATTAATAATAATAATAATATTACAACTTGCTGAATGCCTATTATGTGCCAGACACTGTGATATGTCATTTAGTCCTCTCAACAACATTATGAAATAGATATTATTTTGATCCCTACTTTACAGACAAGGAAACTATGTCCTACAGAGATTGAGTACTTTGTCTAAGGTCATATAGCTCCTAAGTGGCAAGACCAAGTTAAAATTCAGCCTGTCTGATTCCAGAACAGACCTGTAATTACCGCATATACCCTACTGTATGTGTGTACGTGGTAATTCATTCATTCACATCCCACTTCATTCTAAAATGTATTTGAGATTACTTTACAGAAACATAACCTGCCCAACTCGATTGAGAGTACTGAGTTTTCGGGAAAATAAGGGTGGGAAGGGCAATTGTGAAGTGCATTGTCAGTTCAGATGTAGTTGGAGGAAGCACTTGGGGAGGAGTTTGAAGCACCCTTGAGGTTTGGTGCTTGGACTCTTGGGGCAGGCAGGGCTGTGGGCAACTGGCTCCAGGAAGCAAGAGAAAGTCCATCCTGGGCTGTGATGACCACTGAGAGACTGGACAAAGACCGTGGAGGGTGAGCTGCAGGCGAATCAAGCCTGTCAACAGGACTTTGGGGACAGACCTCATGGATCAGGTGTTATGCTGCCTCAGTTTCCCCATGTGGATCAGTATGTGGAGGCTAAAAACAACATGTTTCAGTAACAACTCAGAATGCTCTACTGGGTCTGGGGATCACTGCTGCCAGTCGCAGAGCAGTCCATATTCCTTTTAGCTGCCTGTCTTGTCAGTGGCAATCAAGCTCAACCCTGAGCATTTCCTTGGTCAGAGCTCCTTCCTTACTCTGAAAGATCCTTTACAACCAGAATCTATGCAGTTCTCTTGGGCTCTCCCAATGGCTGTTATCTAAAATCCTCCTGATGATAAACATACACATTCAAACATAGAATTAGCATGAAAAATTTTCAGACTAGGTTTTCCAATCTGTGTTTCTGGACAATGAGTGACCAGATTCCACTACATAAACCTCCAATTGCTATGCCCAGGACTAGGCTGGATGGCAAGCAGTCACCCTCCAAGAGATATGGCAGCACAGAACCAGACCCAGAATGATAGCTGAGGATCAGAACTCAAACGAGTAGTTGAGCTGCCTCAGTTTCCCCAGCTTTGCAAACAGACGAGCTTTGAGGAGATGTAGGTTAAAGCAAATAGAATCTGACTTGGGCACCCTCTGACAGTTAAAGCCCCTAGTCCCTCCCCCCACTGCTACCAGGGAGACAGTCATGCCATCAGATTTTTTATGGTAACGTTTCTCAAACTAGGGCCTTGGGATATTTTCTCTGGGTTCATGAGTTTTTGACACTGTTTTTTAATTATGTGTTTTCATTTTGATGAAAATCTAAAAATAATCATTATAAGTATCTTGTGGATCAACTGGCTGACCAGCTTAAACCACAGAATCTCTATGTCCCCGTGTAGGTTTGTGTTCATGACAGCATAGCGGCCAAATGGAACTGCTCTAACTGCCTCCGGCTAAGGAAAAATGAGCAGGATGGACTTCAACACAAATGAAGTGATCATTGTCAAAAGAAGAACAAATGACCTCCCTACATCCTATAGAAAAAAAGGCGTCATGATATTATGATAGGGGCTATTCAGAATAGAGGAATTTTATTAGCTTTGTGGGTTTGTTTATATTTTATAAATTTGTAAAAGTTTATCTGAATGTTAATGTTTGCACAGTGTTATTTATATTTAAATTTATATATTTGTTTTGGTTTTAAGGAGCTTATACTTAGGATAATATCTGCACATTTTTAAGTTGATGATAAAATAATTTGTCAGCATTTTTTCCTTTAAAAGGGATCTCTATATCACTTGAGTTTGAAGCACTATTATTTTCTGAACATTACATAATCAATTTCTCTAATACAGTGAAGTTTGCCTCCTATTGGCCAGTGGGCTTGGCAAATATTTTTAATTGGTCAGACTAATTTCTTAACTTTTTTTATGGCTTCCTTGTTCATAATCCTTTCCCCTGAAGACTGCTGAAAGGGCCACAGCTTGAGTGGGAAAACTGTCCATCTGACCACACTAACTGTTCTAAACAAGATCAGAAAGTTCTGGAAGATCCTTGAGGCAAGTCTTCAAGGGCTAGCATTTGATCAGAGGGACAAAGCAGAAGCCCAGTACCAGATCTGGGTAAGTATTAGATCCACCCAGGCAGCAGGACAGCCTTAATGCTCATCCCCATGGTTTCTTCATCTCCTCCCACCCCCACCGCTGAAGACAGGACTAGCTCCAGGGCCTGGAGGAAGGAGGCTGAGGAGGACACAGCCTGAAGCTGAAAATCCATTTATCCCAGCTGTGAAGTGGTGAGTGCTGGGAGGCAGGAGCCAGACTCATGAACTCACAGATTGATTGCTGGCTGCAGAGAAAACAAATTATTTTAGCCATAACTGAGTGCAGACAGTGAACCACCAAGGCCATCCCAATAAAACACCACATTACTTCTGACGTGAGTTAAACCAAAGAAGGGAAGCAAGGATCCATTAGAAGAAATTATTGAAATGTTAAGGTTTTGCCCTTAAGTCCCATCCATGACTCTTTAAATGTGCCAGTCTGCTCGTGGACACTGCTGGGATCTGGGGAGGGGATGACAATCAATGTCAACAGTGCCTTCTCTGGGACCATGCCCAGGGCTTCTCCTGCTTCTCCTGAAGCAGATACTCCTGAAGTCCAAGAAAATAATGTGAATGAAGGGGATGGACGAGCCCTAAGACACAGACACACTTCGTTTATATATTAAACGCATATGAATATTTTTTAATCCCACAACGAAATATGCTTTCCATGATTTTTCATTAAATACACAACCTCTTTTTGGTCCATCTTTCATTAGTGTTACTAAAGACATGGGTATAGAGAAACACTTCCCTAGCATAAGGAGAGCAATAGTGCAAAGGGAATGTGCAAGATGATGGACACAATTTAAAGTGAAGAGACGATTGGGAATGGTGGGGACTGTACTGTCTGGAGACGGCTCGCCCTGTCTGAAGATAGCAGGCCCTGCTCAGGCCTGCTGGAGCTACTGTATGCTTTGCTAAGGCAAATGCCAGTCTGCTCGGCATTAATTCCAGGAGCCTGCAAAGGGAATGGAGGATGATTGCTAAAGGGCCATCCATCCTTCAGATGTGGGCCAAGCACGGGCCAATCTACCCAGTCTGCTGCTGGGTCTTTTTCTGTAATAGATTTATCAATTAACAACCCGAACAGGTGATGGAGGTAGATTCCTGACTTAGAATACCATTATGGGTCCAGCCACACATAATGAGGCTATTCCCACACCTTGGTCAATGGCCCACACTAACATAGCTCTGCTAACGTGCGTATAACGAATTCTGTTACATGACAAACCCAACATCATGGTAACTGTTAATACCTTCTAACATTAATAGGTAGCATTAATCCTATGTAAGAGAATCTGTCCACTTAGCAGGCACTTCATTTCACAGCTCTTCCCCAGTTTCTGTAAGTGTCCCCTCACCACACTGACCACTCTCAGCTGGGCACCCTCCAGTGTGTCGTTACTACTAAGGTGGGGACTGGAGGACCAACAATGCACATGATAGCACAGAAAAAGTAGCCCCGATCAGGGCTCTGGGGCTCTCCTCTTCTCTCCACCCTAAGAGGGGAACAAACTCAGGAGACATGCTCTATAACACTCTTACTCATCCGTCAGATCTCAGCTTAGGTGCCACTTCCATCAGGAAGCCTTCCCTACTTGTCTCCTCCACCTCAGCAACAACAAGAACTGGATTAAGTGCCCTCCTTCAAGGTCCCCAGTGCTGCTGGTTTGCTATATATACCATCACCCTCTCTGGGCTCCTTCCAAGCAGGGTTCTGGCATCTCTTGGACCAAAGCATAGAAAGCATTCAAATGATTGAATGGATTATTAGATAAATGAATGGATAGATGGATGGGAAGGTGGATGGATGGATGGAAGATGCTGTCCGCCTTTTTAGAGGTTCTGTGTCAGGGAAGGAGTGTTCTCTAATATGATGTTTTAAAAGAGATATCTCCACAAGATGGCGCTCATAATTTTCTTTATGGTTTCTATAGAAAATGTTCAAATTTCAAATTTTAAGCTTAGAATCATTATGTATCTTTCACAGTTAATAACGTAACTTGTTTGCCATACTATCCATGTTTCACGTTCCGTCACACGTCACACAATTACAAACGTGTTCTTTCCCCGTGACATCAAAACACACTGGGTCATTTTATTTCGACATTGGGTGGGCTGCTTTGTGGCTTGTCCGAGGGCTGCAGAGTGCAAGGAACAATGTCACAGACAGTGCAGGAAACGACGGTGTTGATTTTCCACCACTCCATCCCCACTAACAAAAAGCCAACAGAAAAATGAAACCTTGGCTTGAAATAGCCATTAATCTTTGGAACTATGAATTTTGCCTTAATAAAATAATAGCCTCTTACCTTGTACAGTGCTTTATGCCACACAAAGCAATTTCACATCACAAACAACAGTTCTTGAACTCCTAAAAATTATGCCAGGCACTTTAGATTTATTATCCCCTTTAACCCTCATACCAACCCTGTCAATTAGGTCTTAATACCTCCCATTTCACAGATAATAAAATGGAGGTCCAGAGAAGTGGTGTAATTTGCCAGAATCACATAGGTGGTAAGTGGCAGAGCTAGAGTTGTGGCCCAGGTATGTCTTTACTCTGTATTAATTTGCCTCCCATTGTGGCCTGTGATGTAAGCCATTTCAGAGTCAAACAGAGAGTATTAGGCAGTAAGGGGGAAAGAGAGGTGCCATGTATAACTCTCTGTTATGTGCCTGTATTCATGTGCATGCACACACACACACACACTCACACACACACACACCCCTCAGAGCAGCCCTATAAGGAGAGTAATAATTACTATTTTCAAGTACCCACAACATGCACAGTTGTACACAATGCCAAGTGCTTTCTCATACATGATTTCATTTCATCTCTACCCACTTCTGGGAGGAAGATACTGTTATGCCATTTTACAGATGAGGAAATTATAGCTCAGAGAGATTAAACGGCTTATCCAGTGTCACAGAGGAGCCAAGTGCCAGGGCTGACATTCAAACTCAGTTCCGTCTGACTTCAGAGCTCTGAGGCACCATATGAGGTGGCCAAAGGCTTCCTGAGTGAGAGTGGCTTGAGAATTCTGGGCAGGATTCCTGGAGTTGCTTCTTTGTTGCTCTTATCAAACTGCCCACATTCCCCAAACATTCCTCTGGGCCTTTACACATTCTATTCTTCTGCTACAAATGCCCTTCCTTACAAAATCTGCCAGGAAAGCTCCTACTCACCTTTTGAGACCCAGCTCAAATGTCATTTCTCCTATGGTACCTCCTCTGTTGGCCTCCTCACTAAACATATACAGACATCCTCATGCCATATCTATTGTCCCTCTGAGTCCCATCCCCTCACCACACACACACACACACACACACACACACACGCACACACGCACGCACATTCATCTCGTGGATCCTTATAGAATAACACATATCCCGCTGCGTGGTGTGAAGAACCGTGATGGATCCGAGATGTCCCCTACCTGCAAACTAACAAGTCGGCTGCCACAGTTTCACAGATGCTGGAGAAAGACACAGATTCCACCTCGACTCCATGTCCAGCACCTTTAACAGTGACCCACTCATAGTAGGTGCTCCATCAGTGATGGCTGAGTAACTGAAAGAGTGAGTTCAAAGGGAGGTTCAAGGTCCAAATCTTTGGTGGTATGTAGCTATGGAGACACAGATTATTGGCATGTCTGTGTGGAAGTGAAGAGGAAAGGGCAGTGAAGAGAAAGACGTGAGAAGCAACAGCAGAACGAGTCTGTGGAGACGGGAAGGTTCCTATCCCTGGACCAGTTAAAGGGTCATGTGTCTATTTGTAAGTTCTAAAGTCTCCTTCTAGGAAATTCAGGAATTTCTGTATATTATTATTATGTACATATATATATATATATATATATTTTTTTTTTTTTTTTAATGAACACACGTAGCACTTACTGTGCGCCAAGCACTGGCTTGAAGAACTTTATGTATACTAACCATGTTCCTTTTCATGGTCTTTGTGACTGCCACAGAGAATGGAGTTGAATGTAGCAGTAGGGACATTCCATGACTTCAGAGGCTGCGGGGGAAAGGTCATGCAGCTTTACCAGTTTCTCTTGGGAAGCTTCAGAAGCTTTTAGCCAGTAAGACGTTCGACTACCCTGAGGCCACATGAGGGAGAGACAGGGAGAGACAGAGAGAGAGAGATGCCTGAAGAGCCCCTATTGTTTCAGATCCAGCTGCCTGAGTGTTCCCAGCCCCCACCCCAGACTGAGAGGAAGCCTTCAACGTGACCCCAGCCCCCACTACCACCACGAGAGCCTGGGAAAGGACTGCCTGGCTGAACCCTGTCTACTCTCAGATTCTAGAGCAAGATAAATGATTGTTATTGTTTTTTAAACCACTTTACTGAGATATAATTAACATACAGAAAGCTGTACATATTTCACGTACACAACTTGATGAATTTGGAGATAAGTATATGTCCATGAAACCATCACCACAAGCTGTGCTATAAACATATCCATCACTTGCAAAAGTTTCCTCCTTCGCTTGATACCAAACCTCTTACTCCCAAGTTTGTGTGCTCAACGTACAGTAAGCCAAACACTGAGACATCAGTGCTTGGAGATGGAGAAAGGTTTATTCAAATTGGCCAGAATGAGAAAGTGGGAGCATAGGTTGGCTCAAATCTGCCTTAACAAGAGCAGAAAGCAGGGGGGTTATATAGAGCTAAAGAGCTTGGCAGGAGGAGAAACAAAGGGCTCACCCTGGACAAGCCCCTGGGCAATCTGACTTCTGGGCATCAACTGCTGCTGGGGGTCAGCCATCTGGTGATCACAACCTCCCTGAAGGCAGTCTCTTCCTTCTGCAAAACAAGCTCACAAACCCTCTAGAAAAAAGCTCACAAATCCTCAAGACCCCTGAGTCACCCCTCAAGTTAAACAAGCAAACAGCAAATTGACAAGATTCATCTATGTCTGTTTTGGGAATGTCGGGGGAAGAGGGAGAATCTCCCTCTGCCCTTTCCCTTAAGGTTCTTCTGGCTGGCCAAATAATTAACAAGACAGGTTAGCAGGAGAAAATAATACCAAGTTTAATAACATGTATACATGGGAGAAAGCAGGGACACTGCGTTTCTCAACACAATAGCAGAAATTCTCGTCTTAAATATCATTTTCAGCCAATGACAAAGGAGGATTTGGGGGTGGGGGGAGTCAGTTACAGGAAATTACCACTAAAGCACAGTAAACAAGAGTAAGGTTATTATGTAGATTTAAGGCCTCACCTTCCACATTGATAAGTCACTAGAAATGAGCTCATCCCCCTCTCTTCTCAAAATAGAGAGGGAGATACCTTTACAAATGGAGATTTCCCTTATAAATGTAAATGATTGTCTGGCAACTCCTCGCAGGGTCCTCCAGAGAATGTGGCCAGAGAAACAGAACTTCTGATAAGAGGGGCTTGTTGGTGCCTTTCCTATTGTAACATTTACCCTACGTTATCTTTACAGCCATCATGATAGATCTGTTCCAAGAAGGAGCTACCATGTCAAATTCTTTAGGCAGTTAGCGGGGGGAGGTCAAATGTCCCTAGAGAAAACAACCAAGGTAAAGAGATAGATTTCAGGGTGGCCAAATCTTGATCTCCCACAGGAACAAGGTTGAAAGGCAATCACGTTCTTATTGAAAACCTACAATAACCCTCAAGTAGCCAGCTTCACCTTCTTTTTTATTATTATTATCATTATTATTATAATTATTATTATGTGTGTGTGATAAAACCTAAGACTACCTTCTTAACAAATTTTTAAGTATTATACAATACAGTGTTATTAACTATAGGTTCTAGGCTGCACAGTAGATCTCTAGGACTTATTCATCTTGCATAATTGAAACTTTGTACCCTTTGACTAATACCTCCCCAGTTTCCCCTCCCCCAGGCCCCTGGAAACCACCATTCTACTCTCTGCTTCTCTGACTTTGACTGTTTTAGATTCGTCATACAAGTGGAATCATGTACTATTTATCCTTCTGTGTCTGGCTTATTTCACTTAGCATAATGTCCTCCAGGTTCATCCATGTTGTCGCTAAGGGCAGAATTGCCTTCTTTCTTAAGGCTGAATAATATTCTATTGCATGTATATACCACATTTTCTTAAATCATTCATCCATCAATAGACATTTAGGTTGATTCCATGTCTTAGCTATTGAGAATAATGCTGCCATGAACATAAGAGTGCAGATATCTCTGTGAGGGACGCTGATTTCAAATCCTTTGGATATAACCAGAGGTGGGATTTCTGGATCATAAGGTAGTTCTACTTTTAGTTTTTTTGAGGAACCTCCTACTGTTTTCCATAGCAACTGTACCAATTTACATTCCCACCAACAGTGTACAAGGGTTCCCTTTTTTCCACAGCCGCGCCAACACATCTCTTTTTTTATAATAGCCGTCCTAATAAGTGTGAGGTGATATCTCATTATGGTTTTGATTTGCATTTCCATAATAGTTAGTGATGTTGATCACCTCTTCGTGTACCTGTTGGCTATCTATATGTTGTTTTTGGAAAAATGTCTATTCAGTTCCTTTGTCTATTTTTTAATTGGGTTATTTTGTTTTGTGCTATTGAGTTGTAGGAGTTACCTATATATTTTGGATATTAACCTTTTATCAGATATATAGTTTGCAAATATTCTCTTCCATTCCATAGGTCACCTTTTCGTTTTGTTGATGGTTTCCTTTGCTGTGCAGAGCTTTTTAGTTTGATGTAGTCCCGTTTGTCTATTTTGGCTTTTGTTGCTTGTGCTTTTGGGGTCATACCCAAAACATCACTGCCCAGACCGATGTAAAGATTCTCCCCCTTGCTTTTTTCTAGGAGTTTTACAGTTTCAGGTCTTATGTTTAAGTCTTTAATCCATTTTGAGTTCATTTTTGTTTAAGGTGTAAGATAAGGGGCCAATTTCATTCTTTTGCCTGTGGATATCCAGTTTTCCCAGTATCACTGATTAAACAGACTGTGTTTCCCGACTGTGTATCTTGGCACCTTTGGTAAAGATCAGTTGACCATATATTTGTGGGTTTACTTCTCAGCTCTCTATTCTGTTCCGTTGGTCTATATGTCTATTTTTATGCCAGTAACATACTGTTTTGCTTACTGTAGTTTTGTGATATATTTTGAAATCAGGAAGTATAATGTCTCCAACTTTGTTCTTCTTGCTCAAAATTGCTTTGGCTTTTCAGGGTCTTTTGTGGTTCCATATGAATTTTAGGGTTGTTTTTTCTATTTCTGTAAAAAAATACCACTGGGATTTTGATAGGGATGGCATTGAATCTGTAGATCATTTTGGGTATTATGGGCATATTAACAATATTAATTCTTCCAATCCATGAACATGGGGTGTCTTTCCATTTTTTTGTCTCTAATTTCTTTCATCAATGTCTTATAGTTTTCAGTGTACAAGTCTCTCACCGCCTTGGTTAGGTTTATTCAAAGTATTTTATTCTTTTTGATGCTATTGTAAATGGGATTGTTTTCTTAATTTCTTTTTCAGATAATTCCTCTTATCTAATTCCTCTTAGATAATTCCAAAAATCATACAACTGATTTTTGTATGTTAACTTTGTATCCTGCAACTTTACTGAATTCATTTGTTAGTTCTAACAGGTTTTTTTGTGGAGTCTTGAGAGTTTTCTACATATAAAATCATGTCATCTGCAGACAGAGATAATTTTTCTTCTTCCTTTCTGATTTGGATGCCTTTTACTTCTTTTTCTTGCTTAACTGCTCTGGTTAAGACTTCCAGTACTATGTTGAATAGAAGTAGTTAGCGTGGGCATTCTTGCCTTGTTCCAGATCTTAGAGGAAATGCTTTCAGTTTTTCATCATTGAATTTCATGTTAGCTGTGGGCTTTTTATATACGTCTGCAGGCTGACGGGGGTCTGTGGGTGGGCTTGTTCTCTCTCTCTTTCTCCCCTGGGAAAACTCGAGGCTCCAGGGGATCTCTCTCAGAGCTGCGTGGTGCCAGGTTGGGGGAGGGGTGATATGAATAGTGACACTTTTCTTCTTACCCTGTTCAATGTGTATTTTCTTGTTTCTGTGCTCCACTGGGGTGCTGTAACTTCTCACTGGATTCTGGAGCTCTCGTAAAGGTATTTTTGTCCATGGATGGTTGTTAAGTCAGTGTTTCTGTGGGAGGACAAGGGCTGGGACCACCTATTCCACCATCTTGCTGATGACACTCCTGATTGTTACTGTTTTTAGTCACTGTCCTGGAGTGCTTTGCTATGCTGCAATAGATAACTGAAGCAAGTTTTGGTTCCCTATGTAATAGGTGCTGTTATTAGCCCAGAGTACCTGTCTCTATCCACTGCACTAAGCTGCCTCTCCATTTAAGCCCATAAATGGATAAGCCCATATCGTATGCCAGATTTCCAAGTCACAGCAGCCCACTGATAATGCCTGCATGTTTCCAAAATGCTGTGCTTCCTTGTTTTGTTCATTCTGCTTAGCTCGTTAGAGATAATTCTAGAGTGGCAGCACTTCCAGCTCTTCCAAAATATAAAGTCCAACAGGCTAACATGAAGTCTGGAAAGACCTCTGATGTTCACTGCAAGACAAAGATGAAGACAGGAGAGGGCCCATTCTTTGGCCACTATACCTTGACTGGTGGTGGTGACAGTCTAAATAGCAAAAATGCTATCAGTCAATCTGCAGCATTACACAGCTATAACACAGAGCCTTATTTAAAACACATTCTTGGGGAAAGAAGTATGCCTGATAAATAGATTCTCTGGATCAGGGGTCAGCAAACTAGGGCTTATGGGTCCAATCCTACTGGCCGCCTGGTTTGTAAACAAACCTTTGTTAGAGCACAGCCACACCCATTTGTGTGTACATTGCCTATGGCTGCTTTCAAGTGATAACAGCAGAGTCGAGGAGTTATGGGAGACCGTACAGCCCACAAAGCCAAAAATTTTTACTATCTTGCCCTTCAAAGAAAAAGTTTGCCAAATTCTTCTCCAGATAGGTGACATTTAGCTTTTTTTTACCGTCTAAATATTTCTTTAAATCATTCACACTTTCCTTCATTATTGTTTTTAAATTTTTAATTATGAGATATTGAAACATACATAAAATTAGGCTAAATAGTAAATAACTCACTCACTTACCTACCACTGAGATTAAGCAGGTGTTAACATTTTGCCATATTTGTTTCAGCTTAAAAATGAAAAAAATTTCATTTTTTTCCGCTTAAAAATGAAAAAAAATACAAATACAGCTCAAGTACCCCATGTCTTTCCCTCCCCCCATCTCCAGAGGTTACCAGTATCTTGAAGTTGGAGTGCTTCCTTCCTAGCCACATTTTTGTAGTGTTCCTACAAACTTATACAATTTGCTACAGGTTTGAATAATTTTTACATAAGTACTATTAGATTGTATGTACCTTTTGGTAATATTTTTCCACTTTGCCTTATCTTTTTGAGATTTATAGATATTGATAAATGTAAATCTACTTAATTTACTTTAATTGCATTATGGCATTTCATTTTACGAAGAAACCACCGTTTATGTAACACAGTTATGTAACAACCTACTGGAGACAATTTGATTGTTTCCACTTTTTCTCTATTCTTACCAGTGCTAATAAACAACTGTGTATACATCTCCTTGTGCACAATCTTATGAACGTCTCTAGGGTATGTTCCTAGGAGTGGAATAGCTGGTTAAAGGGCACAAGTGTGAGTCATTATCTTTGGTTCACCCTACCAGACACCACTCTCCACTCTTCACTCCTGCTCTGGATCCCAGGAAGCTGAATTATGTGGACTCATCAGCAGGCTCTCTTGCCTGTGCTTCCCATTGTGTTTGGCCAATGAAGACAACCAACGGGAAATTGGACCAGGGAGGAAAGTCAGGTCAGGGTATTTATTTCCCCAAACCCCTCCCTGTGGGATTGCAGCATGCTGGCTAGGTCCCCCCATTAGAGGTCACATGCTGTCTCTCCTCACAGCCATCTGTCTCCAGATTCCAAGAACTGCACCCTTCAGGCTGAGGGGTGGTAAGGTCCCACTAACACTAGCCCCTGGGAACTGCACTATTCCTTGTGCTTCTCCCGGACCTTGTCCATAACTTTCTAAATAGTCCCATTATCAAACTCTCCTCAAATTATCAAATTTGAGTGTGCCACCTGTTTCCAGCCAGAACACTGGCTGATGCAACATGCGTCTTCAGCTTTACAGAGTCTGTAAATTGCTCCCCAAATAGTTGTAATAATCTGCCCTCCTAAAGATTCGTGTATGAGTTCCTACTTCCCCACATTCTCTCCAAAACTTGATGTGATTTGCTTTATAACTTTTGCCAATGAAGATGAGCAGGAGCATCTTTCTATGTGTTTATTGGTCATTGAGTTTCTTCGTCTGTAAGTTGCCTGCTCCTATGTTTTTCCTGATTTTCTGGCTTTTGCTTTTTCTTACTGGTGTAAATGAGTCCTTTTGATATACTGAATGCTAATTCTTCTTGGAATGAAAGAAATCTTCTCCCAATCTAACTCTTGTCATTTCATTTGATTTGTGGTGTGGCTTTCAATTTTAAGGTGGTCGATATTGTCTATCTTTTTCTGGTTTTGCTTTCTATAACTTAAGAAATTCTTTCTTAACCATAAACCCATAAAGACATTCTCTTATATTTTCTTCCGAAGTTTTATAGTCATGCTTTTCCATTTATATCGTTAGCCTATCTGGAATATATTTTTGCATTTGGTGAAAGATGGGGATATAATTTATTTTTCCATATAACTACTTATTGTATTGATAGTCTCTCCTATCTTCACCGATTTATAATGCCACATCTGCCGTATTTTAAGACTTTATGTGTACACAGAGCTGTTTCTGGGCTCTCCTATTGGACTATTTTTCTATCCTTCTCCCAATAACACAGTTTTCATAACAAGTCTGGATATCTGGTGAAGAACTGTCCTACTGCCTCCCCCAAACCTGCTTCTTCTTCAAAATTATCTTAGGTCTACTCTTCATGTGCATTTTGGGTTTTTGATACTTCATATCAGATCAGGACAATTTTCTTCTATTTCTAATTTTCTAATAAGTTTAATAATAAATAACAATAATATATTAATAGTATATATTATAAATGATAGATAATATAATAATAAATGATAAATAAATTTATACAATGGTTTTTCTGCATTAAAAAAATCATATAACTTTTAATTTGTTGATAAGGTGTATTACACCAACATATTCTCTAATATTGCACAGTCTTTGCATTCCAGAGATAAGCTCTACTTAGGTGGATTATTTTTCTTAATACAACTGGGTTACCTAGGATTTTTGCATCTATGTTAATAAGAGAGATTACTCTATAATCTATTTCTTATGTTATCCTTGTCCACATTTTGTTAAATAGCTCACAAGTGGTAGCTTCCTCTCTTTTTGTATTATCTGAATTAGTTTAAGAGGAATTATCTGATTTTTAAAGATTTCCTAGAACTCTCCTGTAAAAACACCTATGCCTGGGAGCTTTTGAATTAGATTATTAATTATTGTTCTAGTTCACTTAATAGTTATGGGTCTAGTGAAATTTCCTGATTCTTGCTGAGTCATTTTTAGTGTGATACATTTTTCTAAGTATTTATCTATGTCACCAAAGTTTTCAAATGCGTTATGCAGAGGAGCAGCCCTGCCACGGCAGCATAAGGACCTTGCACATTTCCACACAGGCCACACAGGCAAGGCTTCTCCACAGTCTGACCTAGATCTTTACAGAACACCCTGTCATCCTCCCAAGAACATGGCGAAGATAAGCAGTCTCGTGGTGAACTGTCACAAGGCTGTTTACCATCCACCTCTCTATCTTGCAGAACACTTCCTTTTTTGCAGAGGTTTCCATGAAACAACAAAGTTTTGCTAAATGAATGAAACTCAGACCTTCTATCTCCAAATCCAGTAGGCTTCCCTCCAACCCACCCTACCTCCTGGTCTTCACAGGAAGGACCGAGCCCACCTGGAATAGCCCCACACCCAAGTGCTCCTGAATCCTTGATCCTCTTCCAAGATCAAGGTCTAGCTAAGGCTTTTGCCCTGGGTGATGGGGACTAAAGCCGTATCCATTGCTGTGTCCCTCTCTCGGCTGAGCACAGTGTCTGGCACAGGGCCAGGCACATGTCAGGTGCTCAGAAAACCTGGGTAATTGAAATGGATTGG
This sequence comes from Ceratotherium simum simum, assembly GCF_057802395.1. NCBI lineage: Eukaryota > Metazoa > Chordata > Mammalia > Perissodactyla > Rhinocerotidae > Ceratotherium > Ceratotherium simum. The sequence continues at coordinate 18,800,831 of NC_141906.1, forward strand.
CTTTTTGATTTGAGGAGCCTCAGACGCAGAACAGTGCTGACTCAAAGAATCACATCTCCCACAATGACTCATGCCTCAGGACCTCTTTAATGGGGAATTATGGAAATGTGCTGCCGGGAGCTGTCTTAATTAAGAACAACCTGATCTTGCATGCAGCCTCTGAGTGGACTCTCCTCCCCATCCTTCCCTCTCCTTTTCTCCTTGACATCTAGAGGCAGAATCTAGCTGCCTTTGACAAGGCTTTCCTTCTCCCAATAACACTGCTGACAGGCTTGGTTTGGAAACAGTCAAGCTAGTTGGGAACGGCAGCCCTTCAGCCAGCATGAGGCTCCCTAATGGGCAACCTAAATCAGGGAGTAATAGCAATCTTACTGCACCTGTGCTGCTCTAGCTCACAGGAAAGGCTAGGGCTGAGATGGAAATAGGCAGAGGATAGTCAGGTCAAATGATCTTCCCAGCACCCACTCACCCCACCCCTATCCGAAAGCTGATTTATCCTGGAGACTATATTCCAACCAGAGAATAGGGATGAGCTTCCTCTACCCCCACCACCTCTCAGTTCCAGTCCCCAACCCAAGGGCAGGCTGGGCCTGAGCCCCCAAGGGGAGGAAGGGTACAGCCACTCTCTCTCCCTGCATGAGGACATCTTATTAGGATGTGGCTCAGGGGCCACAAAAGAGGACTGGGCTCCAGGAAGGTCTTGCTTCCCAAGCCAAGATTCCAAACCCTAGCCCAGAGCCAGAAACCATCTGACAGCGTCCTGTCAACCCTGATTCCCTCACTCACACCATCCCAGGCTTCTCTGTCACCATGCTTGGTCCACTCGTCATGTCTTTCTTCAGCAAACATTCACTAATGTGTATGAGGTCTTGACACTCTATGGTTCCATGTCCTTCCTTCCCCCTCCCCCTCTCCAAATGCAGGCACACACACACACACACACACACATCATAATTTTAAAGTCAAGTATTTATTGAACAAATAAAAGAGTTTTCAAAGAAGCTTTCTCACCAGGTATGACTCATCTTTTAGTTGGTGGCTTTAGGTTTCTCCGGTCCCTGGCTTCTCTGAGGACTAATTAATAAAATGTAAACAAATATTTAAATCATTTGGGAGCTCACTATTTAAAAGCTCTAGGGGTGAGCTTCTTGTAATGATATGGACATTCCTTAAATCATCTGTGGGCAAAACCTCCATAAGCAGGGGGACTGTTGGATAGAACTCCTACTTGAATGAATAGAGCCATTAAACTTCACCTGGCAGGACAAGATGGAGAATATTGTGTATCCACTGCCCTTGGTATAGTCAGCTGCCCTGATTAGGTATATGCAGAACCCTAATCCCAGAAAACAGAGCCTTCTTACCCTGGGCCCTGGCTCTGCTTCTCTTACCTAACCCAGCCCAATGGATTCCTATTACCCAGATTAGTAATTCTTAGAGTGTGGTTCCCGGAGCGGCAGCAGCAGCATCACTTGGGAATGCATAAGAAATGCAGATTCTCAGGCCTCACCCCAGACTTCTGAATCAGAAACCCTAAGGGTGGGGCCCAGCAATCTCTGTTTTAACAAACCCTCCAGGGGATTCTGATGCACAAAGTTTAAGAACCAATGTCTTGGATAAAGGTGCACCCTCAGCAAGATCTGCAAGGCCCTCCTCAGATAAACTGCTAGCCGATACCAACTGCTAGAGCCTTTGTGTAAATTAGAAATAGAACCTCCTCTGGGAGGGTGTAGCTGCAAACACGTGCTTGCCAAGTGGAGCCAGAGCTGTATTTCAGCCCCTCCCACCTCAGCAGGGAACCCTCATAAAGCAAACAGCTGGCACAGTCATACAGGGCAGCCCCGCCCCCAGGACCAGACCCTCTAGCCTTAAATCTCACCTCTTGCCTCCTCAACCCCATGGTCCATCCACTCCAAACATCTTACAATGCCCTGAACACATCACGGCACTTCATGCTTCCCTCACGCCTTTGTCCAAGCTATTCTCTCTACCTGGAGTGCCTCTCCCCCGTTTTTCCCCCTAGAAAACTCCTGCAGCCTTTAAGACTCAGCTTGGTCATCTCCTCTAGCAAGAAATATTTGCTGACTGCTGGGGAGTCCTATACCACTCCTCTAGGCTCCCTTATCGTGCTGTGCTCACCCCTCACATTGCCTGTGACTTGCTGCGTTGTAAGTGCTGCTTTCCTTGTCTCTGTCTTCCTCAAGGGCAGGATCTCTGTCCGATTCGTCTTTGTTTCACAGTATCAGTGCTGTACCTGGCATGTTCATGCAGTGACAAAATACCGAATGTCAATTCTGTGCCAGGCTCTCGGCACCAGAGATACGGTGAAGATCATGTCAGACAGATCAACCTCATGGGGCTAAGTCATAGTTAAGAGAAGGGTACAAAGCGAGGAAAGGAGGGAAGGCAGAAGCCAGGCCCTTGCTGGAATGGTGGGAGGCAATTGCTTTTCTGAATGATTTAGAAGATGCCTCCAAAGAAAGGTGACTTCCCATAGCTCTGGGAGGATGAATTCCTGTCCTCTCCAGATTCATTTGTGAAGTTGAAAAAGCCAAGACCAGTCCCAAGCAGGAAAAAATCTCTCATGGGGAGATCTGTCCTCCCACAGGCTTGGCTCAGCCCCAGCCATTGAAGAGCCATCTTGTAGTCCAGAATGTTCAGTGCCTTCCCCGTGGCAGCTGCAGCCAGGAGTGTGACGGGATAAAACCAGATTAGGAATCCTGATGCCTCTCCTCCTTGTAATGAAGGCTCTAATCACTGTGCCAAGACTCAAATCAGGTTGGCATGCCCCTCCGCAATCAGCAGCTTATCTAATTACAAGACACGAATTGCAAGTTTCTGCTCGCTGCAGTAATGCAATCATGAGGTTCCTTGTGAAAGTCATTTGACTTCTGGGCTAATTTCTACACCCAGTGAGAAATGGAAAAATAAAATAGGGGTTCAGCTTATATGCAGAAAACAGGAATTTTCTCAAAGTAAAAGAATAGGTTTGAAGGTAGAAGGTGATGCTGAAGAGGCTACTGTGGTCTTAGAGAGGAAGATGCAACAAGGGCAAGGCCGTGGGGTGGGGAGAACATTCTAGACAGAGAGGCGTTGGAGATATAGATCTGAATGTGGGAGAGAGAGCAAGAGGAATCAGGAGGAAGATGAAGGGGTCTACTCTGGATTCTGAAGGTGCTGCAGGAATAGCTGGGACAGACTTTCTGATAGATTTTATTAGCATGCTCCCCAGCCTGAGCCCAGGTTTCCACACACACGCACACACGCACACACCCTCTGACACTGAGCCCACTCCACCTCTCTTTATTGACACGACTGCGCCATAAGAGCCTCCCCTTTGGAAAGCTCAATCACGCTCACTCAAAGACCCTCTCTGCAGTCCCAGCTTCTCCAGTTTCTCACCGTAACTACAAAGTGTGACCCTTTGCTCCCTGGTGCCAAAGAGCCACTCCAGGGTCTAGAAAGCAGAGAGTACGGCCAACAGAAAGGAGAGAAAAGAAGCTCAACAGTGGTGCTCATCCAGCATGCTAGACAGGCCAGGTCTCACATCCTTAGTAAAATTCAGAGTGGCTCACACAGACATGAACAGGGGTTCACAAATACATGCAGCGGTTTGCAGAGACACTCCAACATGCAAGACACACACACACACACACACACACACACACACACCCGCCCAGGCTTCCTCATTCATAGACTCACGTACAAACACAGAGAAAACATAAAACTGCACACAAACTCATCACACAGCAAACAGGTACTCGCAAATAAATGCACATAAATACATACACTCACTTATAATGAGTTTTGAAATAATTGTTGATAAAATTAAAGCAAAAAGTAATTTAGTCAGTTATCTGGATTTTTTTAAGAAAAAAATGAATTGCTTCATTGAAACATCCTGTCCATGATGGTGAACCCCCTCCAGCTACAGAGCATCTTGTCTTTGTGTGGCACATTTCCCTTGTCAAAGGGGATCCACAAACGATATCTCCTTAACACCTCACAGGGCTTTTTTGTTTGTATGTTTTTTGTAACTTTCAAATGCATTTTGTGCCCGATGCCAGCTGTTCGCACTCAGCGCTATCCCAGCATTTCTGAGCGCTGCCTGTATCACTGGGAGCAGGAAACCAAAAGACTACATTTCCCAGATTCCCTTCCCGGCAGGGTTGGGGGTTTTGAGTCCACCAATAGGAGACGTTGCCGTGAGATGTGGAAGGCGGAAGAGAAACAGAAGCCGCTATTGCCCCTCGGACATCAGCAGACAGGCGAGCTCTGGCCGGTGCGGGCGGGAGGTCTGCGGTGGCTTCCGTGCGTCCTCCCATGAATCACCCATGGCTCAGGCAGCTGAGATCACTGGTGGTGGGGTTTTTGATCATTTTTATCACTGATTTAAAGCTCTGATATTACAGAGCCTTAAGCAAAAAGTAAGGACACGTTACTGAAGTAATTCACAGACTTGAAGGAGAGGATGAAGAAGCAAGCCTTTTTACGAGGCAGAGGGGCTCAGGTGGGCTAGGTTCCCCAGGAAGTGGATTCTTGGGTGGATATTAGCATGGAGGAAGCTCGTTAGGGACAGCCGTGGACGGGAAGGGAGCAGGACCGGGCGGAGGGAGAACTTGAGGTGCAACCCTGCAGCACGGGCTGGGGGCGTTCTGAAGCTGGGGTGATCCCTCAGTGCCGGGGCCAGGGCACCAAGCCTTCATCCCTGCATGTTTATCAATTGTTCTGAGTTGAGGCAAGGAGGCCAGGCACTGATAACCCATCTTCAGCTGAGGCAATCCCTACAGGAGACGGGCAGCTCAGGGCTTCTGCCAGCAGCTTCAGGTAAATAGTCCCTCATGCCTGTTGTGGATTTAAAGTGTGCATCTCCCACAAACTCACGTGTTGAAGCCCTAACCCGCAATGTGGCTATATTTGGAGATAGGGCCTGTGAGGAGGTGATAAAGATTAAATGAGGTCATAAGAGTGGGGCCTTAATCCAGTAGGGCTGGTGCCCTAATAAGAAGAGGAGGAGACACCAGAACTCTCTGTCTCTGCCATGTGAGGACACAGTGAGAAGGTGGCCATCTGCAAGCCAAGGAGAGAGCCCTCACCAGAGCCTGACCACGTTGGCACCTTGATCTTGGACTTTCCAGTCTCTACAACAGTGAGAAAATAAATTTCTGTTGTTTAAGCGACCCAGGCTATGGTACTTTGTTATGGCAGACCGAGCTGACTAATACATCCCTGAAGGAGATTGTGGGCAGCACATGACAGGGTCCACCGCTGGAGCTGGACCAGGGACCCAGTTGCCATCAGCTCCCTCTCTCTCTCTCCTCTCCCCACCTCTGCTCTTTTCCTCCAAATTGTGAGAGGGAACATAACCACCTACAGCCCCTCACCCTTCCAAAGCCATGATCCAAGAAAGAAGAGAGCTCTCTCTCAGGCTCCGATTTGGAAAATCCCGGGGAAGGACTCTGGTTCGTCCCGCCAAACCAGACCCTCCCATATGGACCCTCCTGGACCAATCCTGAGGACAGTGGCACAAGGTCCTATGATTCATTTTCCTTTAGCCAAATAGGCCATATTCGTTATCAAAAGGTGAAGGAGTGAGGGAGAGATCCTGAGCAGAAAAACGAACTAGACAGGACACCCTTTATTTTACCAATTATTTGCTTAGTCAGATTTCAGTAATTCACCAATCATGTGACATCAAGCATGTCACTGCGCCTCTCTGATCTTTGCTCTCCTCATCTGTCCAGGGGAGATGGCAGTAGTTGCCATGAGAATAAAAGAGGTGATGTGGGTGACAGGCCTACCTAGCACAGGGCTGACACAAGGTAAATGTCCAGTGAAAGAGAGCTGCCATTATTGTATTGTCCGGATACTGCTCTAAGAAAATATAATTTTGCATCTCAAACTTCTGAGCCAGTTCTCAAAACATGGAGGAAAAGCAAAATCCCATCAAGGGCAATTATATTTGCCCCAGGTCCAAAAATTTATAAAGTTACATGGAATATGCATTTTTCAGATAAGGAGAGTAAAGCCCAAGAAGTTAATAACTGGCCAAGGTCTTACAATGAGAAGAAATAGGGCTGTGATCAAGAACACTGAACTCAAGTAATATACCCAGGCCACCCCAACCAGCTGTCACTCCACCTGCCACCGTCTCCCCGTACACCCTCAACAAGGACCCCAACTCCTCCCAGCCCAGGGCTGCAGCCTCTCTTTTTTATCTCTTGGACACTCAGCCTGTGTGGTCAAGCCCAGGACTGCTCGGCGAGCGTTGCTGTGGTGGAATTGAAACCCAACGGGGTATCTGGAAAGCAAGTGGGATATTGGGAAGTAATAAACTTCTGACAGCTTGTTCATTTGGCACCCAGCGGAGGCAGCACAGATTCCTCTCATCTCTCTTTCTTAAGAATCAGTAAAAAGTTAGATGCATTTAGCAGAGATCAAATAAATGAAATGAGGTCTCTTTTTAACCTTTTATGGGACTGATCCTTTAGTTACGTTTCTAAAAATCCCTTGGGTCAATCTGGCCCATCATTTGGTAATTGCATTGCAAATTTTAAAAACTGACTCTTGGTGAAAGAGAAGTATTTGATGGGCCAGGGGAGGTGCAAGCAACAAGGAGAGAGTAGCGTCTTTGGCTGAGCCTCAAGGATGGCTAAGCAGGGGTGGGCATTCCAGGCAGGAAGAACCAGCATGAGCAAGGACATGGAAGAAAGAAACACGGGATGCGTTTGAGGCTAGGAGGACCAGATGGGAGTTTGGGGATCACTTTGGCGAGCATCAGAGCTGGCTGGTCGGGATAAGGCTGGTAGCAATGGCCCCAGCACTGCCTGTGGGCTAAGGCTGAGGTAGTGAGGCTGCAGATGAGGGCATTTCAGAGTTAGGAACAAGAGAATTTAAGGACAAACTTGTCTTCTCTGATCCTAACATGGGAGTGCTGGAGGAAGACAGGCCTGAATTGAAATCCCACTGCTGCCACCAACTTGATATGAGGTTTTACACACATGTTTTTTAAACCCTTGGTGAACTTCTGTTTTCTCAGGGGCTGGAGACAATAAAAATGCTCCCTTAGAGTTTGCAAACTTATTGCCTACAGGTGCCAGGCAAGGAATATAAGTGACTTCTCCTGGGTATAAAATAGCAAGGGATTGCATTCAACTTCTAAAGCCGAAAGTAGTCAAATAAAATATTTTAAAACATTGTGCAGGCTAAACAAAACACACTTGGCCAGCATATAACCAGCATGTGAATTCTTGACTATCTCATAAGATTGTTGTTAGAATTAACAGAGATAATGCATATAAAATTGCTTTGTATAATAGAGAAGCTAGACAAAAAGAGTACATATGCTATGATTCATTTATGTGAAGTTCAAGAACAGGCTAAACTAGTCTATGGTGATAGGAATCCGAACAGTGTTTACCCGGGAGGAGGAGGGGCATTTACTGTGAAGGGTGTAGGGAGCCTTATGGTGCATTGAAATTTCCTATATCTAGTTCTAGGTTTGGGTCCATATCTGTAAACACATATAAAAATTCATTGAGCTGTACTCTCAAGCTTTATGAACTTTATTGCATAAAAGTTACACTTTAATCGAAAAGGAAATTTTAAGAAATGTTTTTCACAGAGTAATAAGTACTTAATAAATGGTTGTTGTAGCTTTATTATCATTACTACTTTTACTATTACCATATTATTATGATCATGATTGTGGCTTAATAGCCACAAGGTCAATAAACTAACTAAATGAGCAACAAACATTCTCTAAAGACCCACTGTGTGCTGGGTGCTTATGTCATATTATATTTCCCAAAAATGACCACATCCATAAATATGTATGTAAGTATACAGCCCTCCCACATGCTCTTGCTACAGTGTGAGTTTCATTGCTCCCACCAAGAGGTGGGGTCTCTGTCCCCTCCCATGGAATCTGGTCTGGGCCTATGACTAGTCTCACCAATAGTGTAGCACATGTGATGCTATGTGACTTCTGAGATTAGGTCATAAAAAGCATATGGCTTCCGCCTGGCTCTCTCTTGGAAGACATGCCCTGGGAGCCCTTCTTGCCAACATGTAACCAGTCTGGCTACTCTGAAGGTGCTATGCTGGAAAAATCATGTGGAGAGACCACATAGAGAAATATGCCTGAGGGGCCCCGGCTGCTCCAGCCCTTAGCTGTTCAAGTCTTCTTAGCCCAGGTCCCAGACACAGGAGTCAAGCAGCCTTTAAGATGACCCCAGACACCATCTGACTGCAGCCTCACAAGAGACTCTGAGCCAGAACCACTCAGCCAAGCTGACCTGAATTCCTGACCCAGAGAAACTGTGAGAGAGAATAAGGGACTGTTATGGTCATTAGTTTTGGAGTGTTTGATCTATATTCGCAGCAACAGATAACTAATACAGATTTTGGTACCTGGAAGAGGAGTGATGCTGTAACAAAAAAAAAAAACTAAAAATAGAGCAGTGGCTTTGAGGACAGAAGTTGGAAGTGTATTGAAGAAACTGTGGAATCTGATGGCCTTCAAGGAGGCTATCCCTGAGGTCTTCAAGGAAATTAAGGAAGATAATATTGCAAGATGGAGGGAAAAGGATCTTTGTTATATATTGTGTTAGTCTGCTCGGGCTGCCATAACAAAACACCACAGACTGGGTGGCTTAAACAACAGAAATTTATTTCTCACAATTGTGCAGGCTGGGAAGTCCAATATCAAGGGACCAGTCCAAGATTAATTCCTAGTGGAGCTCTCCTCCTGGCTTGCAGACAGCCACCTTCTCACTGTGTCCTCACATGGCAGAGAGAGAGAGAGCTCTGGTGCTCTTCCTCTTCTTATGAGGGCACCAGCCCTACAGGGTAGGGCCCCACCCGTATGACCTCATTTAACCTTTATCACCTCTGCACAGGCCCTATCTCCAAATACAGTCATGCTGGGGGTTAGGGCTTCAACATATGAATTTTGGGGGATACAAACATTCAGCCCATCACATACAGTGAGAGAAATTTTAGCAACACTGTCTTCTGTGGCAAAATGGAAAATAGAAAATGTACTGAATGAGTTGGATGATCTAGCAAAGGAAATTTCCAGGCAGTATGTCAAAGGTGCTACTGGGCTTCTTCTGGTTGCTTATAATAAAATGTGAAAAGAGAGAGGACATGTTAAAGAAAGAACCATTGAGCACAAAGAAGCCAGAACTTGCTGGGTTTGAAAATAAAAATGTCTTTTTCCTAGACTCTCCAGACAAGAAATGATGCTAAAATTTTAAAACAACCTCTAGGTAAAGATCAAATCTAGGGTACTGTCAGGAAAATATGGGCTAAAGATGAACCTGAGGAAGTGAATATAAAATCCTTTATTAAGACCTTGGAAATATGGAAGGCAATGATTCAAACAGAAATAAAAATGTCCCTCATAGATCCTCACCAATAAACAATAGGGCTTCTGGTAATCTTAAGCACGGTGTCCCATAGCAGCCTTACAGGAAACTCAAGGTAGGAGAGGGCTTATCTCATTGATATTTGTGGTTGTGACTTTTATCTAATGGCATGAACTTCAACAAGATTCATAAAAAGCTCATAATGATTTTACAATGATTGCATTTTCTAAAACACTGCCTCTGGACGAAAAGGTGCAGAGGCTGTACAAAATGAAAATAAGTCTTTGGATATCCAAATAAGAAAGCAGGGTGAGAAAACCACTTAGCTGCAAACGATGACCATTTCTTATGGAAAAGAAAGGATGGCTCAGAGGACTTCTCTCCGAGCCCGGAGGGTGGAGCCAAGAGCCATGGAGAACCAGTCCCAAGCAGTAGGGCTGAGTTCTAACCCAAAAACAGCCAGTGTGCTCAGTAGAATTTTAGAATTGCTAAGGAGCCCTGTGTACCTCCTATTTTCCCTTTTTTTCTTTTTCTGTTACAAGAGGACCTATAATGGTTGTCCTGTGCCTGTCTCACCATTGTATATTAGATAGAGGGAAAGTCATGTGTTTCTTTAGTTCATAGGCTATAGATCCAGAGGAACCGCACAGGAGGAGCTATATTTGAGAAATTCACCAAGAAGCCTCATCTGAACCTGGGCCTGATTAGATGACAAGGCCTAGGCCTTCGAGTTGATGTTATAATGTGATGATACTTTTGGGGGCCTTAGAAAGGGGCGAGTGTATTTTCATGTGGGGAATATATGAATCATTAGGAGCCAGAAGGTAGATTGAGGTAGCCAGCCTCCAATGATCCCTGCCTCCTGGTGTTCTTGCCCTCGTGTAATCCCTTCTCACCCTGCATCAGGGCTGGCCCTGCATGACCAATACAATAGAGAAAATGGGGCTAGGTCACAGAAGGCCTTGCAGCTTCTTCCTTCAACTCAGCTCTTAGCTCTGAGGCAGCCAACTGCCGTGATGCGAGAACGCACTTGCTGCCCTGTGGAGAGGAACTGAGGCCCTGCCAACAGCCGGCACCAACCTGCCTGCCACGTGAGTGAACCGCCTTGAGAGTGGATGCTCCAGGTCCAGTTGGGCCTTCAGGTGAGTGCAGCCCCAGCTGACATCTGATCACAGCCTCACGAGGGACCCTGAGCCAGAACCATCCAGACATGCTGCTCCAGAATTTCAGCCCAGAGAAATCATGAGAGAGGAAAAAATGATTATTGTTGCTTTAAGCCACTAAGTTTTGGGGTGATTTGTTACCCACCAGTTAATAACTAACACAGCTCTGTAGGGGATAAAAAAGAGAATGCAACATCATCACTGGCGATAGAGTAAAAAGAAAATGTGCAGACACAGGAGAACACAGTTTCAGGCAGATGAGATTCACTTGGCCAGCGTGATAAAAGACAACGTCTCTCCTGGTGGAGAGTGGGCACTGGTGATCAGAAGGTGGGTCCCCGGGGATGGCGAGACTTTGGGAGACAGTTTCAAGAGGTAAGCCGACCATCTTAGATGGGAAACTTTCCTTTCAGCACAAAACCCTCTCCGGTCTTGGCTTTGTTCTTACAAAGGCGGCCTTTCCATTCACAGAGCTCTTTTGCGTCCACCTGTCACCATGTGACAGGGGCGGGTTACCATCTCCATGTCGCAGAGGACAAAACTGAGGGTCCCACCGGGTAATTGGCTTGTCCAGGCCCTGGGCACTTTCTGTTCCCATAACAGATCTCAGCAGCTCAAAGCTGCCTTTGGCTGCCAAAGGAATCAAAGAATCCAAAGAGCCTCAAGGCTGGGCCAGACATACACATTAAGGAACTATGTGGAGAGAGAATGCAGGCTAACTGCTCTGATGGGGACTCTCAATAAGTAATAACAGACTTTGGCTTAAAAGACTTTGGCCTTAAAACAATCTTTCACATTTATTAAAATCTGCGCCTCAGGATGATAAAGCTGAACCAATCTCAATGCCCAGATGGTGGCCCTCTTCACCATGTGACCTCGGGCCTTTCTGGGTCTCTGAGCCTCATCCATATTATATGGTGCTCTACTGGCTAGTCTCTAAGGCTGCATGTGGCTCTGACATCATAGGATTTGTGAGGAATTTGTGGGACCTTCAATTCTAATGTTGGCATAATAATGCCAGCCCATTCCCATTTCAAGTCTCCAACCTACAAAATCATGCCAGACAGGAAATTGCAGGCAGTAATTTACTCTGAATTTTCCCACCATGGGACTTGCTTTATATACATTGCTGCGTGGACTCTAATAAAACATTAAACAGACAGAGAAGGTTTCTGCCAGCTTCCCCAGCCCCCTGACATGTGCTCCCCCTTCTGCCAGACACCCTGGAGAGGGGACCTCCCTGGGACTGCAGTGTGATTAAGAATAACTGCAGCGAGCCAGGCAGGAGGTCGGCTGCAAAAACAACCAAGGCCATAAAATAAAATGGAAAGACAAAACAAAATAACACAACATGAAATAAAACAATAAAGTGACCAAGCTAGATTAATGTCAGAGGACCCTCAGCCCAACACCCACTCTTGTCTGTGTATATAAGAGGAGGGAGACAAATTGGAGTATCTGCCTATCCAGTCCTACTGATACCGAGCCTCTTAATCTTATGTGCCCGATGAGCAGTAAACCAATCACTGAGCCATTGGTGCTTGGAGATGGAGAAAGCCATTGGTGCTTGGAGATAATTTGGTCAATTATTCAAATTGACCAAAACAAGAAGGTGGGAGGATGGGTTCTCTCAAATCCACCTTAACAAGAGAAGCAGGGGGTTTAAAGAGCTAAGGGACTTGGCAGAAGGAGTTTTGGAGAAACAAAGGGGTTATCTTTCACTCCAGAGAAGCTCTTGAGCAATCTGACTTCTGGGCACGAATGGCAGTTGGGGGCTGGTCATCTGTGATCGCAGCCTCCCCAAGGCATTCTCTTTCTTCTGCAAACAAGCTCACAAATCCATAAGAAACCAGCAAATTGACAAGATTCATCTATGCTTGTGTTGGGAAAAAGGTCAAAAGGCAATCATGTTCTTACTGAATATCTACAGTAACCCTCAGGTACCTTGCTTCGTTACCCTGTTGACTTGGCTACTCAGGCCCTAGGGCAATAGGGGTCACCCTGGCAAAACAACAAGATGAGGTGGGGTCTGCACTGACCACAGGCAATGCTGGCGCCTGGTCTGCTGGGCTTGGTTCTGGGGGCCCAAGTGAGCACTGAGCTGACGCTGCATTTTGAGCAGCCATTATCACTTCCCATGGGAGAAGAGCAAACCTCCACTCCTTCCCTATTACATCAATCTCTGCAGTAGCACATAGGACCAGAAAAGCTAGAAACCCAGAAACACAGTAATGAAACCTCAGTAATTTGAAGGCTAAATTTTGATCCCCTGAAGCAGGAACGCCTGAGAGTTTGCATGAGTGACGTGTCAGCTCTGAAACAAGGAAGTGACCAGTGTGGAGCTGTGCAGGTCGTGAACTGGCATGGGAAGCAGAAATGGTTTGGCAGAACATGCAGAAGCAGGACAAGGCAGGCGACGGGGGAACTGGATGCTGCTTAGGTTGCTTGTGTCTAAAGAGGTCAATGTCACCCCGGGGAGCGAGGGCAGGCAGTTAGCACGTGGCCCTCTCTGAAGTGGAGCCTCATCTTGTGTGTGGCTGATGTCAGTACAATTATGATTAGGTTAACTGTTTGAGTAAATGAAATGCAAAGGGCTCACTTCTTAGCCAATCTGTTTGTTGTCTTGACAAATTCCTAAATAAAGGATGTTTGTTGATACCCTTAAGGCAGTCTGACTAACCTGCGAGGGCACAGGCAAGGTGTACAGTAGCCACTGCGATGCTCAGCAGTGACAGACTCAGGACACAGGTCCCCTGTTGCTCCTGCCCCAGAGGAAAGAGAGAGAGCCTCTTCCTGCTCAAATGTGGGAGCCTCTCCTTACCCTTTACCTCGCCTTCTCACTTAGTGAGACACAGACCCAAGACGAAATCTCAAGTGTCTTGACTCCCTGTCCAGCCCTCTTTCCACTGGGCCATGAAGAAGCAGAACTCAGAGCCTGGGCTCGGAAACAAAACATCAACTCCATCGAGTGAAAGTGGAACATCAACACCAGTAACCCCGTCTCCTGTCTCCTGTCTCCACATTCCTCCCCGTTCCTCCCGTTCTAGGGCGTCACACACACATGAATGCACACACAAGCCCACCCATGGCTGGGCATGAGCCCCCCGGTGTGGATTGTGGGGTGAAGACGTGAGAACAGAGCTATTGGACTGACCCAGTTTCCAGGAAGCACAGAGGCAGGAGTGCAGAGGGGATGAAGCCCAGGGCTTGGCCTGGGGGTAGGGTGGCAGAGTGAGCAGGCACTTTGCCCTCTCACAGTCATGCAGACTACCCACCCTGCCAGCCCAGAATGCCTGTGTGGCCCATAACTGACCTTACTTTTCACAAACCTGCCTCCTCTCTGACCTCATCCCCTGACACCACCCCACCCCCACCCCGCTTCCAGCCCTGGAGATGTTGCTTTTGTACAAGGACTCTGGCCTCAGAGCCTCACCTCTCCCTGTGAACCACGCCTTAGCTCAGCCTGAAGACCCCAGGGCATCTAAGAGCCCCTTCCAACTGCAGCCCTGAAGACACCAACCCAAATCCCAGCCCCTTGGCCAGTGTCTGCGCAGGCCCAGCTGCCCCAGGCAGGGTGAAGACAGACAGCAGGACACTCCCTCTATCCCAAACCTCCACCCAGGGTCTAGGAGGCTGCAGTCTGAATAAACATTTCTCCAAAGAAGACATACATATGGCCAAAAAGCACATGAAAGATGCCCATCATCATTAGTCATTAGGGAAAATGCAAATCAGAATCACAAAGAGATACTGCTTCACACCCATTAGGATGGCTACTATCAATAACACAGAAAATAGCAAGTGTTGGGGAGGATGTGGAGAAGTTGGAACCCTCCTGCTTTGCTGGTGAGAATGTAAAATAGTGTAGCCACTGTGGAAAACAGTTTGGTGGTTCCTCAAAAAGTTAAACATTGAGTTACCATATGACCTAGCAAATCTACTCCAAGGTATGTATCCAAAAGAATTGAAAGCAAAGATTCAAACAGATATTTGTACACCAATGTTCATAGCAGCATTATTCATAAGAGCCAAAAAGTGGAAACAACCCAAGTGTCCGTCGACAGATGAACGGAAAAACAAAATATAGTGTATCGAAACAATGGAATATTATTCAGCCCTAAAAAGAAATGAAATTCTGACACATGCTACAATGTGGATGAACCTTGAAAAGATTATGCTAAATCGAAGAGGCCAGTCACAAACGGACAAATATTGTATGATTCCAATTATATGAGGTACCTAGGAAAGGCAAATTCATAGACACAGAAAGGAGAATAGTGGTTACAAGAGGCTGGCAGGGAGGGGTGATTGGGGGTTATTGTTTAATGAGCACAGAATCTCTGGGATGATGAAAAAGTTCTGGAAATAGATATTGGTGATGGTTGCCCAACAGTGTGATTATACTTAATGCCACCGAAAATGGTTAAAATGGCAAATTTTATGCTATGTATAGTTTGCCACAATTTAAAAAAAAAAAGTAAAGCAAAATCAATCAATGTGCTTTACCATTTTAATGAACTATAGGAGAAAACATAGGTTGCCTTCCTCTTGATGCCCCTGCACTAAGGGCTTTGAGGAGGATAAAGGTCGGAGGCCAACTCTGGTCCCAGGGTTGGGCTTGGGCATCTGTGGGATTAAAGAGGAGGCTCTCCCAGGACTTTCCAGGACAAGCAGGGACTCTGGGGGAAGTCATGGCCAAGTCGTTGCTCTCATCCAGGTGGCGACCAGGCCCACACACTGGAGAGACCTAGTGGCTTTTGGGAGGGGTGGGGTTGGGGGGAGCACCAAAGCTCACTACATCTTTAATTTAAGGCCTATGAACTTTCTCTAAGTCTGACAGGCATTTGACCCCAAACTAACCAGAAAATTTCTAGCGCATAGTGTTAAAGCCAGAGAAGCAAATAAGCCCCCTCGCCTTGCTGCGGTGATGCATCGTGGGAGGAGCTCCAGTTCGGGCAGCAGATGGACCCAAGTTCCAGCGCTGACACTGACCAAGTATATGGCGTCGGACAAGTCACTTAACCTTCAAAGGACTCAGCCTCCCCTCTGTAAAATAGGGACAGTAATGTCTATGTACTGTCTTGTTATTGTTGTTGTTGTTTGCTTATTTTCAGTACTTGATGATGTTTTGACTTCTTAAAAAACTTTTCTTGCTGGGGAGACTGCCCCTCAGGACAAGCCAAGTCTTAGAGATACAAAGGACTCAGCTGGGAGCATGGCTTTGATATGAAAACTAGCCAATCCAGGGCCTTAGCTCCTCTATGTCACCTGCCCTTGTACCCCAGGAGGCTTAACCATCGCAGGGCCAGGTACCAGGCAGCCAGGGACCACCTTCCTAGCTTAGAGCCTGCTGAAATGATTCAGACTAGCCAGTGCTAAACTGTTTCCTCTGCCTTACCTCGTCTTTGACACAGAAACCACAATAAAGGCTCTGGCCTAATGCTTTACCCCACCGCTATCTTCTGCCGCCTAACCAAAACCTGGCACTCTCCTGTGACCCTGCATGGCATGTGGTGACCTCTCTCTAGGACCTGTGAGTGTGGTAAACTTTGTTTTC
This sequence comes from Ceratotherium simum simum, assembly GCF_057802395.1. NCBI lineage: Eukaryota > Metazoa > Chordata > Mammalia > Perissodactyla > Rhinocerotidae > Ceratotherium > Ceratotherium simum. The sequence goes on from NC_141906.1 coordinate 18,816,922, forward strand.
TTGTGTCTCTCCTACGTCCCCTCTTGTGGCCACACCTGACCCACCATCACCTAAAGAACGCAGAACTACCTCACAGGACTGGTGCAAAGCTAATAACTGAACAGCTATTACTAGCCAGGCAGAGTCCTCTCAGCCACTCTGCAGAGCAGATACTGTTGGTCCTCATTTATTGATGAAGAAACTAGGGTACAGAGAAGCAAAATAACTTCAGTATTCATTCATCAAACATTTTCCAATGTCTTCCACGATTCTAGGCCCTGGGGAAACAGCAGTGAACCCGACAGACACCATCTGTCCTTATGCAGCAGCCCTCCATCTGAGCAGGGAAGCCAGGTGATTTCAGTGCGTTTCCAGAGTGCAAGGTCGGGGACATGCCTAGAGCTTTGGGAGCAGCAAGGGGGGAGGGTCTAGTCTGGAACATCAGGGAGAGTGTCTAGAGGCAGTAATAAGACAGTTGAGGGCTGAAGGCCAAGAGGAATTAGCCGGAGGACAGCGAGGAGAGGAAGGGAAGCCAGCAGGTTGCCGGGCTGGTCCTTATGTAAAGACGGAATGAGAAGGCCGACAACAGGTAGGCAGGCATCTAGCAGATACGTGTGAAGGTTATCCCTGCCCCCCATCAAACTAGAGAAAGAACACTGAGCTGAGCTCAAAGACATGGTGGTCTGGTCTCCTCTGTCGCTCATTTGCTGACTGGTCTTGGGTCAGTCACACCTCCACTCTGGATCTCAGTCTCCCACCTGTGAAGAAGCAGGTTGGAATGTTCTATTCTGAAGACGAGTCCACCTCATGCATTCATTCAGCCAACATTTATCAAGTGCCTTTTATGTGCCACGCACTTTTCCAGAAGGTGGGAATACATCCCTGAACAAAAAAAAATAACAACCCTTGACCTAACGGAGCTCACATTCCAATGGAGAGAAGACAGGCAATAAACATAAATATAATAAATAAGCAAATTAGATATCTATTTTTAGAAAGAGCTAGGTGCTATGGAAGAAAAGAAAAAGCAGACTGGGGGTTAGTTTTCATTTTAAATATGGCGATTGGGGTAGGCTGCACTGAGGAGATGTGTTTGAGTGAAGACTTGAGGAAGGTAAGATTTCAAGCTATAGGAAATATCTGGGTGAGGAGCAACCTCAGCAAAGGAAATGCAGCAAAGACTCTAAGTGGAGGGTGCTGCCATGTTAGAGAAACAGCAAGGAGGCAGCGTGTCTGTAGCTGAGTAAGAAAGGGAATAACAACAGAACTGAGGCCAGAGAGGCGAGGGGGATGGCAGGCAGGTCACAAGGGCCTCGTGGGCCACTGTAAGTTCTCTGGGTTCTATGAACTCACTCCAAGGCCCCAGGGCTCCCAGCCCCCAGCAACCCCTTTGACTTACTTGGACCCCCAGCAGGAACTTCAGGGCAGTAATCCCAGCCCAGCCTGTTCTGCCAGACGGGGTCTGTAACCCCATCTCAGGCATGACTGCCGTGTGTCTTGGCATTAAACTTGGCAGCCTAAACTCAGGCTTGCAGTGTGGCCCTCCCACAGACAAGCCGTGTGCCCAGGGCCTCTCCTGCCCCATCCTGTCCCTCAGCAGGGCTTACTCTCTCCCTGCAGCTCAGCCTACCTCCTCACTGCCAGGCACAAAGGAGGTAGGAAGGAAGGCACTGGCTGTGTGCTGGGTTGTTGATGCTTTTTTCCCAGCTGACGCCATCACTGCTAATTGACCTTTATTGCTCACTCCATCACTTGGAAATCCATTTCCAATTGCTCTCTGTGCCTCTGAAAAGTAAAAACTCCCTTAGGCTTCTAACCGAACAATAATTATCTTGGCATTGCTAAGCCTACCAGGCGCCTCACCCTAACACATTACCTCTCTCCTCTTTCCAACTTGGAAAAAAATATAGGAATCAATGTACAAAAGTCATTTATTCTCCACTTTACAGGCTGCACACCAAATAGTTTGTCACGGCCTTTTAAAAGCCACTCTCCTCACTCACACTCTGCTCAGAAGGTTGCTTTGTCTTTTCCTCATCTATTGATTTTTGCACCTTGTTAGGATTGTTCTATGCTCCTAAGGAATTAATAACAAATTAGCCAAATTTATATCTATGAGCTGCAGCTCAGCCAGCTGGGCTTCCCTGGACAGCCAGTCTGGGCTCTGCTTCCTTCCTACTTTATGCCAGGAGAATCAAGGTGTCCCCAAGAATGGAGCCTGGGCTGGCGTACAGCCTTGGGGTTCCTGGTCTTAATCTTCATCGCCAAGGAGGAGTGGTAGACTGCTCTGGGCTTGATCTTGGAGGCTTGAGGATTGAGTGTAGACCTCTGGAGATAACAGAGGGATCCACAGAGAATGGTGAAAGGATGTGGTTTTAGAACCAGACTTGAGTTTGAATCCAACCTTGACTGGTTACTGGCTACTAGTTACTGATCTCGGTGTTCAGACTGGGATCACTGAATATTCAGGTTCAGTCCAGGCTGGCATCAGTGTCCAAGGAGTTCTCCATGGGCCCTTGGGTTCAGAGAAGGACTTGAACAGGAACACTTTACTACATACAAAACAAGAAACAGCACAGTGGCTAAGAGCATGGACTAGGAGCCAGACATCCTGGGTCTAAATCTTGACTTGGCCACTTACCGGCTGTGTAGGCCTAGGCAAGTCTCTTAACCTTTTGTGCTTCAGTTTCCTCATCTGTAAAATGGGGCTAGTCATTGTACCGCAGGGAGTTATTGTTAAGATTAATGAGTTGTTGCATGTAAAGGGCTTAGAAAAGTGTCTGGCACTTAGTAAGCGCTATAAAGAGTTAACTTAAAAACAAAATGAAAGCTTGCCTATCACAGAAAGTTTAATCACAATTTCCATTTCCTATCAATTTATAGTATGTGTAAAAATTACTGATGGCTTTACAAACCCAGGTATCATCTCTAGTGATTCCTTTTCCCCCACTGCCAACCCAATCGATCACCGAGTCTTTCTGCCTCCACCACCACAGGCCAGGCAAGCCAGCATCACTCCTCCTGTGGACTGTGGCGCCGGTTCATTTCCTGGCTGCCCTCTGGTCTCCCTGTCTCTAGTCTCACATTCTCCAATCCACTCATCACACTTCCAGCAAAGTGATCTTTATAAATCACAAATCTGGTCATATTGCCAATTTTAAGCCATTCTATTGGGCTTCTCGCATTGTCTACAGGAGTCATTGATACTCCTTGGCACACAAGGTCCTGTATGGTCTTCTACAAATTCCTGCAGCCTCATTTACTGCCCTCCCACTCTTTATTCTCCAGCAGCACTAAACCGCCTGTTGTCACCCACACCACACATACACACACACATGAACACATACTCTATGCTTCATTTGTTCTGTTTTCTCTGCCTGAAATATCTCCTCAACCTCCCCCCCATCCACCCCTCATCTCCACATCACCACCATCCCCACACATTGCTTAGTTTAGCAACTAAACCCAGCCAGCACTAAGACCCAAGCACTACTTCTTCCTAGAACCCTTGCCTGAAGCCACCAGTTGGATTAGACATCTGTGTCCATTAGAATAATCTTAGATAACAAACACATTCCTAAATTTCAGTGGCTTAACCTGAAGTTTATTTCTCATTCCAGGATAGTCTACTGTAGGTGTGTACCTGCTCAGCAAGCAACTGTCCCTCACGTGGAATTTAGGGATGCATCTTTTGGCTCCATAACCCCCAGGGTCTCACAGTCCTCTGCACCCAGCTGCAGGTAAGAGGAAGTGGAAGAGGCACACTTGCTTCTTAAAATCCCTGGCCAGAGTGGAACACCTCACTCCCACTCCTTCCATTGTGAGAACTAGTCAGAACAGAGTCCCTGTACATCCAGTGGTCAGCTGGCCCGTGCAGCCTCAGGGCCACTTGGTTCTCCTCTCACACCCTGTCCCTACATCCACCTCAGAGTTGTCAAATGTGAGGCTGTGACCTGTTTCCAGGCCCATCCTCCCCTCCAGACTGTGAGCTCCTGGGGGCAAGGCCCTCATTCCCTTCACCTCTGTGTACCCAGCCCCTGGCATTGGTGCTTAGTCCTGTTGTTGAATGAATGGATGACCGAGTCAGAACAGCTCAGCGACTGGGTGGGTCTGATGCTGTAGACAGAAGGTCCTCCCTGCGAGCAGCTGAGCCAGACTGGCGAAGGCAGGGGCTGCCAGGATGGAGCATTGAGGGAGATCTTCCCAGGGAAAAAAAAAAAAAAAAACACAGGGAGAATGATTTGGCCCTTTGGAGAGGTTTGCGTCTTCATCTCCATGGTATTTCTCAGGCCAGAAAGGTCTAAACTCTGAGAGCTCTGGAACACTTACCCTTGGTAGCTAACACTTACAGGCAGCCCATGCCACGTGCCTGCGTTAATTCATAAATCCTCACAATAACTCCATTTTACAGATGAGGAAATGGAGGCTCAGCTCAAAGGTTAGATGACACATGATAACTCTCTACCCATGGGCTTATCTTCCTTCTCTGGAGCCCCTAGAAGCCCTCGGATCAGGATGGTTTCAGCGTCTCCCCCAGCGTTTCTGTCAGTGAGAATTAAGTTTGGGGGAGCAGCAGAGACGTGACTTCCTGAGGGCCAAAGCAGACATTTGGAGCTTTCTTACCCCAATCTGAACCTCAGGGCTTAGGTAACAGGCCACGGTCTGAGAACAAATTGCCAAGATTATTCTTCACTCTGAACACTAAGCATTTTTCAAACAAAGAAAGACTGAACCTTCCATTGATGTTTACATCTTCCAATGTCCTTTGTCAAATTAAAAAACAACAGAAGTTGGAGCCAAATAACAAATTGCAAGGCTCCAAGCCCATCTCAACACGACAGTTGTGCAGAATTAACAGTGATAATATTATGACAAGAGGCTGATGTCTGTCTCTACATCCAGCGCCAGGGCTGAATACCCAGCGGCCAGCGGTGCGGAAACACGGCCCCACTCAGCCACGCTTCACGTCCCCTGCACCAGGCATCTCCACAGTCTAACAGGGTGTCAACCACCACTCCGCCTGGGAAATCACCACTTGGGAAATGTTCTACACTGATGACAAGAGAAGCAGCTGTAATTTGTCATTATAGAGATATCCAATTATCAGGCCACTCAGTGATGGCTGGAGCCTCCTGTCCTCACTGCCGTCATTTTGGGCTCTGAGCTACACACCTGTCATGGCCAGGCCTGCCGGGTGACAGCCACGGAAGAGCCCGGCTTCCCTCCCCATCACCTGGGGAGGGCCCAGCAGCCCCTGCCTCTGTCAGAAGCAGGTGCCTGCGAGGCCTCCTTCTGATGCAAGTACAGGAAGAGCGGATCACGAGCAGCACCACTCAGCTGAACTGCCACCTCCTCCACGATGGCCGCAGAAGTCACTCTTTCCCACAAGCCAATGGAGTGGCCTGTGACAAGTTAGGGCGCTCAGTCTGTGAAGCTAGGCGGGCATGGGTTCAATATATATCACCAGGCTACAAGACCTGTGAGGCACACCAGGGACAGAATCTTCCATGGGTGGAATACATTAGGGAAAAAGCAAATGAATGCAAAACAGCTGAAATTGGTACAACACTAAGCCAACACTGACAGGTATTAACTGTTTTACATGTATTAACTCATTTTTATCCTCACAACAACCCTACACAATGGGTACTGTTATCATGTCTATTTTACAGTTGAGAAAACTGAGGCAAAGGAAGGTTAAGGAATTTAACCAAGGACACCTGGCTGTGAGTGGCAAACATGGGCTTTGCACCCGGCAGTCTGGTTCAGGGGTCGTGCTCCTCATGTTTTATACTCTTCTTAACAAGTCTTATTGATGTCTATGTCTCGGGCACTGGGTTAAGATCTTTATACATAGTATGTCATTTAATCCCTACAATACATTATCCCCAGCGTACAGATGAGTAAACTGAGGCACAGAAAGGGTAAGTAACTTACCCAAGTTCACACTCAGCAGCAGAGCCAGGACTCAAAGCCGGCACAGTCTTCTGGCACAGTCTATGCACCAATCCTCTCTATACACGTACTATGCTGTGGTTCCGTCATTACTTTACTTGCACACTTGTGTTTAATTAATCCTCCCAACAACTCCTGTGAAAGGCACTGTTATTACCTCCATTTTATAAATTGGAAAGGTGAAGATTATAGAATCTAAGCAAATTACAGTTGGTAATTGAGAATCCAGGATTAAAATCCAGACGTTGTCTAGAACCCTCTACTTAAACACTATGCGGCAGTAACTCCCTACCCTAACCCAATGCCTGCTCGTACACAGAACATGTGAATTTAAATTCAATTGACCCAAAACACAAACAATCCGCTCAACACCTGGCTAAATGCCACCTCCTCCGAGATGGCCTCCCTCAAGTCCAGGACAGAAGTCGTCTCTTCTTCCTCTGTTTAATCTCTGATTTTTTTCTGGCTTTTGCACCCAGAATGGTTCTCGATCACATCTATGGACAGTCCTGCTGTGACTGAGAGAGATTTCCTGTGCAGAGGAGTTAAATGTGCTCTGGCCTGGCCCAGCCGTCACTGCTGTGACTGGAGAGCAGAGTTCGTGAGCAGAGGGAAGGCAGCCATGGGAGGGCCTGGTCTGCAGCCCAGGGCCAGAGGCCTTGTGAGAAACAAGAACTGCAAGGACAGAAGTAGAGAAGAGACCCCAACAACAAGACCTGGAGAAACAGTAAGCTCTGAGTTGGCAGAGCTGAGGAATCTAAACCCTAAACTGACAGTGGAGAAAGCTGAGAACTAACTCAGTAATGAAAGGTGCAGAAATTAGTAGCACTGATGCCTCCGGGGTTGGGGTGAACAGGGTAAAACAGGTTAGATTGCTTGAGAATTATTTAAGAAGCAACTAGAACCCTAGGTGCCTTCCCCAACTCTATGCCTTCAGGTGACTGTCCTGCCCACGTCTGGAGAAGACTAGAGGTTTATTCTCCAGAGAGGACACAAGAGAGGGCATCTGGACTGAGGGACAACAGAGCCAGCTGAAGGCCAAGATACCATATTAAATGAAGTGACCACAGTATACAGAATGTTTGGGCTCCCATCTTGCTTCCTGCAGTGGGCCCCCAGAATATCAGCAACCGGGCCTTTGTCTTCCAGACAGGAGAGTGGAAGAGTCTCTAAGAGGAATCTGGATGGTTGAAGAGAAAGGATTTTTAAAAATTGACATTGAGGTTTTCCCCAACAAATTGCACAGTTGCATTACCCTACAGAAAAGTTCGCAGTTGACAAGCACCACCTACAGGCTTTTTAGTCTCCGGCTCCTAAACACGAGCAGATATTCAGGGATCACCAGGCACCTCAGGAAAATCTCCAACATGAAGGACAGAGACCAAAAGAATCAAGGAGGACAGGGGAGCAACCTGAAGGAAACAGACTTTTCAAGGAGGACGCACAAAAACAACCTCAATATCCTGGGAGATATAAAAGGGTACGTTATATCCGTGAAACAAGAATAGGAGGCTACAAAAGGAGTATGGGACATTCAGAAAACAAGGAAGAGCTCCCGGGAATTAAAAATATGAGAGCAGAAATGAGAAACTCAATAGAAGGGTTGAAGGGCTGAGGAAATCTCCCAAAAAGATGGAAAAGGAAGAAAATAAGATAATTAAAGAACCAGTTCAGTGGGTCCAACATCCGAGTAATAGGAATTCCAGAAACAGAAAACCCTTTAGCATCAATTCAAGATTGTCCGGATCCGTAGGCCATGAGTTTCCAGATCAAAAGTGCCACTGAGTGCCCAAAGAAATGGATAAAAATACCAAACCAGGCACATCAAGGTTAAATTTCAAAACACAGCGGGCAAAAAGAAGAGGCTACAGTACACAGAATTGGGAGTTAGAACAGTTTCAGACTTCTCAAAAATAACCCTGGAAGGCAGAAGACAATGGAATAACGCCTTCAAAATTCTGAAGGAAAAAAAATACAGATGGGCAAGGTCTCAAAAAGTTTACATCCCACACCCCATTTCTCAGGAAGCTGCTGATGAAGTGCTCCACCCAAATTAGAGCATAAACCAAAAAAGAGGAAGAATGAACTACAGGCAACGGGAGACCCAGCGCCGGAAAGAGGCAGAGGGGATTCCTTCAGGAAGATGAGTTGATAGACTATCTGATGGGAATGAAGGAAATGTGGACAACCTTTGGAGAGGTTGGGGTTGAATTTATGTTAAGAATGGGGACTCTCTAACATACACACAAACAAAAGGCAGCTAACTCCAGGGAAAACAAGATTGTTCAGGGAAGGAAAGTAATCAAAGTTTACTCTAATGACTCAGACCTGAATAGCATACCTGGTCATAATATTGTAAACACTGAATATTGATCTAAGCAAGATTATGATTATGTTGGGAGGATGGGAAGATGGAAGGCTGCATGTACTTGGTGCGACAAGGGGAAGAAGGGGAGCTGAACCTGCATTTTCCATTGTGAGAAGTCGATAGATGATGCCAGAAACAAACCTCCAGAAATCAAGAAGGAGCGACACAAATATATTGTTGGAGATGAGGTGATAAGGACCAAAATACACCCAGAAAGGGTGAAAGTGGTGGCCTCTGTGGAGGGGAAACAGAGGAGGTGACTGGAGACCGCTTCTTGTCTTAACAAACCTTGTAGAACCAGTTGAGTATGTAAACTAGGTGCACGTATAATTCTGACAAAAATTAAAACTTAAAAAAAAGGAGTTTTCCTGGTTTTTGAGTGAGAACTGAAGGAATAGGATGGCATTCTCTGAAAGAACCCAGGCCCTTTCATGCTTTGACAGTGAAATAAATAGCTATAATCATACTGCTGCCCTTCCGCACCACCTTAGAGTTTATTCATTCATTTATTCAACAAATATTGATCAAGGTCCCACGATGAGAAAGCAATTTCACATCCATTATGTCTGATGATGTGGCTTTTAGAAATTACAGAGAAGTGATGTGGGCTCGTGGCTCCCTCTCTTGTGAAGTTTACACAGGGGCCACTGACTCCCCTGGGAGGGAGAGTGTGGGTTCTGGTCCTGTGATGCTGGAGGTAGAAGAAACAGGCAGGTTGGCCCCTCTTGGTCACAGCGGATGCTCTTCTGGAATGTCTAAAATGAGACATCTCACCACCCAAGGATTAGTTTCCTTCCGAACTAATTCTCGTCCATAAGATAAATTCATATTTCCCCTATTAATGGGGTGCATGAGAAAACAGAGAGGGATGAAGAAATAGGTTCTGTTCTCCCTTTTGTGGAATATTTGTGACCTAGAAAAAGTCTGTAGTTGAAGTTCTGCCCCTCCCTGGTGAGTGGAGAGGAATCTACACAGCACACAGTGTGGTCATATGAAATATGCCCTCCCTGGGCATGTCCTGCTCGCTGTCAGTCACCAGAAGTTGGGGGCAGCTCTCCTGTCCCTGCCACAGGGAGCCTGCACCACCTCCTCTACTTGGGAAGCAGTTCTGACTTCCTTGGCGATGTCATCTTCCACGTGAGAGGTGTCTGAGCTCTATGCCAAGGCGCCACTGAGATAGCCTTAGGATCAAGGTGCATGAAGGCAAGACCAGTGACTCTCCATGCTAAGAAGGAAAGGTCACCAGGCACCCACCCACTCAATGGGGTCAGCTACTCTACCATGGAGGAAGAGGGGAGAGGAGGAAGGGGAAAGGCAGGTTCAAAGTGGAGACAACATGCATCTCTCCCTCTGCAGCCTATTTAATATCACACTTGGCATTCAATCACTCCTCTTCATGATAGACTCCCTGAGCCCCAGCCAAGACAGAGGGGGCACCAGTCAGCACTGAGACTGTTTGTTGCACTTGCCCATTGTAAAGGCTACATTTCAGAGCCAAAAGATGAGCTAATATTCTATTCAATGTCAGTAGTAAAGAGCAAATAACTTGAGGCATGAGAACCCGGAAATAAGAAGGCAGCTTTAATGCTTCCATAGAGAAGCAAATATTTGCACTTATTAATATCCTGAAACCCATGTTGCCGTGAATACTTCCTTCTCCTTTTATCCCACGCCTTTTGTCTAATACAGTGATATATTGCCACCCTTTCAAACTCCTGACACAGATGACATTGAAGCAAATTATGTACCTCGGCCAGATTTCTCCATTGAAATGGAGATAGCTGATGTGTACATTTTTCCATCTAATTAACATTCCACAGTTTGAATAGCTATTATCAGGCCCTGGGTCCCACATGAATGGGTGAATAGATAGAAAGATCCATAAACAGCTTGGCTTGCATAGAATGAGATTTTTCTCCAGACAAAGAGAAAATGGAATGAATCATTGTCATCTGGATGGTAGCAGCCATCAGAGACTAGCACATGCACTCTCTCCCCTGTATGCAGAACACAAGTGTGTTGCCCAGCACCAGTGGTCATCTCTGGAGGATCTTTGCCCACTTCCCTCCTCTGCATTTGGCCATGTAATTGTTTTCACCCAGGTCTTTATTTACACTGTGTGGTGGTTTCCAAAAATATGTTCCAATATTTTTTGATACTCTTCCACTCAAGAGGTGTAGATGAATTCTCCTGCCCTTGTACTTAGTGATTCACTTCCAACAAACAGAATATGGCAGAAGTGATGATGTGTAACTTCTGAGTCTAGGTCAAGAAATGCATTGCCTTCCCTGTCTCCAATCACTCACTCTGAGGAAAACCAGTTGCCATTGCAAGAGGCCACTCACACAGTCTCATAGAGAGAAACTGAGGCCTCCTGCCAACAGCCATAGGAGTGAACCATTCTGGAAGTGGATCCCCAGCCCCAGACAAGCCTTCAGATGAGATCACAGCCCTAGCGACCTCATGATTGCAACCTCATGAAAAACCCTGAGCCAGAACCACCCAGCTAAACTACCCCTGAATTCCTGACTCTCCGAAACTGTGTGAGATAATAAATGCTTGTTGTTTTAAGCTGCTAAATTTTGGCGTGATCTACTATGCAGCAATAGAGAACTAATACACACTGTGACTTCTCTTGATTCTCATCACTATATTTATGGGGAAAAAATTTTTTTCTGGCAAATATTCAAAGGCCAAGATGACTACAGCCTCCACAGCAAGACTCCAGAGCCACTGCAAAGAGAGTGTGAGCGGATCAAAAGCTTGCTCAGGCCTTCAACAAGCTAGCCAAATCTCTGGGAACTGCACAGCTTGCTGGAGAAGGAGAAAGAGAAATTGAAAGGAAATGTCAAAGGCATGCCTCGGGCCACTCATTACTTCCTCCCTCCTTCCTCCACGCATCCTTCAAGCATAGTCCCACCTCGCACAGAACTCACCATGTTTTGCAGCCTCTTTCATCAGCTCTATGCATGCTCTTGGCCCCCTGCCTAACTCTCGTCCACTGTCTTCCCCCAGAAGTCTGCAGCCAGCCACACTCGTGCTCATACCTGCAGACCCCAGCCCACGCCAGGTCCTGAGCAGACTCTGGCCAGGACAGGCAGTATCAGAGGTCCCTCAGTGCTTTCAAAGCAAGCTGGACGTAGAAACCTCCACAAGTAGAGTAACTACAAACTAGCAGAGTGGTCAAAGGTCTCCATTTTGGAGCTAGAGAGAAATGGGTTTGATCCAGAATCCACTATTGACTAGCTGATTGACCTTGGACAAGATAAGTAACTAATCCTTGAGTTCCTCCTCTGTCAAATGGGATCACAATACTACCTACCTTAAATAAGATCACCTTAAATCTGTGTAAGCTCTTAATACAGGGCCTGCCACCTTACTCAGTAAGTGTTGCTGTTAAGATAGGTGCAGAAGAGTTGACATCACAAGCTTAGAAGCCCTTTCCAGCCCTGAGCAGTTACTTCATTCCATCTCATTATAAATTCTGCTGATGCCTCACACCTGGTGTGGGGGCCTGGATTCCTGTGGCTAGTTTTGGGAGTTTTTCCTTGCTATTTTGCCCATTCTTCCCTGGTTTCCGTCAGCTCCAGTCCTGCTTCTGACTCCTGCCCGACTCCCAGGCCACTCCTAGGCCCCAGTCATGCTCTGCCCTTGCTAGTATCTACGCACATCCACCCTTGAACACGCTGCCTCACCGTGGCCAGCCCCAGCTGGTCTGTAGGACATGAAGAGGAGCTCAACCCCCCCTCCACAGCATGTGTCTGTGCATCTTTAAAAGGTTGCCTATCTGTTCTGTCTTTAGGAGGAAAGAAGAAACCCAGTTGCCTCATTTCATGCAGGGAAGTGCCTATTCTGGGGAAAACCAGCTGAGGTAGTTTATATACTCTGTTTAATTACTTCACTACCAGACTCCCAGCTAAGTTGCCCTAGCAACGCCTAGCAACTGGCCACTGTCACCAGCTGCTTCTGTAAGAGAGTTCTTCCAACTCTTTATAAACAGTCTTTATTTGGTAGCCTTGGTGCAGAAAAGAGTAGGTTACATAGGACTCTGAATAATATGTAAACTGGTTTCATGCCATCCCCTTTGCTGGGCTTTGCCTCCCTCTTCCCGCGTGGGTGCCATGGCATTCCCCCAGGGCTGAGCACACCCATTCAGAAATGGGTGGAGGCAGTAACGGGCAGTGTTTCAGAGCACATCTTGAGAGTGAGATGGACATTCTAGCTGTGTGACATTGGGAATATTACTTAACCTTGCTGTGCCTCAGTTTATTCATCTGTAAAATGGGGGTGATAATACCCCCCAAGATAATGCACAGGACCTGGCATATAGGACATATGCAATGTTGGCTGTCATGATTATGGACAATCTCAGATGAGAAAACAACAGCCATCTTCTTGACACTGCAGCAGAGCCAGCCAGTCTGGGCATCCACGTGATTGTGAAATACAGAGCGTCTGCCTCCGGGGTCATACAAACTGAGCCTCTCACCCACCTTCCTGGGCCCCTAGCTGCCCCCACCCCTTGTGTCCTATCCCCACTCCCACCACAACGTACACTCCATGAGGGCAAGAATTCTTGTCCATTTTGTTCACTACTGCATGCCCGCACTTAGAACGGGGCTTGACGTGTAATAGGTGTTCAATATTAGTTTGATGACTGCAGGTTTCCAGAGTGTTGTCTTATGCATACAGTTCCCTTAGGAATTTCATGTGCCGGGATACAGGAATTCCTGGATCCCTAGCCTCATACACCTTAATAACACACCAACCCCTAACGGCTGCCATGCTTTGTCTTTGTATAAGGCCAAGTCTAAGCAAAACCCCAAAAGGAATATCTAAGACCGTCCTAAGCAGTCATTTCATTGCTCAGACTGTCCCATGTGGATATATATCCCAAACTTGATTCTTTAAAATTAAAGTTATGACCACAAGGGGGAAACGAAAATGAAATCCAAATCCTCAAGACCTGGCGTGAACAGAAGGCAGAGGTGGAAGGAGTCAGTGTGCCATTCTCCATTTGCGTCTCTCTCCAACCTAGTGGCTCTGGCCTTCCCAGGGAGTCTAGCAGGAGAGGGAGAAGGAAAGTCCAGACCAAGAGAAGAGAGTTTGTCTGGGCTGTGAAGAGGCTGCAGGGCCAGAGCCGGAGCCTGCCAGCACCTGGGGTCAAGAAAGCAGAATTTTAAAGGAGGCCAGAGGATCAAAGCTGTGTGTTTGGAGCAAGCATGGGGAAAAGCCATAAGTGGAGGTAACAGTGGATTCACTGCCAACGTGATCGGGAAAGTGTGAGAGGCTACCCCTGCAGATTATAAGGATCTTCCCAAACAGGCATCTTTGGACGGCCTGGGTTCCGTCTCCCAAACCCGGGTCTTCTGTTCTGAGTCAGACGAGCCTTATGAGCATAGAGGGAACTTATGCCTCATACCCAGGCCAACTTCTTGTGATCTAGGCATGTCCTTCCAGACTTCCTTTTTGGAAGCAAAGTTGAGAGGATCCCAGAGTGATACATTAACTAGCAGGGCTGCTAGGGCCCCTGCACCCCCTGAAAGTGACCCTCCCCAACCTATGCTGAGGGTCACAACATAGAGAGGAGTTAGCTTTGTCCTTCCCAGTGCCCGGTTCCCTTGAAGGGCCCAGGAAGCACCTTCTCCCTGCTGAAGGCAGAGTGAAGACCCTGCCATGGGGTCCATAGCAGAGGTGGATCAGGGCAGGCTGAATATCAAAGATGAGCAACCAACTGCCCCCTGGCATCCCATGCCCACCTCTCCCAACAACCTCCTTAGAACCCAGGTTCTGTCTCCTAGTCACAGCCTGTGAGGCCACCCAGTGGAAACGCTTATCTAGAAAACTGTGAAACTGAGACTCAGAAAGGAGGCATGACTTCCATGTCACACATCAAATCCAGGCCCAAGCTGGTACAGGGACCCAGGGGTCCTGACTCCTGGTCTCGGGTTTTCCTTCCGTGGCCTCCAGACTCCACACTAAGTCTCCCAGGAGCCGACAAGGAGTTCCCTGCTCTGAGTGACCAGGAATGTCTGGTGCACTTCTCTCATCTCCAGCCCCTCCGGGAGCAACTGGTGGAGTGGGGAGAGCTTGAGATTAAATGTCAAAAGACCCGACTTAGTGCCCAGCACCATCCCTCACTGCTGTGTGATGCAGGCAACTCACTTAACCTCTCTGACCTGTGGTGGGAATAACTGTAAAGTGGGACAACACTAACAGCTGTACTTCATGAAGCTGTTTGGAGGACTCAATGAAAAATGTGTGAAAATGCTCTGTATATTCACAAGGTATATACATGTGATTATGTTCTTCCCCATGCTTTTCAGTATTCTCCAAATTGTCTATGATATTGATTTTAAAAGAACAAATTATACATAACTTTAAAGAAGAAAAATAATTTTTAAAGAAATAGTACCTTTTAATTATCAAATTGGCAGAGCTTTCATTTCTTACTCTGACATTGAAGGACACAGTGAGATGAGCACTCTCATGCACAGCTAGTGGGAGAAGAAATTGGAACTAACTTTCCGGAGAATTATTTGGCAACAGGCAAGAGGCTTTAAAAAAGTTTATCTCTCTTGACCCAGTAATTCCACTTCTCAGAATCTATGTAAAGAAATTATCAGCTGTGCAGTTAAAATAGTTAATAAGGTAGTTTGTAGCAGAATTTTTTCTTAAATATACTTAAAAACTAGAAACAATCTAAATGTCACCAAATGAGAAATGATTAAATAACTTATGGTACTCCTTACAGTGAAACATCATGAAGCCCTTAAAAGTCAACTTCGCAAAGTATAGTTAAGGAACTGAGCAAATATTCAAAATATAAAATAACACAAATAGAATATTAAACTGTATGTATAATAAAATCCTGTTTTTTGAAATACAGAGAGAGACACAGAGAAAGAAAGAAAAATTCACAACAACATTAATAGTGTTACCTCTGGATGTTGGAATTATGGGTTTTATGTTCTTTTTATTTTTTATGCATTTTAAAATTAATTACAATGAGCTTGTGTTCTTTTACAACCTGGAAATGCTATTACAAATAAATATTTAAAGTTGTACATTTTTGCCTTCTATTTTGTTGCCATGGTAGCAACTATTTACACTTATTTGTATCAAACCCTCTCTCATTAGTGGTTAGAAGTTTTTATTAACCTTTTACATCTTTATCTGGTTTTAGTGCTTGCTGCTGCTTCTTTCCAATCCCAAATTCCCCATCTTACATTCTTGTTTTAATTCATTTTCATGGAATTTGGAGAAATTTTTTGAGTCATTCTTGCAGAAAAGATACTGGAGTGGTACCTTTTCTCAGCCTTTGGAGATCAGAGAATGCTGTCCTATATTGATGACAACGTGGCTGGGTGTCTTAGTTTATTCAAGCTGCTGTAAGAAAAGACCACAGACCGAGAGGCTTATAAATGACAGAAATTTATTTCTCACAGTTCTGGAAGCTGGGAAGTCCAAGATCAAGGTGCTGGCACATTCCATGTGTGGTGAGGGCTCACTTCCTGGTTCATCTAACCTCACCTGGTAGAAGTGGGGACAGAACTCTCTAGGGTCTCTTTATAAGGTCACTAATCCCATTCATGAGGGCTCCACTCTCACGACCTAACCACCTTCCAAAGGCTTCACCGCCAAATACCATCACATTGGGGATTAGGTTTCAGTATATGAATGGAGGGGGCACAAACATTCAGTCTATAGCACTGGGTGAAAGTTTCCTATTTCTGTAGACATTCTACTGCTGACTTCTGGAATTTATTGTTTCAGAGAAGAAATCCAACATTAGTCAGATTCCTCTAAAAGTATCCTTAGTTTTTCAGCTTATTTGCTTCTAGGACTTCTACATCTCTGAAATTAAATTACACTAAAGCTGTTATTGATCCTGGAACCCCAGCATCAGGAATTGAGGCAACAGCCAAAGCCCAGCTCACAGGAGTAAGCTTCCTCAAGGTCGTAGAGGCCAAACCCCTCTCTCCATTGCGCAATCATCCACATAACATTCCGAGCTCAGACCCACCTCTTCCTACCAAACAACCTCCATCCTATCCTTCCACTTACCCTCCTCCTCCCTGGCTCCCAGCAAAACCAAAGTTCAAAAACTGGTGTGTGTCCTTCACACTTTTCTCTACTGTCACACATTCATGCAATTATATATGCACACACCCACACATAATTTGAGTATTTAGGCATTATTTTGCACACACAAAGAAAATGTGATTTTACTACATACACTTCTCTACATCATGCTTTTCTCACCTAACTGGGAATTCCTCTAGATCAACTGGTATAGACATAACTCATTTTTTGTAGGCTGCATAATGATTCAAATTGTGACTATGTTACAATTTAGTCAACAGTCTCTGTATTGATGGATATTTAGGTTCTCTTTTGTTATTCTTTTTTGTAGCTTTGTTTTGTTGTTGTTTTTGTTTGTTTGTTGCCACAACAAAAATGCTACAATAAACACATTTGTAGACATAATCTTATTTCTTGGTCTTTTAGTTTCTACAGGATAAATCCCCAGAAATGGAATTGTTGCATCATGAACATGTTTTTTTTTCCCCTTTCTGTAAATGCTTTAACAATTCACATTTCTACCAGGAATGTAAGAGTGCCCTTTCCCCAGCAAAAACCTCTACTGTGTCACCTCTAATTTTTCCCAGCATGTGTGTGAGAGGGATGATCTCATGGTCTCTTTGATTTGCATTTCTCTAACAACTTTCACGTGGTATCGGGATTTCCTCTCAGATGAATTGTCTATTTATAGCCTTTACCTATTTTCCAATTGGGATGTCTTTCTTCGTCAATTTGTAGAGGTATTTAAATATGTTAAACATTAATCCTTTATCTGTTTTATATGCTGCAACTTCTTCCCAGTCTATCATTTATCTTTTGTCTTCATTCATGAAATACTTTTCCATGTCTAAAGTTTATGCAAGTAAATACCACTATCTTTTCCACTAAAGCATCTGTGTTTATTGCCTTAGTTTAAAGATCTCCCAAGCCACCAGGTTACATGTATGTTCTCCTAAATTTTACTCTTGTATTATTTTGTCCATTTTTTACATTTAAATCTTTAACCCATCTGGAACTTATTCTGGTATGTAGAGGGAGTTAAAAGTCTCTTCATTTTCTTCTGGATGGGTATAGTCAGTCAGAGAACATGACATAATACATAAGCCATTCTTTTCCCCACCAAAGCTGGCTTCAGAGGCGTGTTACGTGTGCAGTCACATGGAGCCTCACCTCAGAAGGGCCCCGTGTGCCTGGTTTAATGCTCTGCTCTCGCCATCTTGAAATTCTAAACAAATTGATCTTTCAGCTTGTGTTTTGTAAGTGAATTCCGATGGGGTACTGAGCAGGGGGCTTGTATCCTCAGTAAAGTCCTGTCTCCCTCTGCCTCTCTGCCTCCTTGGGATGGTTCTAGGCCTCCAGCTCCCCAACTCTCTGGTGCCCTGGCCCTGCCCAGCTTCCCTCTCCCCACCTTCGCATCTTTTCAGACATGCAAGGTCTTAAGAAATTTAGCCACATGCACCCTTTTTGAAAAAGAAACTGAAGGATATACTTCACCAAAACAAGAGAGTAAAACAAGAGAGAGAAAGTTATGTTCTAGAAGCAAAGGCCCAACATGAGAGTGAGGGAATGGGGGTTCAATAAAGTTGCAGCTCTCCCAAGGCCTAGAGAACAACCAGTCCAAACTGGAACAGGAGAACAGAGGGCTGTGGGAGGGATGTATCAAGAGAAAGAAACGGAACTGCTCGATTCCCAGAAGTGCTTGCTTGACATTCCTGAGAGGAGTTTTACAGACCTATGGAAGATGTGGAAGAGTTTGAGGAAAAACTGAGGATGAGTTTGCCAAAAACTCCCTTGCAACTGAGAAAATAAGACAATCATTAACTCCAAGAAAAACAAGATGCCACGAAAGAAAGGAAAGGTATTCATAGGTTACCTCTTGGCTAGCTGTGATATAATTAAATGGCCCTAAGAAGGCAAATGTCGAATGTTGATCTAACTAAAAATTATGGTATAACTATACCGGGAGGATAATGAAGGAGAAAAGTTTGAGGGGAAAGGGAGAAAAAGAGCAAGAGAACTAAAAGGTATGTTTACCTTCCGTAATGGGAACTTAGTAGGGAACGCCTAAAATTGAAAGTTTAAGAAGTGGCAGTATATGCATGTTATTTAGAAATATGGAGACAAATACCGGTAGACGTAGCCGACTGAACAGTGTCTCTGGGGAGTGGCAATCAGGCCTGGGGGGCTGGGGGGGGGCACAAAACTGCTGCTTTTTATTGTAATCTCATGGGACTCTGCCTTTTTAAACTATATATTTGTAATACTTTTTTAAAATAAAAATTAAATTTTTTAAACGTAACAGACAACGGAAATTCAGGATGCACCTCAGTTCACATAGGTGAGGCGAGTTCTAGTCATTCAAGGTAGGTCTCCAATGCCCGGACTGGTCTCTGCCTAGTTTGAACGCCAACACTTCTGTGTTGCTTTAAGCTGATTGGTTTTGCTTCACCTCTGTGAAACCACCAAAGAATTATGTGATCCAAAGATGATTAATCTCTAATTTTGGGATGTTTTTAATCAGTAAAATGTGTTTTGTATACTTTTCATAACATTTCTGATCTACTTCTCAGTCTTTTCATATCTCTTATCACCTTTTCCATCTCTTTCAACTCAAAATATTTTCTTTAAAATTGAAGACGACACAAAGAAATGGAAAGATATTCCGTGCTCTTGGATTGGAAGAATTAACATAGTTAAGATGTCCATACTTCCTAAAGCAATCTATAGATTCAATGCAATCCCTATCCAAGTTCCAACAACGTTTTTCACAGAAACAGAACAAAGAATCCTAAAATTTATATGGAACGACAAAGACCCCAAATAGCCAAAGGACTCCTGAAAAAAAAGAACAAAGCTAGAGGTATCATACTCCCTGACTTCAAAATATACTACAAAGCTATGGTAACCAAAACAGCATGGTACTGGCACAAAAACTGGCACACAGATCAATGGAACAGAATCTAGAGCCCAGAAATAAACCCACACGTATACGGACAGCTAATTTTTGACAAGGGAGCCAAGAACATACAATGGAGAAAGGAAAATCTCTTCAACAAATGGTGTTGGGAAAACTCGACAGCCACATGCAAAAGAGTGAAAGTAGACCGTTATCTTACACCATACAAAAATTAACTCAAAATAGATTAAAGACTTGAATGTAAGGCCTGAAACCATGAAACTTCTGGAAGAAAACATAGGCAGTATGCTCTTCGACATCGGTCTTAGCAACATATTTTTTTTTTTTTTTTTTGTGAGGAGATCAGCCCTGTGCTAACATCTGCCAATCCTCCTCCTTTTTTTTTTGCTGAGGAAGACTGGCCCTGGGCTAACATTCGTGCCCATCTTCCTCCACTTTATATGGGATGCTGCCACAGCATGGCTTGCCAAGCAGTGCGTCAGTGCGCGCCCAGGATCCGAACCGGCGAACCCCTGGCTGCCGCAGTGGAGCGCGCGCACTTAACTGCTTGTGCCACCTAGCTGGCCCCTTAGCAACGTATTTTCAAGTACCATGTCTGACCGGCCAAGGGAAGCAACAGAAAAAATAAACAAATGGGACTACATCAAACTAAAAAGCTTCTGCACAGCAAAGGAAACCATCAACAAAACAAAAAGACAACCTAACAATTGGGAGAAGATATTTGCAAACCATATATCTGATAAGGGGTTAATCTCTAAAATATATGAAGAACTTATACATCTCAACAACAAAAAAACTAACAACCCAATTAAAAAATGGGCAAAAGACCTGAAGAGACAATTCTCCAAAGTAGATATACAGATGGCCAACAGGCACACGAAAAGATGCTCAACATCACTAGTTATTAGGGAAATGCTAATCAAAACTACAATGAGATATCACCTCACTCCCATCAGAATGGCTATAATTAACAAGACAGAAAACTATAATTGTTGGAGAAGATGTGGAGAGAAGGGAACTCTCATACACTGCTGGTGGGTGTGCAAACTGGTGCAGTCACTATGGAAAACAGTATGGAGATTCTTCAAAAAATTAATAGAACTCCTATACGATCCAGCTATTCCACTGCTGGGTGTTTATCCAAAGAATGTGAAAACACGCATGCATAAAGATACATGCACCCCTGTGTTCATTGCAGCGTTATTCACAATAGCCAAGACTTGGAACCAACATAAGTGCCCATCAAGGGACAAACGGAAAAAGAAGATGTGGTATATATACACAATGGAATACTACTCAGCCATAAGAAATGATGAAATCTGGCCATTTGTGACAACATGGATCAACGTTGAGGGTATTATGTTAAGTGAAATAAGTCAGAGGGAGAAGGTCAAATACCATATGATCTCACTCATAAGTAGAAGATAAAAACAACAAAAAACAAACACATAGAGACAGAGATTGGATTGGTGGTTACCAGAGGGAAAGGGGGTAGAGAGGAAGGCGAAAGGGATGATTAGGCACATGTGCGTGGTGATGGGTTGTAATTAGTATTTGGGTGGTGAACATGACGTAATCTATGCAGAAATAGAAGTATAATGATGTACACCTGAAATGTGTACAATGTTATAAACCAATGTTATCGCAACAACAACAAAAATATTTTATTTAAATTTTGGGAGTGCTTTTCCAATTTGACCTCTGCTCTGAAGGCAGAATTTCCCTCTCAGCTTTTGACATTTTGTCCGTTTCTCAGAAATGGCCTAGGACTTTTTAGCACTGAGAGTAAAAGTGAGAGAAAGTGCAGGATTTTTCCTTAACACAGAATAAAGAAAACTAGGATTATAGAGAGCAATAATTGATAGCAATTGAAATCTAGCACAAGAGAATTTCTACATTGTACCTAAGGAGTTATATTTTTTAAATGCTAATTCTGAATTATCATTTTGTGTTTATTTAGTAACAGTTCAGTTATTTTAACACAGGATTTTGATGGGGAATTCAAGTGACTAGACCAGTGGCTTTCAATCACTTGAGAAGCTTTTAAAAAATACTGATGCCTGGGTGGCTCCCATCACCAAAGATTCTGATTTAATCACTCTGGGTGCAACATGGCCATGGGAATTTTTTTTAACTCCCCTTGTTATTCTGACATGCAGCAAAATTTGGGTACCACTACTCTGGATCATGTCCCAGGTGTTCTCTCTCAGTTAACACATCCGAGAAAACAATCTAATTCAGGAACTAAATTCACGTTGTGGCAAATGCCTATATGGCCTATGAATTCCCGGAGGAAATAGCTGGTGGTTCTTGCAATATTAAACCTTAAAGTGGCAGCAACTGTCAGACAGCCATCTGTCAACCTCCTTCTCAGTTTGCAATAGATTCCCAAGATGGCGTGCCAAGGGTAGTATGGCTGGCTGGTAATGCTCCCTCATTATAGCTTCCCTCGGCACAGATCATGCTCCTTTCTTGTCAAGCAGTTTATTTAAACTACAACATTGCCCATTTTAGAGCCACCCTGACTGCCCAGACAACCTGGGCAGCCTCTGCATGTTTTACTCAGAGAATTGAATGGTCCAGTCACAGTTAATTCTAAGTCCTTTTGTTCTGGTCCCTGGCACACTGGATGAACAAAGGTTTCATGGAGCTTATTTCCTATGCGGAATTGGACAAGTTTTGTGAGCATAAGTGAAAGGGCTCTTCAGCAACTGGAATGGTGACTGCGCCCCTTGGACAAGCATGTGTTTGGAGGGGAGGACTCGAGTCCCGCAACTGAGACCTGAGGTTGGTGATTGCAGTTGGCGGTTGGTGCCCATTAGTGAAGCAGGCGAGGGGCTGTTGAAAGGAGAGCCTACTGAAGCAAAAGCCACCGTTCAGACCAGGCCAGAGAGAGCAATTCTGACCTACAGACAGGCAAGGGGTAGGTGCCAATGGGCTGATCCGGAGTCCACATAGAAAGAGCCAAGCTGACATGGCGCCATACTGGCCTGACTCCCAGAACAGAATCACCACTGGACCTCCTAGGAATGCAGGGAATAAGAGAAGGAGCCAGACAAGGGAGAAAGCCATGATCACCTTCCTACAGATGATCAGCACTCCAGTCTTGAGGAGTAGGGAAGGGAAAGAGGATCCAGGGAACGTCTCTGGAGCCATCATGACTCAGGGCCAGAAGCCTCCAAGAGCAGGCAGGGAACCCTTGTGAAATACCCCAGTCCTAAACCAAATCCACCAATCCCAGCCACAGCCTACAGCTCCTGAGGCTGTGCATACCCGGGTGGTATGTTCCATGCTGCTCCATACCCATTTTGAGTGTAGTCAGGCCACTGTGCAGGAGCTCAGCTCAGACCTGAGCAACAGGGAACACATCCAGAATGGCCCCCTGAGTCCGGGCCTGGCAGAGGCAGGAACAATCAGTGGGTAATGACTGCAATCAGAACTTAAATAGACACAGAAGGGCATGCCTATTCAGCCTTTTGAAGGCTGGACCAATTTCTAATTTTCCTTGTTATACTAAAGAACCAACATTTTTGAGCTAATGTATGAGATGGAACATAAGTGCAAATTCCATCTTAATTATTAATGGAAAATGCAAATTGTTATCCTCCTTCACATATGTTTAAAATAATCCTGATCTATATATATTGGAAAGTCAAACCCAGTCCTCCCAGTCCCTTTAGTTCTGTAAACTCTTTGAGCAAGGCTCCAGAAAAATACTGGCCTTTCTTCCCTAGGTTCTAAGTGTTGAGAAATCTCTACAAATCTGCAACAGATATTAAACAGAATCACAGAACTATGAGCTGTTAGACCTTAGTTCATCAAACATTTATTGAGCATCTACTTTCTACTAGGAACTGAGGATACAGAAATAAATCAGACCCAGTGTCTGCCTCCAGAGGCTCTCTGAGAGAGAAAGATGCATAAACAGATCATTTTAATACAATATAATGTATGCAAACCACAGAAGCATGCATGAGTGATGGGGAGATTCACCCTGCATGAGGAAGTGAGGAGAGAATCAGCAAAATCTCCTGGAAAAAGTAGCCCTTGAGTCTAATAATGAAGAAAGAGAAAAATAAAAGTTGAAATGTTAGCTGTGCTATTTTATAAAATGAGAATAAGGTCATTCTTTTTAGAGCATAATAGAAAAATAATAAATATAGTTGGGGAAGAAAACTTCTCCCACCCCAGCTCAACAATTATTTGAGCAGAGAAACAAGATGGCAAGAGGTAAAGAGGAAAGGCAGCAATATCAGAAACCATGCAAAAATGACCAGCTCATCACCGGTGATGGCAGGAAGGGTGAGATCAGCATGGAGGAGAGATTTTTATCAGCCAAATGGGGCTAGCTCCCGTTAAGGAACCACAGTAAAACAGCGGCTGTCAAGGCTTGGAGTGATGATGTATAACAGCGTTGAGAGCAGGATGTAGGCAGCAGAGGAGCTCATGTGAGTCTCCAAAACCCCACAACGGATGGGAGATGCTTGGGGAAGAGGCCTGGAGATCTACTCATTTCACTGTGTGTATGTTGTGGGGCAGGGGAGGAAGGAATGTGCTGGGAGCAAGCGTTATTAAGAATGTGGTAGCTATGAATCTAAGGCCACAGCTCAAGTAACCACTTTTCCATAATTCAATTTCTTTTTAAGCCCCATTACATTGAAGTTCCCTTCTTCTTTTGCCCAGTTACAGAGGACCAAGGCATTGGAGTGGAGGTGGTGATCTCGTCTTCTGTTATTATCCGTTATTATCTACCCACCCTGATATAAGCTCAGATGTTCTTTTGTCACCTGTCATTCTCAACTATACGCCCTATTCAGGTTCAGCTTGTCCAGCCACTTCCACACCACTCTCCAGCACCTATGAATTAATTCTGCTCCTCTCACGTCATTCTGGGCCTCCACAACCACGGAGCTGTGTAAGACCCTGTGATATCCATGACAGACTGGCCAAGGGAAACTTATGACCAAGATACATGACCCAGCCATGTCTTCTCTGTGGTCTCGCCATTTCCCTGGGGCTCCAGAATGAAATGAATACATGGCTACAGTGAAATAAATTGTATTAGATTCACTACTGGTCTTCAGTAATTATAGCTAGCAAGGGGTATCAATGAGCATTCCCTCCGATATATGTGTAATAGTCATCTATTGCTGTATAACAAATTGCCCCAAAACTTAGTGACTTAAAACAATAAACATTTATTATCACACAGCTTCTGCAAGTCAGGAGTTTAGGAGTGGCTTAGCTTGGTGTTGTGGCTCAGATTTTCTCATGAGGTTGCAGTCAAGACGTCAGCTGGGGCTGCCATCATCTGAAGGTTTGACAGGGGCTGGACAATTCATTTTCAAGATGGCTCACTCACATATCTGGTGAGCTAGAGCTGCTTGTTGGCAGAATGCCTCAGTTCCTCACCACATGGACCTCTTCATATGTCTGCTTAAGTGTCCTCACAGCATGGCGGCTGGCTTCCCCCAGAGTGATCGATCCAATGGAGAAAACAAAGAGGAAGCCACAGCGCCTTTATATCTCAATCTCAGACGTCACTCACTGCCACTTCTGCTGCTTTCTTTATTCACTAGAAACAAATCACTAAGCCAAGCCAACACTCAAGGGTAGGGGAACTAGATTCCACCTTGTGAAAGAAGGAGTATGAAAAAAATTGTGGTCATATTTCAAAATCACCACAATAAGTAATAGAAAAAAAAAAAACACCTCACATTAACTTGAAAAATGAAGATGTATTGACTCATTAACTAGAATCCAGAGATAGCACAGATTTCAGGATGTTGATTGATCCAGTGGCTCCTTGAAGTCATCAAGGACCCAGTATCTTTCTGACTCTTTGCTCTACTATCCATAGTATCATTCTAAAGCTGGCTCTCCTCATGGTCACAGGATGGCTGCCAACAGCATTGAGGGATTTGAGCTTCCTTGTTCACATCTAGCCAGAAAAAGAAGGCTGAACTCCTTCAATTATAAAATAAAAGTCCCCTGTGGTCAGGGGAGACTCATGTGCTGATTGGCTTAGATCTGGTCTACCTGAGCCAATCACTGCAGCAAGGGGGTGGGACTACCCGACTGGTTTAGACCCGGATCTTGGGATTGGTCATTCCCTCCCAAATCACAAAGTCAACACAGCAGTGAGGGAGGTTGTGAATGTTGGGGAACACAGTGTTCACCACAGAAGGGCTAGGTGAGGGGTGGGCTGGCAAGCAAAGTGCTGGCTCCAGGAGAGCTCATGTTAATAGCCAGGGCTCAACCACCTGAAGTTGCAGAGAAACTGGAAGTCCCCATTCTCACTCAGCCTCCCCGCCTGCCCCACTCAAGACTCAAACAGCCTCCCAAGTGGAGACACAGCTGGGTCAACAAGCCTCTCCTTTGGAAGGCAGAGTCCATAAGTGTGACCACATCAGTCAGCTTGCGTTCCATGACTTTAATCCCAAGATTCCAAGAGCTCAGGCTCAAGGGCTTAGAGCATAGATTGGAAGGGAAATGGGATACAGGAAAGGAAAAGGAGAAAGGAGGAGAGACACACAGGCCACTCTCACTAACCCTCTTCCCCCTCAAACACACAGCCTTCCTCTCTAATTGCATCAAGGCCATGATGGGATATCCCAACTCACAAGGGCCCTAAGCCTCAGTGTCAGGCACACACAGAGCTGGGCTCACTATGTTGGGCCCTATATTGGTTTCCTAGGGCTGCCGTAACAAAGGATCACACACTGGGTGGCTTAAAACAACACAACTTTATTCTCTCACAGTTCTGGGGGCTAGAAGTCCAAAATCAAGATGCTGGTAGGGATACGCCTCCTCTGAGACTCTAGGTAGAATCAATCCTTCCTTGTCTCTTCCCAGCTTCTGGTGCTGGCCAGCAATCCTGGGTATTACTTGGCTGCAACTGCATCTCTCTAGTCTCTGCCTCTGTCATCATAGGACAGATTTCAGGATGTTGATTGATCCAGCAGCTCCCTGAAGTCATCAAGGACCCAGTATCTTGCTGACTCTTCTCTCTATTATCCAAAGTATCATTCTAAAGCTGGCTCTCCTCATGGTCACAGGATGGCTGCCAATAGCATTGAGGGATATGTGCTTCTATGTTCATATCTAGCCAGAAGAAGAAGGCTGAATTCCTTCAGCCTCCCTGTGTGTCTTCACATGGTGTTTCCCTCTTCTTATAAAAACACCAGTCAGATTGGACTAGGGCCTACCCTAATGATCTCATCTTAACTTGATTACATCTGCAAAGACCTATTTCCACATAAGGTCATATTCACAAGTACCAGGCAACTATGGACTTCAACACATCTTTTCGGGGAACACAACTCAACCACAGCAGGCGCCTTTCCCTAGTTCCTCCTCCGCTGCTTGTGGCGATAAGTGATGAGCAACTTCAGTTCTTTCCTTTAAAGGATAAGCACGCATTTCCCAGTCTAGTCACCCTCAATGGATCTGGAAGGCAAAGCGAGGGGATATCTGTCTGCTGGTCCATCAAGGACATAATACACCGGCTCACCCACAGCTGCAGGCGATTTCTCAGTCAAGTCAGCCTGACTGTGTACCAAATGCTCGCCCTGGTGACGGCTTCCTGAACCAGGGAGTTGCCCAAAGCTGCAGTCAGGCCCTGGTAATATAAACCCAGCCATATCTCCCCTCAGGGCCTTGGTTCCCTCACCTGTAAAGTCTAAGGAGACTTCTAGGATCTGACGGTGACCATAAAGTGCACACATCTGCTCAAAATCAGCTCCATATCCGAATTCCCAACTAATATATGGCCAGTTAGTGGGTGTCCCTTGAGACCTTCAGGAAGGCTCATTAGAGCCATTCCAGCACCCCCTGGGGACAGTGTGTATTTTAATATGCAGATTCCAAACTGAGATAATAAAGAAGCTACTGCTCTTCTCATCCCAGGATCCAGAGCCTTGTATTCATACAGAATATCTGCACACACACGTGGACGCTCCTTTATAAACATCTGAGAAATCGTGGAGGGTGAGAGCAAAATGCAGGGCGAAATGTCTGAATTAAAGAAGAGCTGTGCTAGTTCACTCTGCAGAATCACTCGGCAGCCAGTGTTCTCTTGGCTTCAGTTTGGCAGCTGCATAAAAGCTAAACAGCTTCCCCTACAGAAGGAAGGAAAGAAATCTGTGACCCAACAGGACAGAGACTGAAACAACACAAGCTACCGAGGCCTACAAGGGTCAGCAGGGCCATACGAGGACCATATCCAAAGGCCACAGGCTCCTTTTGGAGCAGCCATACCAAATCCAGCAGTCAGCAATGAGCCCATTCAGTAAGGCCCTGCTGAGGGCTGGGGATCCAGAGAATAGGACCAGACTCTCTAAGGAAGGAGCCTGGAGAGGACCAGGCAGAGAATCGGGACCCAATCATGCCGACGGATTCACACCGGGCAGGGCTCCCAGTGCAGCCCGGAAGTCCACACCCCGCAAAGAATCTGATGTGGTGAACGCTGATTGAATAGGGCAGGGAGGAGGAGGAATTCAGTGATAAAGGATAAGCCATGTGGCAGGGGAAGGACGTGGTGGGCTCTCCCAGGCATGTGAAATATCAGGCCTCCAAGTGTCAATTCCAGCCCCGCCCACTGGGGTCCAAGGTCCCCAGAGGTCTCCTTGCCCCTGGGTCGGGTGGGCTGAGTCTAGGCAGGACTGGAGGGCAAAGACAGACGCTGCACTGTGCTCGTGTCCACCTGTTCCTCCGGGCCCTCCCAGGGAGGGCACTCCTGCTCCAGCCCCTCCAGCCAGTGTGCACCCCACCCCATCTGCTGTAAAAGGCAGTGTGGCCAGAGAAGAAGATCTGGAGTAGGTGGCCGGACTTGAATCCTGACCCTGCCGTTCATCGGCTTTGTAACGCTGGGCAAATTATGTAACCAAACTGAGTCGCTATACCCTCATCTGTAACATGGGAAAATAATCAGTACTTGTTGCCCAGGGTGTTGTGAGGAAGAAGTGAGGTAACCCACGTAAGTAGTGTAAGTGGTTAGCACAGTGTCTGACACACAATGCACACTAAATAGATATAGATATTCCCTTACTCTTACGTAAAAATGAGTAGGGCTTCAGGGCCAGTCTTCCTCAGCAAAAAAAAAAGGAGGACTGGCAGATGTTAGCACGGGGCTGATCTCCTCACCAAAAAAAAAAAAAAGAAGAAAAAAAATTATTAAAAAAGAAAATGAGTAGGGCTTGCAGGTGAAGTGAATATTGTCTGCAGGACAGAATCCAGAGTCGGTCCTAAAATCCCTCGATTTGACAGTTAAAATTCCATGCCGCCTCTGGCACTTGGAGCCCCCAAAGGTACTGCTCCATGTCTAGAAATGAGAAAATCAGAAAACAAGAGGCCTCCTTCTCCAGGTCAAAGGAGGCTGCTCATCCCAGTAACAGCGGTTCTGGACAAAGGTGCCCTCTCGCTGCCTCACTCACTTGTCCCCCACTCAGACTAATTAACAGTTCTGGCTGCTGCCCCAGGAGACTGCTTACTGTTCCCCCCTCCCCGGGAGATGGGGGGGCACGTCTTGGGGGGATTCTGCTTGCACCCCCTCCACTCCCCGCCCCTCCCTTTGAGAACAGAAGAGCCCGAAGGACGTGCATCCCCCCTGCAGAGCCCAGACGGCTCCAGAAACATGCTGCTCAGAGGCGCAGTCTGGCCTCCCTTGCGGCCTGACGGAAGCAGTGTCTGTTGTTACAAAGCAAACTCTCATGACTGTCCTGTTAACCCCAGAGCCCCTTAACCAGCTCCCACTGGACAACGTGTCTGGGCTAATACTGGGGCCAGAGAGCAGAGCAGCAGGGAGAGGTAACAGCCGCTAGCCTCTTAGATGAAGACACCTAATCAAAACCTCTCGCCTTTGCCATCGGCCCATCCCAGCCGTCCGCACAGCTGGCATCGTTCCCCAAGTTCCCCATACGTTGGCCTAGATCAGTGGTTTCCACTATATCAGAACCACCCAGGGAGCTTTGGTAAAACAAGATGCTTGGGCTCCACCCCGGACTAACTGAACCAGAACCTCTGGGGAGTGGAGCTCAGGGAACCTGCGTTTTTTAAAAGCTCATGAGGTGATTCTGAGAGTTATGAACCACTGTTCTAGACATTTGTCCATAGGTTTGCTGGGCCTTTCTGAAGGAAAGGAGCTGCTACGTAGAAAACTTCTCCACCCAAACCCCTATGTTCTCATGTGCGCACATACACACACACACACACACACACACACAAGTATAGGGAGCACACGGTGGTACAACTGAGTCATGAGCACGGGCATCTCTCCCCAGCTGGCCCACCCAGGCAAGCTAGGGTCCTGAGAGCAACAACTACCAGCTGCACAGGTCGCTGCTGTTCATCAAGCCCCCCTCAGAGAGACGAGTGCCTTTGATCTCCTCGGCTACCTGTGAAGCAGTGATTACTATTCCCATTTTGCAGGAGAGGAACTCAAGGCCTGTGGTCGGCAGAATGATGACTCCTCCAAGGATGTCCACATCCTAATCCCCAGAGTCTGGTGGTTTTGGAAATTCATATAAACCTTTGGAAAAACATTTACTGTAAAAAGCCTGTGATACAGTAATTCCACATCTGGGAATCTATCCCAAAGAAAAACTTATAAACATAAAGACAAAAATACTTATGAGCAAAAATATTTGTCACGAAGTTATTTATATTACACAATTAAAAACAACCTAGTTTTCTGAAAATAAGGAAAGGCTTAAGTAAATTACGGTATATCCACTCAGACAGAATAAAAACGATTGCTCAGACTATGCACCAAGATAGAAAATAGATTATTATATATCTAGTGAAAAACCATGATTTAAAATTATATAGACAGTATGATTATAACTATGTAAAGACTATTTATTTTAAAAAAAGAGGGAGGCTGGCCCCGTGGCCCAGTGGTTGAGTTTGGCCTGCTCCACTTTGGCAGCCCAGGATCGCAGGTTCAGATCCCAGGCACAGACCTACACTAGCCATGCTGTGGTGGCAACCCACAGACAAAATAGAGGAAGACTGGCACAGATGTTAGCTCAGGGCTAACCCTCCTCAGCAAAAAAAAAAAAAAAAAAAAGGAAGGAAGCGCTCATTATGTTTATCTTTTAGTAGTCGAACCATGAGTTCTATTTTTCTTCTTTCTACTTGTCTGAACTGTATTTTATTAATGCTTTATAAGTAAGTATTACTATGTGAACAGTATAAATGACTGTTATGGTAGAGCCCCCAAAAGATGTGCACATCCTCATCCCCAGAAGCTATGAATATGTTACCTTACATGATAAAAGGGACTTTGCAGATGTGACTGAGTTAAGGATCTAGATGAGGGGAGTAGCCTGGGTTTTCCAGGTGGGCCCAATGTAATCACAAGGGTCCTTATAATAGGGAGGGTCAGCGTCAGAAGGGAGATGAGACGACGGAAGCAGAGGTCAGAGTGATGCGCCCAGGAGCCAAGGAGTTCGAGCATTCTCTAAAATTAGAAAAGGCAAGGAGAGGTTTCTCCCCTAGAGCCTCCAGAAAGAACACAGCCTTTGATTTTGGCCCCATAAGACCCCAGTTCAGACTCCTGATCTCCAGAACTGTAAGATAATGAGCTTGTGTTGTTTTACGCCACGGGGTGTGTGGTGTTTTGTTTCAGCAGTAACAGAAAAGTACTAGAAAGACCCAAAGAGGCCAAACCCCAAGTCCTGCAGCTCTTACCTGGAGGGGCTGAGACCCCAGCTCACTCTCCTCCCAGTCTAGCACTCCGGGGGTACCCAGGGGCCAAGTGTTCCCACAGGGGGAGAAGAGACAGCCCTGCTGTGTGTGCCCCTCCGGGGCTGTGGACTGGTGGCACCTCTGTCAGTCCCTGCTGCCGAAACGCCTCCTGTTCGTCCACAGCCCGGCTGGTGTACGGGGAAGAGGGCAGGGATCGACTTGAACAGAACAGCATGTTTCTCTGGGAACCTCTGCTCCCCAGCCCCCAGTGTCTCTAGAATAGCAAGTCACTATCCATAGCAACAAGGTCTGAAATCCTAAAAAAGCTGAAAAGCTGACAATAAGTATCTAAAAACAGTGTGAGTTCTACCATTTCTAAAACTGCCTACAATTGCTGAAGGGGCTAAATTTTTTTTTTAAAGAGAAACGTGAGTCACGGAAGTGTAGCATTTTAGGGCTGCAGAATTGAGTGCCTACTGCTTGGCTTTATATATTTGGATGGCCTATCATCTTTCAGAAGGATTTCATACATACCGCAAACGCCCCTCTGAGCAGGGCTGTGCGGTGGAGGCTGTGTATTTGGGGGGAAGAGCCCTCGCCTGGGAGATGGGAACTCAGGACTCTGGTTCTCAGCTCTGCTGCTAACTTGAGTGTGATGGAGTCCACTTAGTTCCCTCCGTGCTAGAGTGGGAGGCAGCACAGAGGAGAGGCTGAGTCGGAGATCTTAGCTGCAAGCCACAGAAAGGACTCTGGCTAATTTAAGCAGAAGGGGATTTACTGTAAGGCTATTGAAGGATCAGAATCAAGGTTAGGTTGGAACACCTGGCTCTGACTACACCTAGTAGAAACCAAGGGAGCCCGGCCACCAGACATCCAGGCAGCACACTGATACTGACGACTCAATCAGAGGAGGCTGCTGTAGCCCCTAACCACCTCCCCAATCCAACTTAGCCTTGCAACATTTGCTCCAGACTCTGACAACATCAGCCCCATTGGCTGAGCTAAGGTTACAGCCCACCAAGTGGAAGAACTTGGGCTTTCTGGATTTGAGCTTTTAGCTTTTAAGATGGAGGGTACAATTCATACTATGTGAGGAAAGGAATTCCTTTACCTTGGTGGTTCTCAAAGTGTGGTCTCAGGACAAGCAGCATCAGCATCATCTGAGAACTTTTTAGAAAAGCACATTTCAGCCTCCTCCCACCTACTGAATCAGAAACTCTCTTAACAAGGCCCCAGGTAACAGTGATACACACTAGCCTGAGAACCACTGCCCTAAAGGAAATCCAAATGCTACTAAAAAGGTTGAATGTCTGCCATCAAACCAAAAAATTAACAGTTGCCCAGTATGTAGGTTAAAAGCCAGACTGGCAAGAAAATTAAAGTATTGGGGGAAAGTGCCTCTTTAGACAACCTTTTTTCTTATTGATGTGTGACATAGTGTGAGTTTTTCTGCCCCCTCGGGCCATATCGCCCTTTCAGCCCCAGCACCTAGAAGCTGACTCTACAGCTTAGCGACTCTCAGCTCAGACTAGTCCTGCCGCTAAGCCAGGAGGAGACTCTGGAAGTCAGTAGTCTCAGAGGTTTAGACTGAGCTGGAGGGACACCATGTGGCCATATTCGGTATTACTCATCACGCCAGGGGCTTCTGTTAATTTATGTGGTGGTGTTTTTGTAAAGACTATGAAAACAATGACGTTAAGGATACTTTTGAGAATAAAAAAAGAACTGAAGTTCACCCACGATTATGCTAACAAGATTATTTTTATTTGTTCCTACTCTTAAATATTTTCTGACAATTACAACCACAGCACCCACTCTATTAAGCATCCCTTTCTTTTCCATGGAAATCTAATCATCAGCATTTCCCATGCTCATTCGAGGTTTTTGCAATCATTCTCTTCAATGATAGTCAAGAGCAGACCCTCAGTAAACGTTAGTGCAATGAAATGGACTGAAAAGGCATTAAATTGTCTGAGAAGCATGTGGTTAAGAGCTCCATTTCTGGAGTGACACAGGCAGGGGTTCAAAACACAGGTCTGCTACTTGCCGGCTGTGTGATCTTGGGCATGTATCTTAAGCCTTCTGTACGTGTTTCCTCATCTGTCAAACCGGGGGATAGAAGAATATTACCCACTATACAGGGTTGTTATGAGAACTAAATAACAATGTGTGAGAAGACACAACACAGGGCCTGGCCAGAGCCCTAACATTAGCATCATTATTATCATTTTAAAAGCACCCCCATTGCAACTGATGCCAGCTGAAGACCTCCCTTGGACAGGACCCCTGAAACTGCAAACCCATGAGTTGACTCATAGCTGGAAAAACATAAAATAAGGCAGCCGAGACTTCAGAGACTAGGGTCTTGGAACAGGTAAACGGGATTCCAGCCCAGGTCCCCCTGTCCCCACTCCTGAGCGTCACTACCAACATATACGTCCCTGGTCCCAGCTCCTCCCAGTTGCTGCTGGCCTCAGGTTCCTCAACTGCAAAGAAAAAAAGAGATTACCTACCAACACCTTCATCTAAACCACAACCCACTCAGAAATGCGGGAACAAGCTTGGGATTCTCTCCAGGGCAAGGAGAGAATTTTCTCTCCCACAAGGCACTGGAGATTCATTCAAGGACAACTTGACTTACAGCTGCCTGAAATTTGCTATGTACTCCGCCCAGAAATTTCTTTCTACGGGAAGTCATCTCGCTACTTAGTGAGCCCCAGTGAACAAAAGAAAACAGAGGGAAGAAAAACCCAGAGACCCTCTAGAAGAGTATTTATGGGGATTCTCTCTCAGTGGTATCTTCCAGAAAGCCACACAGCCACTTGGTGAACAAGTCTTCACAAGACCCCTGCTAGGGGTCAGGCCAGAGGACACAAGATAAATTAGGCCCTGCCTCTGTCCTCAAGCATTTTTGTAGGGGACAGGCATAGGGAGAGACATAGACACATCTGCCAACAACTCTGGTAGTTTCATAAGTGCTAGAATATACAGATGCTCAAGGTGCAGTGGGAATGGAGAAGTGAGCCATTAATTCTGCCGTGAACAGTCAGGGAGGGCTTCACAGAGGAGATGTCCTTTGAGGGATGATCAGATTACAGGTGATGAGACTAAACAGAGCTGGATCCATCAGAAAGCTCTTTATTACACTGAACACAATAAGGCGTGAACTAGGACAGGGACCTGGACTAGAGTGGAGGGCAGGAGGGCATCAGAACTGCCTGAGGGGGCAAGTTAAATGCAGATTCCCAGGCCCTGCCCAGAGACCCAGGTCTAGCAGGTCTAAGGAGGGGCCCAAGAATCTGAAGATCTAGCAAATCCCTCCCCCAGGAGGATGGTACTGCAGGTAATCCACATACCCACCCCTCTCAACCCGACAATCATCCTAATCACCCCTCGTTATGGCCTCTGTGGCCTCTGCCTGGAAGGTTCCTCCCATTCTGCTCCCACTTGGCAAATGCCTTCTCTTTCAAGACCCAGCAGCTCAAACACTGATACGTAAACCCTTTCAGAGTATCACTTTGTGCCAGGCACCAAATTACTACTTTATATAGATTATTTCATTTAATCCTCAAAATACTATAAATTAGGCCTCCTAATAAACCCCATTTTACAGAGGAGGAAACTGAGGCACAGAGCAGTTAAGTGACTGGCCCACAGTCATACTGCTGGGATGTGTGTTTTGTCTGTATCCCCACTAGACTGCTCACAATATGAGGCTGAGGTTATGTCTCTGGCCCTGGAGCCTGGGGCAGTGCCCAGCACACTGAAGCTGCTTAGTAAATATTTGTTAAATAAATAAAAGAATAAACAAATACCACCTCCTTCCATCTGTGACCCTCAGCCAGCGCCCAGGCAACAAATCTCCCCTGTCCCTCTGCCCTCCTTCCTGCCCGCCCACTGCCAGCTCCTCTCCTCCGGGCCCTGGCTCCCCCAGGAAGTATCCAGCGGCCCCTGAGCACAGCCCCTCCCCGGCGCCAAGTGACAGCAGCACCAAGGAATGTGCTCTCCCTGTTTGCTGAGCCTTTTTATTTGGTAATATCAGAGAGGAGCTCCTCTCCACCACCAGCCTCGCCTGCTCCAAGTCTCCTCCTTCCTGCGGCTGCCGGCCAAGCCCCTCCCTCCCAGCGCCTCTCCCTCCCGCTCTCCCTCCGGCTCTCGCTTCACCCCGCCTGCCTTTTTGTCCCCCCCACCCCCGCCCCGAATTCTTCCTACCCCGTCTCTTCCCCTCTGTCTCCCTCCCGCTTCTCTCGAGGTTGTCCTCCCTGTTTCCTCCTGGCCCTCCCCTTCTCTCGCCCATCTGCTTCTCTCTCCGCTCTCCACTGCACTCCCTCTCTGCCCGTCTCTGCTGACCTGTGTGTGTGTTTATGTCTCTCTCTCTCTGTTGCTGTGTGTGTGTGTGTGTCTGTCTGTCTGTCTGTCTCTGCTTCTCTCTCTCTCCTCTCCACCCCCCGCTTCCCTTCCCCCTCTTCTGCCCGCACCTCCCCTCCAGCTCCCTGCCTCTGTCCGCTCCCCAGGTTCGGCACTGTTGCCGCCCTGGCCTCTGCCACACTGCAGAGGAGGTCAGTGGGCTGCCCTGGCTCCCCGCTCTCAGCATCAGAGCCTCCAGGCCTGAGCCTCCGCCCCCCCTCAGCCTTCTCAGTGGCCTCCCCAGGCCGCTGTCTCCGCCGGGTCCTCGTTACTGCCTTCTCCCCTCGAGCCCTGCCGCACCTCCCTCCCGAGGGCTCCTCCCGGCCCCGCGGGGACCGGTCTCCCCGCGCTGCCCCCACAGCTCGGCCTGCCTGGCTCCCTGCACTGACGGAGGCAGGCAGCACCCCCCGGCTGCGCTCTCGGCCTGCCAGTGCAGGCCGGGGCCCCAGCCTCCCCTCCGCTGCCCTCGGACAAGCTGCAGACATCCTGGAGCGCAGCCCACGGGGCCCGCTCACGCCTGGAAGCCGCGCAGGGAGAGGGCGGGGCCTCCCCGTCCGCGTGCACGCGCCTGCCCGCGCGCACTGACCCGCAGCGGGCTCCAGAACGTTCTCAAGGCCCGCTTCTGAGCTGCAGCGCCGGGCCCCTGGTTTGCGCCGGCCTCGCCTGTCCTCCGTCGGACCCCCGAGCGCTGCCCGCTCGGGAAAAGGCCCCGATTTCGGGGAATTCATCAGTGTTGCTGCCCTCGCCGCCTCTCTGCCTGCAGCAGCCCTTGTTCCCGGGGCAGAAGTTGTGGGGAGATTCCAGACGGGCCTAGGGGGGTGGCGGGGCCCCGCGGGGGTCTCAGCAAGTGAGCTTGAAAAACCGGCTGCTGGGGAGAGCAAAGCTTGTAGAGCCCGGTACCCCAAAGTCATAAAGCAGTTCTTTCAATAAACACTTAACTGAGAGCCTGATGTGTGCCAGGTACTGGGTACCAGAGATGAAAAAACGGTGCCCCTGGCCTCTAGGGGCTGGTGGGAGAGGAAACACGTAAGCAGCAAATACAATGTGATAAATGCAATCATAGAAATGGATAATTATGAAAGGATCCTTTATTGAGCACATATTTAATGCCATAAACTGGTCTAGGCATTTTACATATTTTGTTTCAATCCTCATCCACTCAAAAGGTATTATTATCCCCATTTTACAGATGAGGAAACTGAGGCTCAGTTAAGTAACTTAATTGCACAGCTAATAAGTAGTGGAGCTAGGATTCCTAAACTGCCTAATTGACTCCAAATTACTGCTTCCTACTGATATAAGGTACTACGGGTAAACAGTTACCAACAGGGGTAGAAGTGGGCTGAGTGGGTGGGAAGGCTTCAAAGAGAAGGTGAAGCCTGCTTGGGTTTTGAAGGGTGAATTGGAGCTCCCTGGCAGCCAAAAGCACAAAGCAATCCAGGCCAAGGAATGGTGTGTGCAAGCTCCCTTAGTTTGTAGTAATTTTTTTCTCTAATAAACTTGCAAAAATCTGAAATAATTTCTGGTCACTAAAAATTGTAAGTAACTTAGTTAATATTCAATTCAGAAATTTCCTTAGCCTTCCAACATGATTGGGCTCATAAAAAAAAGTCCATTAGTATTTAACAGTAATATTAAAGTCAACTTTAAAGAGGAAAAACAATAATCACCCATAATGCCACCATCCTAACACGGCTTTTTTAGTCGTTTTTGTTTCCTCCCATTTCTTGTTGGTAAATGCGTGAGCACTTAACGTGGGCAGTATGGAAGGCAGCTTCCTTAGTTTGCTCCGTTAGTGTGACCAAGCGCATATTACAGTCTTTGATGGGATTTACAAATGTTCTCTAAGAGGCTGTTTTTTCGCTAGTAAAATTTCTCTATTGGAGTCACTCTTGTTATGTAGGAGAAACAATTTAATATCACTGTAGAAGTCATTTGTTTCTTGCTTTACAAAGAAAACGTGCCGGTATATGTGCACCTGCTTAGGGGGACTGTCCTCACAGAGCAGACCGAGTCCTTCCCTGGTGGCCAAGGAGGAAGCCTCCTTCCCAGAGGAACTGCTCCCCAAACCTTCTGCCTGCATCAAGCAGCCACGCCTACCCAATGTGCTTAGAACATAGCAAGTACACCCGCATCTCCGCGTCTTTGTTCTCACGCTTCCCTGACTCCAGCACCTCTCCTCTTCTCTCTGCTTCCCTCAGATTTTTTCAGCCTCCATTCTTTAGGATCCAAGAGAAGTCCCAATTTGTCCATAAAGCTTTTTCAGAATCCTCGGGGATTTTTCCTGCCTCTGAGCCCCTCGGGTTCTAGGGATCAATACCACTCATTGCTGTGTGCTGTTGTATCACAGACATGCTCTGTCTCCTAGATTTGAAGATCTTTTTTTTTTTTTTTTTTTTTAAAGATTTTATTTATTCAGTTTTTCCCCCCAAAGCCCCAGTAGATAGCTGCACGTCATAGGTTCACATCCTTCCAGTTGCTGTATGTGGGACTCGGCCTCACGTTGGACGGAGAAGTGGTGCCTCGGGGTGCGCCCGGGATCCGAACCCGGGCCGCCAGCATCAGAGCGCGCGCACTTAACCGCTAAGCCACGGAGCCGGCCCAGATTTGAAGATCTTAAAGGCAAGCACTGTATCCGATTTCTCTTCTTCTGCTTTCTGCTCACACCTGACATTTCGCAAATGTGTGTTGATTATAATGATGCTGGTCATGTGTGATGCAACGCTCTAGAATTTCTGGCCATAAGAGTGTGTGCTTGGAAGTAACTGAGCCATACTCAAATCCTAGTGCATCCATTTACTGATGATGTGACCTTGGGAAAGCCTCTGAACCTCTCTGAGCCTTAGTTTTCTCATCTGTAAAATGGGGGCAATAATAGAGTTATCAGGAAGGTTTAATGAGGTAATGCTTAGCACAGCATAAAAAGTGCTTAGTACCTCATAAGCACTGAATACATCATTGATACTATTATTTTTTTACTAATACTAATGAAAAATAACAGGAGACTAAAGAGTTTGCAAATAGATTTCAAAGAGCGTTAGTTTAATAAAAGTCATTATCCACCAATATGATGAAATTATGCATCAAAGAATCTCACGTGAACTACTAGTGACATTTGAGTGGTTCTAGGGACTTTGCATTTGAGTGGGATTCCATAGCTCTGAGATTCCACTATCCGGCGCCAAATGTCTGTGACCCCTGCTCAGAGTTACCAAGGACACACTAATTTGAATAGTAGTTATGTTGTCTCCAAATTTCTGAATGACCATCCAGGTTCACTCAGTCTCCTAGAATGTTGGAACTAGAGTAACTCCAGGGTCTGCTGCTTGTTCTCCAGACAAGAAAGCACAGCCCTCAGAGCCACCTAGCAGGTAAGTGGCAGAGCCAGAATTTTGAACCCCAACATCCCGACCTCCAGTTCAGAGCTCAGCGCTCACCACATCGTGCTGACTCCTTGGAGAAAGTGCAGCTCTGGGAGATCTGTGCTGCAGCTGTATGGGGCACTGGGATTCCATCTCCAAGTGCGTTTATTCCCCTGAGCTGCACTGAGTGGCCATAGTTATAAACTACAGGAAAAAGACTGTGACTGGTCCAGTAGCTTTTAAACATAAAACAATTCTGTTGCTAAAACCTTTGGCCTCCTCCGGTAACTGTATGGAGGACAGTTAAGTATTCCATTTTCTGATAGTGAGAATAGTTAAAGCGCAAAGATGCTACACAACAACTGTAATGTGCATCTTCTCTCAAGTGTTCATGCTCAGCATTTTAATCCAGCCTCTCTGCTGAAACTCGAGTCACCTCACCGCTTTAAGAGCTAGCTCTGGGGAATATTAAAGAGTCACCAAACCTCCTGGGATTCATATGTGGAGGCACTTTTGTGTATGAAAGCAAACAGGATGAAAAAGCCAGCATAGAAGCATGCCATGCTCCTGGCACATTGTAGGCCAAACTATGTGGTCTCTCACTGCAACAGTCTCACCTAGGACAAAAGCAAAGAAGGGAAATAAATGTTTGTTGAGTGAATGACTGATTACCAAAGATGCAATTCAGTAATTACCCACAGCACCATCAGTCATTTCTGAGCAATTAAAATTTCACAAACAAGATCACCCACTGGGCTTAAAGGGCAGAGCTTGACTCTGTCTCAATGTTCTAGGGCTTTCTCAGATGACAGATTGTAGGAGTTCCTGGCATGTAGAGCTCACAATAAAATTTGCCCAGTGGTGCATCATGTCTGAATCAAATTTAACAGTCATCATGGCCCCATAAAGGTACTTGGCAGGGAAGGGCCGTCCCCGCTGAGCAGAAACATGCCTTGATTGATGAGGAAGCCCCATCGAATGTGAGACTCAGACTAGACCCAGCTGAAGATCCCTTCCGTCCCTCATCTTCCATGAAATCAGCTGTAACTCCTATCCTGAGAATCAAGCAGATCTGCTTCAGGCTCAGGGTGACTTTATCACAAGCCTAGCCCTGATCTCGTCCCCACACATGTGACCTCAGAGCCTTTCACTCATGATTCATGCCTCACACCCCTGACAGAATAATCCTGAGTGCTTATGCACTGCACTAGGTGACACTGCGGGGTCCAGAATCCACGATGCCGCTGCCTCTGGAAACAGTGACATGTGCTGTTCCCCCGAAGCTAACTCTCTGGGTCTACAGCATCACATCTACCGATGCATAGGATCCCAGACAGGCCCATTTGTTGAGCACTGAGCGTGTGCCGGGGACTTGGCTAAGCATGTTATAGGCATTATCTTATTCTATTCTCCTGATAGCCAAATGAGGAAGATTTTATTATATCTGTTTTATATGTGAGGAAGTGGAAGCTCAAAGATCAAGTAACTGGTCTGAGGTCACACAACTAGCAAGCAGCAGAGCTAGGACTCGTGCCCAGATGTGTCTGAGTCCAAATCCCAAGCTTGTCACCTCTGTGCTCTACAGTGGCCTCTGTCACGTCGTCTTCCATTGCCGAGGTGCAGCACTGCACACCCACACGTGAAGACGAGGCGGGCAGGACTGCAGGCGGCTGGAACTGGCCCTAGCCTAGCCTCGTTCGTCCGTCTGTTCATCCACCCCGCAGATGTTGCTGACTACCGTGGCCCAGGTGCTGCAAAACAGCGCAGAGGTCCCACCTTAGCATGAGGACTTTGAAGGCAGACAAGGACCTATTCTGGAGGCTGCTCAGTCTGAGGCCCATGTGTGTTCACTTTTACCTCCAGGCATCATCTTTACCGGGAGGTTTAGGGTTGGGCCAAGTTGGCTCTTGCGACCTGGGTCATGCAAAGTCCAGAGCACGGGGCCGAGGGCCGCGTTGTTGATCCCATGTTAGATGTTCACCCCAGGGGAACTTCAAACAGTGGAGTAATCCAAAACCTCTCCTTTCCACCTGTCTGGCATTGCTTTCTGGCTACAGCCTTAAATGACTCACTAGTAGCAGTATTTCTGAAGCACTTACTATTCAAGTGCAAGTCTTTGGTGTTTCTTCATTTACTGGCTTAACCTGATAGAGAAGAGCTGGAAGACCCCAGACAAGTTCTGCTTAATGGGCCCAAACACCCCCTAACACTCCCCATACAGTTAATAATATTTTCTTCCTTCTGGGAAACCAGTGGGATTAGACAATAGTGAGTGACCCTTGTGCTTAAGTCACTCCCAGTCTGTGTGCACCCTTCCAGAAGACCATACGTCTTGCAACAAATGGAACAGGAAATGGGTGCAAGATTTCCGTAACTTTTTCTCTGTATCCAGAAATCATATTCACTTGTACTTGAAGTATTCTTGTTAAGGTTAGGGAAAGCCTGCCCACTGGGACTCCCCACCTCAAATGGAGGAACACTCCAATTTCTTCCCCAGGGGGGCGGTGACCAAAGGAGCTTGATGGGGCTCATAGGACTTGGCCAAGAGCTGCAGGCAAATGACTTCTGTCTTCACCCACTAAGACCAGTGGGCCATTCCAGCTAGGGGGGTCCTAGACTATTCAAACTTCCAGGACAACCCCACCTTTAGTAAAGATCTGCGGAATAACACAGGTCATATCTGAATGTTGCTCAGCGCTGCTTTCTATAGAGAATAAAAGGAAACAAAGAATATTCCTTTGACTAGTCTCTAGCTCTTGATATCCTAAAATATCCATCTCATTCTCTAATAAAAGGAATTTAGGTCAGCCTAGCCCGGAGAAGATACATCCCTGATATTGGCAAGACCCTAAACAGAGGCCATTGAGTAGGGTAAACTCCTATTGATGAAGAGCGTTATGTTCACTGATGGGAAGGTGGCATTGTGAATGCTGTAGGGGTAACAGGTTTTCAGTTTTAGGAGCTTTATTCCTTTTGTGTACTGATGATTTTATATTGCACTGGTTTATGGCAAGGTGCCCCAAATGGTGTTTTCCCCCACAAAGTATATACAGACTGCTCATCCTCTGCCTACTTGATGCTACCCAAATACAGTTTCCCACTCAAGCCTTGCCTCCTCCAGGCAGTCTGCTCTGACTTGTATCCTGAGTATTTTCCCAGCCTTTGTAGGGTGCTCCCTCTAAAACTCGGTCATAGAGCATCAATGGCCTGATGCGACTTCAAGACAGATAGCAATAGTTATCTGGGAAAAAGTGCCCTTTGCTCAATAGATGAGAAAGCAGATGGAAAGTCGGAACTGCCACATGACTTTTCAAGAACAGCTCAACTGTCAAAGGTGAGCTTTCCCAGGGAACTACTGGACGTATACAACTGCAGCTTAGTGTTCTTGTGCCAAGTGGCAATATACTGCTGATATTTCTTTTACTTCTCTGCTAGCTATGAAAAAAATTGTATACAGTGGTACAGCCTGTCTGGGGAACAAATCCACTTCTAAAATTTATCCCAAGGAATTAACGGCAGCTGTACACAAAGATATCCATTGCTATATTTACATAACAGGAAAAACATGTAAGGATATGTGTAAGTAAATTGTCTTACATCTATTGGAGGAATACTAAGCAGTCATTAAAAATCATGTATAATAATAGCTAAAAGTATGGCAAAATATTCACAATACATTGTTAAATGAAAAGAGGCTATGTAACATGCATAGTGTTATCCCAGTTTTGCACATGAAAGAAGTTTATGGCAGAAATACAAGGAAAATAGAAAGCAAAATGCTTATCCCTGGCTTTTTCTTTATTCTCCAATTTTTTCCGCAAGAATATGTATTTTTTATTGTCATTTTAAGTGAAAAAAGAAGTTACTTTAAAAAAAGATAAGATAAATAAGTGTAGTAACAATTTGAGAAGAGTCTCTATAATTGAACACTAATATAGCTTTAATCTTTCTGACAGCTAAGGAAAAATGGAAAGGGTTCATGTTTCATAGTAATTATTGGATAAATATTTATCTTCTAAAGAACACTGTATCCTTACGGTAAACTTGTGAGTTAAGCTTCTATAACGTGAAAATATTTTTATACCGTGAACTATTCCAAGGGGTAAAAAGGGGAAGATGATTTGAAACTACTGTCTGTACTGGGTATCTGTGGTTTTTACTATGCAGCATACATTTAACTTTCTTCTGGCAACTGCACCCGGATCTTCCTCTCTGGACCCACGCCCACCCTCACTCCCATGAAGTCCGTGTGCAAAGGGAGAGGTGACACATCCCTAATTCCAGGGACAGGCCTGACCTGTCTCAGGCCTGACTCAGGCCTGACCAATTGCAGCATCACAGTCCCCATCCTACAGTGATTGCTTAAGGGATAGACTTTGACCTAATCACAGCCAATGAAATGCAATAAAACTTTTATGGGACTGCTAACAGAAAAACATATGCTCTTTTCTATTGGACTTAAATCTGGGAGGACAAAAGGCTGATGCTGCCAGACACCTTCTTGCCACCACTTAGAGTCTGAAGATGAAGCCAATATGGACAGAACCAGTGCCAAGAAATAGAGTGAGATTTGGACCTAGTGTTAAGCCCCTGGATCAAACTATACCTGAAGATCTGTCTATCCCTGTACTTTTTACTTGCATGAGCCAGTAAATTCCTCTTTTTTTGCTTAATCCAGGAAGGGTTGAGTTTTCTGTTACTTGCACCCAAAAGAGTCCTAGATGATATGCTCTCAAGTTCAATACCCATTTCCAAATCCTCCAGGGACGGTCAAGCACACCTTTTAGAAATTATAAATATCCTGAAGAGGCTGAAAAACCCTCCATGAGAGTAATTAAGGGAAGCCATGATAAAAAAAAAAAAAAAAGTTTATTATCCCTATTCAGAAATCTGAGACCAGATGCCTTGTT
This sequence comes from Ceratotherium simum simum, assembly GCF_057802395.1. NCBI lineage: Eukaryota > Metazoa > Chordata > Mammalia > Perissodactyla > Rhinocerotidae > Ceratotherium > Ceratotherium simum. The sequence continues at coordinate 18,860,593 of NC_141906.1, forward strand.
TTTTTGACTTTCATTATCTTCTTTGATTGGATAATTATACTCCTGAATAATAACTCCTCCCTCAGAGTGTTGTTATGAAGAATAAATGAGGATAAAAACACATTAAAATGCTTAGAACCATGTCTGACACTCAATGGGTTCCCAACAAATTTTAGTTTCCTTCTCCTAGAATATCATTGTAAAAAAAAAAAATGCACACAAAATCCACAATTGTCCAAACCTATGTTCTTTGGACCTCTTTTGAAGTAAAACATGATCAGAGCATAGGATATTTGCAAGAAAACATCACCAAAGCAATGATACTGCTATATTTATATTTGGTCCATCATTTGATGGACCAAAGTGTATGCCTATGAGGAGGACAGCACGGTGGGCACTTTTATGGAACAATCACCACAATAGAACTGACTCTGAGCAGAGTTTGTCAGATGGGAAGCAGGAAGGCCTACAAAGGACCAGGCACAGTGATGCATTTGATGTGCTGACTGAGAAAGCAAGGAGCATGTGAACAGCTCCAGAGAATCTGAGGGACCCACATTGACACATGACTTCAAGTAGACATATGTCCCCGTGAGATAATAGAAAATATATATACTGGTCTCTGCCCCTGGTTCCTGGCACAGAGCTCCTAAAACCCTTGTAATTTCCTAGGTTACAAGAGCCCTGGGAGCATCTTTTGTTCTAATGAGGTGACTCTGAGTGAGCTCCTAGATGGCTCCTGGATGAGGGCTGGTCACCAGAAAGACTAAGCCATGATTAGAAGCTTGGAATTTTCAGCCCTGCCCCCCATTCTCTTGAGAAAGGAGAGGGGCTGAAAACTGAATTAATGATCAATCATGCCCACGTGATGAAGCCTCCACAAAAGTCCCAGTAGTATGGGGTTCAGAGAGCTCCCAGGTTGGTGAACACATCCACATACCAGAAGGGTGATGCACCCCAACTCCAGGGGGACAGAAGCTCCTATGCTCAGGACCCTCCCAGACCTTGCCCTATGAGCCTCTTCATCTGGCTGTTCGTCTGTATCCTTTATTATACAATAAACTGGTAAATGTAAGTAAGTGTTTCCCTGAGTTCTGTGAGCTGTTTTAGCAAATAATTGAATCCAATGGGGAGGAAGTCATGGGAACCTCTGATTTGTAGCCAAGTTGGACAGAAGTTGTGGGTAACCTGGGGACCTCATACTTGTGATTGGCATCTGAAGTGGGGAGCAGTCTTGTGGGACTGAGCCCTTAACCTGTGAGATCTGATGCTATCTCCAGGTAGATAGTGTCAAATTGAGCTAAATTATAGGACACCCAGCTGGTGTCACAGAGAATTATTGGTGTGGGGAAAAACACCCACAGTTGGTGACCAGAACTGAAGTGTTTTGTGTGAGTAGTAAAGGAAAAACACAGAAGGGAGAAAAACTGGATTTTTTTTCCAATACAGTCCCAAAACACAGACTTCTTTTTGGAAATGTTGCAGATGCTCCTAAGAGGATAACGTAGTACAAAGAACATGTGTTTTAAGTCATACAGGCCTAAATTACCATCCCAGCACTGCCACTTACTGGCTAAGTGACCTTGAGCTATTTCTTAAACTCTCTCTGTCTCAGTTTTCTTATCTGTTACATTTACATAATAATATGTACCTGGTAGTAGTTCTACCAGGTGTGTCAGTCATTAGGGAAGCTCACAGGTAGTCCTATCCTCCTGCCAGGTATATGCAAGGTCTGCGCTGCCCTACCCTCTTGGAAGTTGGGTGTGTTCTTGTGATTTGCTTTGGGAAATGAAATGTGAGCAGAATCTCACATATCTGTATCTGTTGAGGTGGAAGCTTTAAGAACCAGAGCATGATCTGCTAGGTCCCTTTCTACCTGATGAGGTGATTCTAGAAGCAAGTGTCAAGATTGGTTCTCTGTCAGCCTGAGTCGCCTGGTGTCTACATGAACTAAATTCCTCTGCTGAACTGCACTGGATATGAATCATGAGCGAGAAATAGATTTTGAGTTGTTCTTTACTTTGGCATAACCAAGCCCATCCTGTCTGATATACCAGGTTAGACCCTTTCATGTACATGAGTCATTTAGAGATATACGGTATATAATTAAATTATATAATTTATATATTTGCTTAAACTTTTGAACCTCTCCATTTATTACAATCAGTGTTAAGGGACATCTAGAATTTTAAAAGTAAAATTAGGAAGATTCAAAATAAAATGGATATGATTAGAAAGGATGGATAATACCCCGTGCCAGTGAAGACGTAGGATGACAGTCTCATACATTTCTATAAAGAGTGTCAATTGCATAAGCTTTCTGAAAGACAATCTAGCCCTGCCTATCAAAATTTGACCTACTTTAGAAATTTCTTCTTAGAAAATTATGAGATACTTATGCAAAGACTTATGTATACTTATACTTATGTGTAAGGATGTTCATTCATGTACTAGTTGTAAGAGTGAAAAATTGGAAATGACCTAAATGTCTAGCAGTAGGAGGCTAGTTATATAAAGCATGGTAAATACACATATGGAACACTGTGCAGCTAGGAAGAATGAAGAGGTCAATCCATATTTTTGAATACAAATATATCCGTGATACATTATTTATAAAAGGCAAAGTAAAATAGCATATGTTGTATGAATCTGTTTTCATAAATACATATTTGCAATACTGAAAGAGCTACCTAAATGTGCCAAATGGTTATCTTTCTGTAACAAGCTACAATTGATTTTCACTTTCTTCTGTTTTCCTTCTGAGTGCCTAATTTTTTTCTTTTTTTATAATAAACATATAGTATTACTTTTTTAATCAGAAAAAAGTAATAAAGGTATTTTTTTGGTAGAAAATTACCACATTTGTTATCCTGAATTTGTGATGGCCCTTACATTGCACATTTCTCTATTTCTTAAGTAATCTGCAATAACAATAAAATAGAAATATTAAGGCACTACCCAGATCTGTTAACGACGAAGTGTTCTAGTGTCTATTCCCCAAAATAGATGAACTAGTCTATTTCTCTACATAGTTTCAAAATGTTCTGTCAGTCTCATTAGTTCACTGTCTGGGTGCACTGAAAACCATGCCTTTGTTGTAAATAGACTTTACTATTCAATTTGTCTGTAACTGTCAGCTCTGAAAGTGCTTGGCTTTGACGTAGACTGTTCATAGAAACATAGATCGTGGTTTGGATATTATAAAGATTTTGTTGCTATTTTACAATGGGCAGACAGCTGATGGAAATGTGGGGAATGACTAGAGGAGGTAGCTTAAGAGAAATCGTTTTAGGGGAGAGAAATGGGGTCTTTTGCTTTCCTCCCAGTGGTGAAATGAACGGAGCTCAACATATTTCTAGGTTCAGTGACATGGACTGAGTGTACATTATTTGGGGGAAGATCTTTTATTTTTTCGTTTTATTTTATTTGTTTTTTTACTGACTGGTTGCTTAGCTTCTCCCGCTGCAGCCTTAGATGTCAGCTCTCTTGACTCTACTTCAATTCCCATGGCTCCATCTACTTTTCTTTCTGTCCTTTCTTTCTTTTTTTTAATTGAGGTATAATTGACATATAACATTATATTAGTTTTAAGTGTACAATATAGTGACTCGATACTTGTATACATTGTGAAGCAATCATCACAATAAGTCTAGTTAACAGCATCACCATACATAGCTTCAAATTTTTTTCTTGTGATGAGAACTTTTAAGATCTACTTTCTTAGCAACTTTTCACATATCCTTTCTTATATCATTTTTGTCTTCATTAATAAGACTCACCACGACCTATGGGGGTAAATATTATCATTATCCCCGTGTCACAGATGGGAAACTGAGGCATGAAGCAGCAAGAGGACTGGTTCATGGTCACATTCATTGAGAGTCAAACCTAAATCATCTGACTCCCATTTCTGTATTCCTTCTGTGTCACCATAATTTCTTTGTTTTTTCTCTTTTTTTCTTCTTTTTTCTTTTTACTAATTAACCACCTGCAAAGTGACCAAGAGGTTGTCTGTAAACCATGGTCGTGGTGAGTCTTATTAATGAAGACAAAAATGATATAAGAAAGGATATGTGAAAAGGATATGTGAAAACCATGACTGGGAAACACCCAAGTTCTGTCAAAAGAGTTGTTCAAAATGATTGTAACCAAACAATACCAAAGGCTAATCAACTATATTAGGCCCTGAGAAAAGCCATTTTTTTAAAGGTTGTTCAGTGTGGAATGCAGAAAAAAAGGAATCAAGTAGCCAAAATGTGTCACTGTGTCCATAGCTGCTCTATCCAATAGGACAGCCACTAGCCACATGGAGATGCTGAGCATCTGAAATGAGGCTAATCCACATGAGATGTTCTGTAAGTGGAGCATCAACACTGGACTTCAAAGACTTAGTATAAAAAAAAGGAATGTAAACTATCTCAATAACTTTAACATACATTATGTGTTGGAATGATATTTCAGATAGGTTGAGTTAAATAAAATATGTTGTTTTGATTAACTTCACCTGTAACCTTTTACTTTTTCAATGTGGCTACTAGAAAACTTAAAATTCCATATGTGGCTCATATTTTATTTCCATTGGACAGTGCTGGTCTAAATTATCGTCCAGAGGAAAGATTGTCAGCTCTTGCATAATTTACTTAAACCAATTCATCTAGAATTCATATTTGTCAAATGTACAATGTTTTACATCTGATAGAATGGTTTCTAACACTTCTTAAAAGTTTGACCTTTTTTTCCTATTTGCCCACTTTTGAGCATTCCCAGTATATTTAAGCCAATTTATCCAAGGCTACTTCTCTCTCAATTTTAGCTAACACTAATCACGAGGTGAGAATATTTGGAGAAAGTTAGACATAGTCAGAAAAAGGGAAACTTGCTCCCTGTGATGAGGGGAACATAGCATTTCACACCTCTCCACCACCTCTTTTATTTCTTTTCAAGGAAGAGGGAGAAGGCAGGTGCAGAGAACTCAGAAGTGCATATCAGGCCCCTTCTCTGGATAAAATTTAAGCTAGCAATCAGATCCTCTCCATGGATTTCATACCAACATAAATTCCAGATGGATTAAAGAGACACTTTTTAAACCATAAGAAAAACTAGAAGAATATTAAACATATTATGTAGTTAACCATTGGGACAGGAGGATTTTTAAAGAAGCAAAGAAGAAGGGAAAAAAAAGGATGGAGAGGTTAGATCATATACAAATTTAAAACATCTAGACATAAAAAAGTATAGAAACAAGAGACAAGAGAAAATAATTATAGCAAATATCACAAACATTAAATAAACTTTTTAAAATGTATAGATCTTAGACAAATTGATTTAAAAATACTTTGACCCCTGAAAGTAAAAGGCCTGATTCAATAATTCATCAAAGAAAAATGATTATAACTAGCAAATAAGCTCATGAAAAAATATTCACTCCCTCTTGTAAACAAATGAATGCAAATTAAAATAAAAGTAAGTTATCTATTCCACCTACCTAATTGGAAAGATATTATTATGATTGTTATTTTATTTGGTGCTGGTGAGAATGTAGTTAAATGGGTACTAACATATCCGATGGTTCTGAAAAGTTTATAAACCCTTTGAAAACCATTTGCTGTAAAACGACTTTGATAAAGTAATTCCACATCTGGGATTCTACCTCAAGGAAAAACATAACACAAGCCTAAAAATCCTTATGAGCAAAAATACTTGTCACAGAGTTATTTGTAATATTAAAAAATTTAAAACCACTTAATTACCAAAAGATAAGGAAAGGCTTAAGTAAAAGATGGTGTATCCACTCAACGGAATATTATGTAGTCAATAAAAATGTTTGTTCAGACTATGTACTAACATGGAAAATAGACTATGAAATAGTATTTGGTGAAAAACCAGGATTTCAAATTGTATACACAGTATGATTATAACTATGTAAAAACTGTTCATTTAAAAAAAGATGAAAGTAAATGTTCATTATATTATCTTTCAGTTGTTGAACCATGAATTATATTTTCCTTCTTTCTATTTTTCTGCACTGCATCTTATTAATACCTTATGAATGAGTATTATGGTAGGCCAAACAGTATAAATGAGTATTATTGCAGACTCCCCAAAGATATCCGTATCGTAATCCTCAGAACCTGTGAATATGTTACCTTACACGCTGAAAGGGACTTTGCAGATGTGATTAAATTAAGAGTCTCAAGACTACAGAGATTATCCTGGATTATCTGGCCCAATGTAATTACGAGAGTCCTTATAAGAGGAAGGCAGGAGGGTCAGAGAAAGAAGGCAGAGTAATGACAGAGCAGGGGTTGTAGTCAGAGAGAGAGATTTGAAGATGCTATACTGCTGGCTTTGAAAATGGAGGGAGGGACTATGAGCCAAAGAACGTGGGTGACCCCTAGAAGATGGAAAAGGCAAGGAAACAGATTTTCCCCTAGAGCCTCCAGAAGAAATGCAGCCCTGCTAACACCTTGATTTTAGGATTTCTAATCTCCAGAACTGTAAGATATAAATTTGTGTTGTCTTAAGCTACTAAGTTGTGGTAATTAGTTACAGGAGTGACAGGAAGCAAATACAAATATATACCATTTTTCTGGTGGAAACAAACTTTATTTGGTTAAAACTGGCTTTGTTTGGTTTAAAAAAGCTTTAAAAATAATGTGTGGGTTAACATTTGTAGTTTAGTATTGCTTCATCATTTAGATGTCACAAAATATAAAGTACAATAGAGCTTAATATGTTTCTGATGCACATGTCTCATCTTTCACTCTCCCTGTCAACATAGAAATGCCTCACTACCGAGCCATAAACACTGGATTTGGGGTAATTTGCTCAACAATGAAATCTAGTACACAGATGTCTGAGAAGCAGACAGCAAGCAGCAAGAAGGAGAAGCTGGAAAAAAAGGATGCAGTTGATGAATCATAAATAAAACACCCCCTGAGTTGAGCAACTTCAGATTTATGCAAATTCAACCTTGCACGAAATTTTCCAAAAGGCACATACTACTATTTTAAAGAAGTAGAAAAGCATAAGATGGTTAATGGAAATACAGAACAACTCTCATCATCTCCTCACTTCCTTCCAGCCTGTTCTCCCTTCAGTCCAGTCTCTTGTCCCATTCCGGACTCCTGGTTTGACTTCAAGCCGACGGTCCTGCTCCTGTTGCTTTGGTCTTGGTGTTTCAAGTCACCTGGAGTGTCTGGCTCCTGGCCTTCAGCCCCCTTCCAACATCCCCTCACTCTCTAGTTTAGATCTGCTAGACACATTTTCTCCATTGGGCTCTATTTCTGGTCTTAACTAGCTCCCCTCTGAAGACCCAACCTCCGGTCTTGGCTCTAGGAGATGAAGAGGGTTGGGGTGTGGATGAAGATGAGGAGGTGGACAACCTCAGACCAGTGGGCAGAAATATCTTTGAAATAGGGATAGAAGAGAAAGAAGGAAGGAGGGAGAAGGGAAGAAAGGGAGAGAGGGAGAGAGGAAGGAAGGAAGGGCAGGAGGAAGGAAGGAAGGAAGGAAGGGAGGGAGGGAAGGATGGAAGGAAGGAAGGATCGAGGGGAAGGAAGAAAGGAGGAAAGGAGAGAGAAAGGGAAGAGAAAAGGATAAAGAGAGGACAGAACTGCACACCATAAAACAGTCACCAGTCACCTTAGGTGAAAATAATCAGAAAGCTGTGGAAACCATTCCGTCATACATGAAATGTTTTGACAAATCCTTATTTTAGGTAAATGGCTCATTAGCTGACTCGGCTTATGGATGAGCCGGTTTTAGTGAGTTGGCCTATTTTCCAAGCGTGCCCTCGCACACACACAGATGTACACCACGTGGCAGGTTCGCCAAATTCTAAAAGTGGAGAAAAGTGCCTCCAGCCATCTTAGCGTGAAGACAGTCTGCTCAGATCCCCTAATTATCTGGTGCTGTCTGCGCTCACCAAGCAGCTTTCTCATTATAATCTGGCTTCCCACGTAGATTTTCCCACCGAGAAAGGACAGGCTGACCTGTGAGGGGAGGATTCGGGTCCCACTGGCAGTTACTCTGCACGGAAATTAATAAAACAGCATTCTCTTGGGAATTTGATTTGCATGTCCATTCTCCAGAGTCTAAACAATGTTACTGCACTAAAAAAAGTTACCTTCGTGTCTTAGTTTAGGCAATTCAATGAAACCCACTTTACCTAGCATTAGCACAATGTAGGCATTTATTGTAAGGTGGTAGTGGCGTGTCACAGAGCTTGAGGGCAGAAAGGGCAGTTAGCACTGGACCAGAAACCAGAGGGCAATTGGGATTGAAGCCTCTGCCCTCACGTTTGGTCTGCACCTCACACTCCTGCGGCCATGCCCCTTCTTTCTCACACCCCAAGCCTCACCGACACTCATTTCTGTTTCTCTCCTCACACCTGCCTCTTTTTTCTCTCTCCACGGATCAGCTTTCTCGGCTTCTCAGAAACGCAGCTGAAGAAGGCTCCCTCTCAGCCGCCTCAGTGCCAGCAACCAAGAGCGACAAGCATCTGTGAGTCCCAACTCCGAATTCCCACAGAGAATCCAATTGGCCCAATTTGGGTCAGGTATCCCGCCGGATCGATTTCTCTATGACTGTGGGGGGAGCTGGGAGCAGGAGGACTGGGTCAGGCCCAACTCCATCAAATTGAGAACAATTCCCAAAAGGAGAAGGAAGATTATGGATGGGGCAAGCATCCCCCAAATTGCCACAGGTCCACAAACTCTGAGAGTCAGGGGTATTTCAGAATTTGGAATTTTTTATCTTCTAGAATACGGTTATGTACCTCATGGAACATCACACCCCCAGCAGAGTCTAAAGCAGCTTCCCATAGTCAAGTACATCAGTAGTCTTACAATGAAAACGTGAATATTCATACAAAATAGGAAATAGGGATTATAAATAGCCTCATGTGAGTTCAGGTTTTGCCTCCAAGGGAGTTATGAAAATACTTTGGTTTTCAGAGCTTCTTTCTGGATTTCAAAATTGCAGATGACAGATTTAGACTATGGTACTCCGGGCTTACAAAGTCAAGGACCAGACCATAACGGTATCAAGGCATGTCTTCCTGGAGGCTCCCTAGGTCCCTGCACCTCCAAGTGTGGTCTCTGGACCAACAGCATCAACTCACCTGGGAGCTTGTTAGAAGCGCTGACTCTCAGGCTCATCCCAAACATACTGCATCAGAATTTGCATTTTAAAAAGATGCCCAGTGTCTTAATCCATTCGGGCTGCTGTAACAAAATGCCATACACTGGGTGGCTTATGAACGACAGAAAATTATGTCTCACAGTTCTGGAAGCTGGGAAGTCCACAATCAAGGCACCAGCAGATTCAGTGTCTAGTGAGAGCCCGCTTCCTGGTTCACAGATGGCCATCTTTTTGCTGTGTCATCACAGGCTGAAAGGGGTTAGGGAGTTCTGTGGTGTCTATTTTATAAGGACATTAATCTCATTGATGAGGGCTCCACTCTCATGACCAAAGCAACTCCCAAAGGCATCTCCTCCTAATACCATCACCTTGGGGAGTAGGATTTCAACATATGAATTTTGGAGCGACACAAACATTCAGTTCATAGCACCCAGGCACTTTGTATGTATATTAACGTTTGAGAAGAACTGCTGTGAGTGGCAGTCAGCCTCGCTAAGTCACCAGTCTTTGCATTTGTGTACATGAACTGTGACTCACTTATGTACAATCATCTCTTCTTAGGTGTTTCTTGAAAATAGCTCTATAGAAAAGTGTGTATCCATTTTCACAATTAACAAACCATCATTTTTACAATAACAAAGAAAGAAGCTTAACTCCAAATCTGTGCCATCCCACTCACCACTCTGCTCAACGGACGCATGGTCTCTCTCACTGCCACCCAGCTTCACTTAGTGAACACTTCTTCCTGCTTTGGCATTTAAGTTTGTACCCCTGGGTAGGGGCTTCTTGTTATGAAACTATATATCAGAGAATATTTGTGTAATCCTTCATGAAAATGAATCAAATATGACATAAAGCTGGAGCTATAATCAAGAAATTATTCAATAAAGAGTGCAAGCAAGTAAAACAGAGCAATAGCCAGAGCATTAGTTCTCTTTGCTGCTTGCTCACATGATAGAATTTTCTAGAAGGGCATACAATACAGGGCCCATACCCCAAATGTTTTTGCAATATGGTAATAGCCTTTTGACTTAACATCGTTTACTTTGCATGCTGTTGTTTCGAAATTCATAAGGGCAATAAGAAAGGAATAAATAGAGACGATTTTCTCAGACAATAACAGATTTATTCATTGGTTTACTTTTAGGTTCTTTGGGAGTAGAAGAAACCTCCAAAATTCCAAAGAAAATTCAAAAGTTATGAGCCCAGAAGTGCCTCTCAGACTATAACTGCTTCCTGCCTGCCAGAAGCAGCTGAAGAAAATAATTAAAATGACAAAATAGTGATATCCACAGCTTTTAGGAAAATTCAACCATGATGGAGAAAACTCTGAGAATCTGCTAAAAGCAAGTGACTCTTGAACAAACGACTCTCAATGAGTGGTAACTGAGCTGGCAACAACAATAAGAGGTACTCCATTGGCTGCTTCTCTACCCAGAGTCCCCGCTGTAGAGTGTGGTTTTGCCCCACCACAGGGTCACATCTGCAGGGCTGCCCTCAAACCAGAGCTCATGTGGTTCCTCATGCTAACCCCAAGGCTCACATTTCCATCGGTCTTGTCACCCGGAACATCAGTTAGCTCTTCCTTTCACCTCTCCTCTGACCAGAACACCCACTCCACTCCCAACCATTTCACTTGGGTGTCTGGGGGCTGCAGCAAACACAACTCCCATTCCTCAATCTCTGAAGAATGTTCCTCTGTTTTCTCCTTGAGCTATAAACTGTATCCTCCCTGTTATGGGTGGAATTTGTCTCCTCAAAAAGATATGTTGAAGTCCTAATCCCCAGTACCTCAGAATGTGACCTTATTTGGAAATAGGGTCATTACAGATGTAATTAGTTAAGATGAGGTCATCCTGGAGTAGGATGGGCCCCTAATCCTGTATGACAGTGTCCTTATAAGAAGGCAGTCTTGTGAAAGACAGAGACACAGAGAGAACACTATAACAATGGAGGATTGGAGTGATGCATCTACAAGCCAAGAACACCAAGATTGCTGGCAAACCATCAGAAGCTGGCAGAGGCATGAAAAGATTCCCCTACAGGTTTCAGAGGGAGCATGGCCCTGCCAACACCTTGATTTCAGACTTCTAGCCTCCAAAACTGTGAGACAATAAACTCCTGTAGTCTTAAGCCACCCAATTGGGTATGGTGTTTGTTATTTTACTACAGAGAAGATCTGTAGCTTCCATTAGTTTTTCAAAGGACTCTGTGACCACATAAAGTGTAAGGATTAATCTTCCAGCAATTCTGAACTATTTGTAGTTTCCCATGCCTTTGTTGGGCTCATAATGTTTCCTCTGCTGAGATTTCTTTTATAAATTCACTGTATTGAATGTCTACCATGTGCTAGATGCTAGGAATACCACAGTGAACAAGCCAAGGGGGCTCCTCTCACCATGTGGCATCTGGCCTTTGCTCATCCATCAAGTCTCAACTCAGCCTCATCTCCTCCAGGAAGGCTAAGGTGTGCCCCTCTTTTTTGACCCCTCGACACCTAGTACTCATCTCTGCCATTTTATAGTGAAAGTATCTGTTTTTGTGTCTTCTTCCCCACTATAAGCAGCATATGGGCTCAAACTAACTTTGTACTCCCAGAGCCTAATACAGCTCCTATGTAGAATAAGAGTTCAATAAACATTTGTTGAACTGAAAAAAGAGAAAGAAAAAATTCAAGGTTGATTTTTTTCCCCTATAAAATGGAAACAAATGGTCCATTCCCTACTGATTTCACGAGACAGTTGGGAAAGTTGCAACAGGATAGAGATTATTATAAGACTCTATTCAGAATCAAGATGAATTTCATAGTTAGATAATTTATCCTACTAATCTCTAAGATCTGAATCAACAGAAAAAATGCTAAGGATAATGACACTGCTAATAAAAGTGAGTGGCTGCAAAATGAGCCTTATCCTCGGGACCTGGTGTTGAAAAAGAACCCAAAGCCCATGTTTCCATGTGATACAGATCAAGGAACAGAGTCTAGGATTCTGCAGAGTGTGTCCTTCCAGCTCTGTGGGGCAAGATCTTTGGGGCCATGACCTCTGCTTCCTCCTACTGCTCACCTGCTCCAGAAGCTTCATCCTCCACAGCGGGTAACAGTGTTCTTTAAAGGCATGGTGCCATAATCCTTAAAACGTAATCAAGGTGCTTTTCCTTTTTGCGTTTTCTGGTACTCCATTTCTCCCCAGTGAGAACTGTGCATCACCACAGGGAAGATTAGGATGGTACATCTGGAATACGAAGAGAAGACTTCAAAATGGGTTGATGAAAGCATTCAGTAGTAATAGCTGTGAAAAAAACTTCACTTTGCCAAAGGTAAGCTTTTTGAGAGAAAAAAGGAGAAAGAGAAGTTGTTGAAATTCAAAGGGCAAACCCTTAATGGAATAAGGCATGATGTTTGTCCGTTAAAAAAAAGTGAGCATGCTACTAAAATTGATAACCAAATATAATCAAGCCTTTAAAATCAATTTCCAGCTTACAAAAGAAAAAAAAACAGACTATATTAAAAAAAAAAAAAAAGTTAAATAACACCACAAGGAGATGATCAGAGAAATCAGAAAATGAGACATTGTACATGACAACTGGCCTGACTCCTCAGATGCCAATGTAATTTAAAAAAGAAAAAATAGTGGGGGGATTCTTTTAGAATGAGAGAGATTAAAAACCATAACATAAATGCAATGCATGAACTCTGATTGGATCTTTGTTCTAAAGTGTTAATTAAAAAAATCATGTCAGGGACAACTGGAAAAATTTAAATGTGTAATTTAAATTAGATGATATTAGAAAATTATTATTAATTTTCTTAAGTATGTTAATGGTATTATTATGTAGAAGAATAACCTTATTCTTAGGAGATGCATACTGAATATCGAAGTGTTTAGGAGTGAAGTCTACAATTTACTTTGAAGTGTTTCATATATAAAATTTTCTATTAAAGTAAATATGACAAAATGTTAATAATAGTTTAATCAAGATAAAGTGCATGCAAGTGTCACGGTTCTGTTCTTTCAACTTTTCTGTATGCTTGAAGATTTCTGTAATAAACAGTTGAGAAAATATCTGTTCCCCTGAAAAGGGAACAGATGAAGATCTAGACTCTCCAACCCCAAGGGTGAACGTTGGGGTTGCCATGCGTGAGAGGGCAGGGCATGAGAAAGGAAGTCAGGAGAGCCTCCAGGACTGCAAGGGCCATGTGAAGATGAGTCGGCATCAGGAAACTGCCCCACTGGCCCAAGTGAGCATGGCAGTGGGCAGTGCCAAGGAGCCAGGTGCCCAGAATTTGGCCAACAGTTGTTGACTGTACTGGTGAGCCCCTTTTGCTGCCCTCAAGTAAGGGCAGCCCACCAGGAATTCCCTCTGTGAAGCCATCCCTGGTCCAACAGGAACAAGGCCCACGCATGCCTTGATATTTTCTTAGCCCAAGAGACCAACCTTATGAGAATAATCCTATTTTCAATGGCTCAGGACACCCATAAGCCCCACCAAACGGAGGATGGGGATTTGAACAGGTCCTACTCTCCTGTACCTATACTTGGGTAGGACTAAATAGAACCATTTCAAGATTTCTTCTGGGATCAAGAGTAGTTAAAACCCACCCACATGACATGTAGAAATACCCAAACACATTTCTGAAGGAAATTAACACAGAATGGCTCAAAAAAAAAGCTTGTCACTTCTGAGCAAACACCCCTTTAGTTCCCAGTGGTCCAGGATACTGATAAATGAAGCATTGGAAAAAGTAGAAACTGCTGATGGTGCAGCCCACTCAGAAGTGGAGATGGATTTGACCGACTTCCACACAGAAAAGTTATGTTCCATAGATTTCAAGGCCCTCTTGCCTCCTGTTTTCTCAATGTCATTTTGTTTTCTGAAAACGTAACTAAATCCAAAAAAAAGTCTATAATAATGATGATTTAATCTATTCTCAGGGTCCCTGAGTTTTATAAACTAGCCAAAAGTAAGAGGTGTATGGTCCCTACATATTGACAATTTGTAGCTCTGCTTAAAACATTTTAAATTAAATGAGATTAATAAATTTGTAATCATCAGAATAAACCATATAATAATCGCATTATTAACAAATTAAAACATATGTAACATGAAGGTTTCTGACCCTCACCAGCCAGTAGGTACAAGTAGGGTTGCATTCACATTAATATCTGAATCCCATTGGCCCAGCCCCCTGTCCAGTCAGCCAAGCATTATAGGCTCTTACAAAGTTCTCCTCTAGGACTTTCCAGGAGTCTCCAGGAGGGCTTACATATGAGCATGAATCAGCTCAGGCCTCCCCATGCTGCTGACCTCTGTCCATGCAAACCAGAGCTGCTAATGTGCCCTCCACAGGCCTGAAATCTGGGATTCCTGCCTGCTTCACATCATCACAGTGACTTGGCCCACCACTGTCACTGCGCTGACTCTGCTGAGCAGGCTGGAGACCCTCTCTCTGATGTCAGATTGCTGAGTCACCGTGCCCCAGTCACTGCCATGGGGAAGGGGAGAATGGCCTCCTTCATCCTGCTATAATTTCCCTCAGCAGGTTTGCTTTGAGTCCCAAAGCATTATAGAGTTTAGTCACACAGGTCTTCCACTTTTCACACCTGGCCCTTCCTCCCAGGTGCTCAGGGGTCTCGATGCTGCTCCCCACAGGGGCACAGGCCACCCGCTGGGTCTGACTCACCATGCCAGCCTACATTTTCCCCTTCAGTGAATTCTCCCTCAAGGGGCCCAACTGCCTTCCTGAAACCTGGCTTCAGTCAGAACCCCCAAACCATCAGCTGTGACGCCATATGCCTGAAGCCCATTAGTGGACGTAGTTTAAATGTTCTTTCTCAGGAGTTCTTCGGTCCCCAGGTAAATCATTAGATACAAATAAACACTTGGAAGGAAGGGTATTGCCCAACAACACAGCGCCAGATGTTGGAGTCTCACTCAGCTCCTCCCCAGCTGACTCTCAGATCCAAAACGCCATGTACTTTATTGCTTATTTAAGACAGGAACTTTATAGCTACAAACAGCACCTGCAAACTTTAACTGTAACTGTACAGCTGTAACTTCACAGCTACAAACAGCACAAACAAAAAAGTGGATATTTCCAGGCAGCCTTTTGCTCCTAATTTACAATAGCTTCAGGAAGAAAATGTTGGGTTTTTTTTTTTTTTTAATCTATTGCCTAAAAGTTTCCGGGAATTTTCTCTCTCTGAAGAGAAGCAGACATGGACGAACCTTGAGAACATTATGTTGAGTGAAGTAAGTCGGACACAACAGGACAAATATTGAACGATTCCACTTATGTGAGCTACCTAGAGTAGTCAGATTTGTAGAGACACAAGGTAGAATGGCGGTTGCCAGGGGCTGGGGGAGGGGGAATGGGGAGTTATTGCTTAATGAGTACGGAGGTTCAGTTTGGGAAAAGGAAAAGAGTTCCGGAGATGCATGGTGATGATAATGGCTGCACAACAACGCGAATATACTTAATGCCACTAAACTATACACCTAAAAATGGTTAAAATGGTAAATTTTATGTTGTGTTATGTATATTTTACCACAATAAAAAATAAATTAACTTATAGACCACCCTAAAAGAAAAAAGCAGATCCAATGATGTTGTGAATGGAGTGAAGGGGCTGGTCCAGCCTCAGGAAGCCAGAGTGAAGTGACTGCCTGGGACGCTGGAGAAGTGCTACCCACAGACACGGCTCAGTTGAGTGTGAAGAAGGCTGAAGAGAAGAGAAACTGATTTATTTTTTTACATGGCATATAGTAGTAATTATGCTCTCAGGAATGTAGCGTTTTAGTTTTCAAAGCACTTCCAGGAGCGTTGTCACTTGCTGTCATAACAAGCCTGGGAGGCGAAGGCGGAAGCAGGGGTTCAGAGTCCGGGGCTACAGAGAGGAGGAAGCCAGTCCCTTGCCGACAAGGAAACTGGAACTCAGGAAGGTGAACTGGCTTGCTCCAAATCCTACCTACTAATGAGCAAAGCAGAGGCTTGACCCTAAGCCTCTTGACTCACTTCCAGAACCAAGTATGAATTAAAACAGAATGAAACTGAAAAAGTCAAAAATAATTTCCTACTGCATCAAAGAATGAAAGATTCCCTATTCCACATTAACACTCAAAAGACAGAAGAATATAATTTGGGGATATATTTTAAGCTTTATAAAATCCTCCCCCCCACCAGCCCCCTGAGTAGGAAAGTGGGTAAAAACGGAATCTGGGGTGAGAAGTCATCTGACTCATCCTTGATTCGGTGGAGAAGAATGTGTAAGCAAACACCCTGCATTTATTCCAAGTACTGTGTCTCATTCTGCCAGCCTTGGCAGCCAGCCCACTGCATTGGCTTCAGGGGCCCTCCTTTGGAGATATGGTCAGAGCCCTATTTTAGGACGATAGAAGTGGCCTAAAACATGTGGGCGTTAAGCTAGAATTTAAATGGACAGACATACGCAAAGGACAGATTAAGCCATCTGGCTGCTGTGGTATGCTGGGGGTTAAGCAACCAGATGTGTGTTCTAAGACTCTCCTGACACAGCACAGCCTTATCCGCAGAACATCATCCCTGTGTCCCGGCCTGTTCCAGGAAGCAGTCAGCGAAGTTGCCTGCAAGAGAAAGCACGTGGCCTCAGAGGTGAACTGGGGACATCCTCTGAGGTGCCAAGGATTTGTCTAAGCAGCCAAATGTACACTGACAGACAGGTCTGTGTGTGCTGGAGGAGCCTGTTCACAGCTCAGATGAACGACTCATTGCGGAATTCACCCACAAGGGGAAATGAGTTAATGACTGGGGCGTTTCGCCTTCTGCCTAGATGCGTCATAAAATCAACTTGTAAAGCCTGGCTCTGAGAATACATTGGCTCACCCAAATGTGGTTCTGTGGGACTAGGAAACATTTCAAAGAGGATACACTCACAGAGGAGAAAGTTCTTAGGCTTTCTGCGGGCTCGGAGTGGGGCCAGTGGTGGCCTGAGCCTGACAGCTGGTCCAGGTGTGGTCAAATCTGTTGACGAGCAGCCTGAAGCTGCCTGCAGCGTCTGCTCCACATCTGGGGCTGGGACTTACGACTCATCAGCCTCTCTTTCTCTCTCTCTCTCTCTCTCTCTCTCTCTCTCTCTCTCTCTCTGTCTCTCCCAGCCCTACATTCTCATGCAGGTCTGAGCGTGCAGGCCGCACAGTGCCGAGGCCCCAGCACTCAAATCGCCCGTCAGAATTCAGCCTTATCTCCAACACTGCCTTCACCTGCCACATCGACTCAGCCTGACCCACCAGCTCCAGGTCCAGGGCAAACTGCCTAGACCGTCTCTGACCTCCAGGCTGCGACAGATTCAAGGTCTCCTAGACACTGGTGTCTGTTCTGGCCCTTTAAATTTAGTTGGCCCACATCCCACCATGCCCAGCTGGCCCACCAGAGTGAGCCACAAGCAGCACCTGTTCAAGGCCAATCCTGTTGACCCTGGACATACTATTTTTGCTCTCCCTTCCCTGGTTCTCAGATTCCTGGCTCCACATCTCAGCTGCCATAGCTGCTTCTGGCCCCTTCACTCTGATGACCCTTGGACTTCCCTTTTTAGACCTCAGCTTCTCACATGTTTCTGACTCAACTCGCTTCTGCAGTGCCGGCTTCCCTCTTGGTCTCAGGTGAGGACCCATGGTTCAGCCCCAGCCCCTGGGTACCCCCTCAGCTGGAATCACCCCCAGGAAAGGCAGACGGTGAGGATTTGTTCCTATGGTCCCTGCCTGCTTCTGACCCTCAGCCTGGCTTTGCCCCTCAGGCCCCGATCAGGCCCTGGCCACTGGCCCCAACTTGGGTCCTGATCTCTGGAGTCCCTCTGTCACCTGGGACAGCTCTGGTCTGGGCTCAGCTTCTGATTACACCAGGCCCATCCCCCCACTATCTCATGGAGATCAGAGTGGGGAGGCTCTCGGCCTCTGAGGGAGTGGGAGTCTGAGAGGAGAAGGCCACACTGCCTCAGGCAGAGCCCTCACAGGGCGCAGAGACTGGGGAGAGATTCACATCTGTCTGGGAACATTTGTCTCTATGGATTTGAGGATTACTTATGAGGAGAAACCCAACGGGGCATCAGAAGGCAAGGCACTTGCCATCTCAGGCCCTTGCTCCCTACTCTCTAAATTGTGTATGTGGAATAGGGGGAGGGTATGTTGTTCCAGATGATATCTCAGACAACCTTCCGTTCTAAGACCCTGGAAGTTAACAGTGGCCCCATATGGTCCAGATCCTTTTCCTTGTCTGCCAGACTCCACGTCTGACTTTAGTGACATGTCTGTCATGGACATAAGTTGTAAAAAGTTAGAGAATTTCTCCATCTGAACACAAACTCAGTGTGGAAAGATGACAAAAATGAAGCATCTAGAGGATAGAGATTCTCAGCTGTTCCCCTATTGTGGACACAAGCTGCGTCATAGTATAGACATAATTCTGTATGTATCTTTGATTTAACATTAAATCATAAACAGTTTCCATGTTGCTGTATAGTCTTTGAAATTATCATTTCAATGACTGCAAAATAACCCCTTTAGTTAATTATTAGAATTGAATTGACCCCATTATTGGATATTGGTGGATTTTTACTATTATAAATAATTCTGTAGCAAACATCTTAGCACAAGTGAACTTTTCTTTCTTTTAGATTATTTCTTAGGCTAATTTTCAGAGATGGGGTTCCTGAGTCAAAGAGGCAGATTGAGGCTCTGTAAAGCTATACTTGCTTCCATCATCTTGAGCATCCCTGCTCAGTTAGCAGAGGACTCTATGCAAGGGACAAAACACTCCTGGGGAAAGCAGGAAGGAGAAAGGAGCAAGCATTTGCTGTTGAGTGCCAGGCATCATGCTGACTTCAAAATAAGTCTTTGATGTGCTGCCACCTGACCTGCTCGGATTTGTCTCATTGATGTTGCTTTGGCCTTTTATGGAGACATTTGCCAAGCAGTACATTAGAAGCTTTGTTTATTCGATCTCATTTAATCCTCACAACCGTGCTCAGAGGAAGATGTTATTATCCTCATTTTACAAAGCAGAAAGCAGGAACTCAGAGAGATTAAGCCAAGGTTGCACAGCTAATGAATGGAAGAACCTAGGTCCAAGCTTATGCTCTGTCTGCTCAGCCATGCTGTGTCCCAGCCCTCCCAGCCCTGAATGTACAGATGAGATTTTCACCCTCTGTTGTGTACGGATGGAGGGAACGCTGGAGATGGGGGTCAGGGGAGGGCCAAGCAGCAAGACTGCTCTAAAGAGAACTGTACCCTCCTGCCCCTCTGGCCACAAACTGTTTCCCTTTTCTTTCTTGCCAGTGAAAAGCATAATATCAAAGGTGACTGTTTTATACACACACACACACACACATTCTAAGGAAAGGGCTCCCTGTAAATGGAGGACCCAGCACTTATCAAAGATGCTGACCAAGGACTTATCAAATGTCGTTTGAGGCTAAGTAGCTCTCAGAACAGTCATTGCTAAAACGGAGCACATGGAATGAACGTATCCTTATGTTAAAATAGTCTCCCATGGAATCATTTGATCTGGCCCAGTGTTGACCGATTTTGCATACATTTCAATATCTCAAGTAGATCATCTGACTTCAGTCTTATTCATTCTAGCCTTTTTTTCCCCTGCCAAAGGGGACCTGTATTATTTTTTCCCTCATATTTTGAAATATTGTCACTCCCAAACACATTGAATTCATAAAATTCCAGATGTTGCTTCATGGTGCATCTGGGCCACTGATCTCCTGGCTATCTTAATTAGGACTACCGAGGAAAAGGCTGCAGCTGGAGAGGGTTATGGAAAGACAGCGTCTGGCACCTGCACAGACTGAGGAGACCAGATTTAGTGAAATAAATAGAGTAGGAGCCACTGCTGGGTGTGGCAGGAGATCATCTCAATGGCTCCATGAGCTGAATTCCGCAGTGCGCTGAACTGCACAACCATGCGTTAGTCAGGCCTCTTTCAGATGCAAGTTAGGGAAACTCTACTGGCTGAAGCACAGGGGGAGTTTATTGGTTCCTAGATAAAAATTCTAAGGGTAGTCTTCAAGTGTAACTAAATGGCATCATCGGGAATTTTTCCTTATCTCTCTGCTCTGCTGTCCTCTCTCCAGGGTGATGACAAGATAACCAACAGTAGTTCCAGGCTTATTTTCCACAGAAATCCCAGTGGAAAGAGAGTACCTGTTTCCCCATTGTTCCATCAAAAGTCCCAGGACTGACTCTCTGTTGGCCTGAATTGGCTCTATAGCTGAGAGGCTGGCCTGTGTGGGTGCATCAGTGGCTCCTTTCCCCTATGCCTTCCTTTGGATATTGTCAATGTGAAGACCAGCAGGAGCCTGGAGGAAGAGAGAATAATGAGGTCAGGATGTTCATTTCCCGCGGTTCCCTTTGCAAAGGTCTGCGTGGATTAGCTATGTCTCTTGGCCTGTAGTCACAGGTCCTGCCTCAGCTCTCTCCACATGTCTTTCTCTTTTTGAGTTCCAGTAATTGCTCCTCGATCTTGCCGCTACAGCCTATAAGTGGTACCAATACCCCACTATGAGTAGCCCCAGGAACTGTACTATCTCTTCTGGTTTTCCTATTCTCTGCCCACACCTCTCTGGAAAGGTTATTTAATAGCCCACTTTGAGAGTGTCATCTCTTCCAGGACCCTGACTGATACAGCTAACATCCCCATCCCTAAACCAAATCCATGTTTCTTGTTGGACAAGCCTGAGTCACATGCCCACCCCTGAAACAAAGGTCTGAAATCAGCTCCATCCAAACCACAGGTACTAAGAGTGGAGGATGGGTAGTCTCCCAGAGGGACAGACAAAAACAACACATGACCACTACATTTAGCAAAGTAGATAAGAAGGAATTCTAGTCATCAGTGTTAGACTACCCAAGCATTCTTCAGAAGCAGCACCTACATATAAGTAAGGGTGTTTCAGAGAAACACCCTTCAGTTACTGCTGAAACAGCAGTAAGGGTGCCTTTCATCCACTTATGCTCAAACCAGCGCCTCCAAAAGAACTGGCCACTCATTTTCTGAGCTCTGGGCCTGTTGACAACTCTCTTCTGAAACAAACTGAAATTTCTATCATCGATTCACTTTGAAGTGTCGTAAAGCAGTTTAGGCCTTGGCTGGCTGAGCAATAAAGCAGGCCTTCTTGGCAGCTCAAATGAGCTGCCCCTGACAGCAGGACAGGAGACAAGGCGTTAAATGTTGCCAAGAGTGGACAATTTGGAAGCCGCCTAGTGGCAGAAATGATGAGGCCAAAATCATAACCACTTTTTAAAAATGACATCAGTTGAAGGGTAAACATAAAATGGGACGATAGCAACCTCATCACAGAGCTGTAAATGGTTAGATGAACATTTAGCTTGATACCTTGTGAAACCCCTATATCTTAGCAGTGAATTCTTTTTATGTATAGTTAACCCCCATTATAGTCACTGAATCTGCCATGGATGAGTCACCTTGCAGGTAAAACCATGAACTACTACCCCAGTGAATCTCAGTCCTTTACCATTACCCAGAAAACTAGTAGTGCAGATGTTAGTTACCTTGTCCCCCAACTTCATGTTTTGATGGAGCCTCCACTGTGCTTTTTTAATTGACAGGTTGACATTCAACAACATGCTGTGAATATTTGTCTTTCCTTGTCAGTTTCTCAATAAAGCCCCAGGTGCTGCTTTGGTTGGAGTATATACGTTTGCCAGAGGACAGGCCTCCTGAGCCATTGTGTGCCTTTCCTAGTCCCACTAATAACTCTTGTGATACAATTCAATCGCAGCTTTCTCTATCCATGAAGACACTTTTGGATATCAGCTCTTTGGGGGAAAGAGGGATCTAAAGGATCCATTTGCTTCAGTGCCTCTGGAGTCTAGGAAATGGAGAGTGTGGGGCCCAGAGAGAGAAGAAATCCAAGGGCTTTAAGCGGTGGACCCCCTTAGCCACACCTGGGCCCTGTGGGTATAATGGAAAGATTATGGGTATTAGAGGCAAACAGACCAGGTTCAAGTTCTAGTGTGTGACCTTGAGCAAGTCACACCTTTGTGACTATGAGTTTCCTTTTCATCTAGTATTATTGTTTCCAAGACACTAATGATATGGTAAGCATTAAAAATTAAAAATGAGTTCTCTGAGCCGAGGCAGCTCTGATTGGTATTTTCAAGGACATTCCTGCTCTGAAGGACCCATCTAAGCAAAAGTTATCAATAAACTCAGAGGACAGAATAAAGTAGTGGAAGCATGCCCAAAAGGTTCACCAGCCATCTCTGCTTGATTTGTAGTAGCGCCCTGGAACACCACATTCAAAAGGATTCTGAGGTCATATCTAAGCTCACATCTGGGTTCAGTGGGAAAGAATGCCCTAGTCAATGGGTACAAGAGGAGCGTCTGGCACCATGCATGACATCCCTGTTGTAGTGACTGAGAGCATTGAGCTTGAAAGTCAATTCTTGGAGGAAGGAATGCATGTTAGCTCTTGCTTCAATAACAAACAACAACAAACACAATTTCAGTGGCTTATAAACATAAACACTTATTTCTCACCACACAGAGGGTCATGCTATGGGTTGGATTGGGTCTGCTTCACATTTTTTCTCATTCCAGGACCCAGGCAGGAGGAACAGCCCTCATCTGGGATGTGCTGTGCTCGTGACAAAGAGCAGAAACTCAAATGACCAAGCCAAATCAGACAACCACGTTTAAAACTTCTGCTCAGACATAGCAAAAGTCATCTCACTCACATTTCATTAGTCAAAGCAAGCCATATGGCCAAGCCCCAAGTCAATAGGGAGGGGATGTATAATCTTCTTACTGGGAAGGAGGGAGTGGAAAATTGCAATTAATGCAATCTACCAGATGGTGTTTGCCAAAGATATTTTCAGTATTAAGATGCTGTATCTGTTTTTTCTTATTTTTTTTCTACAATACACTAAGATATGTGTAATAAAAAAATGAAAAGTTGTAAAATGCTAGTGTGTTTTATAGATATTGGGAATCCCTGAAGAGGGAGCAAGCTGATACCTGGAAAGAGGAGGGCGGCTATGCTGATGGAATTAGTGAGAGAGGAAGAATGCAAAAAACTGGGAGCTCTTCAGAGAATATGTGAGTTTAAAGGAGGAGACGACAAAGAACTAAGTAGGTGAAAAGTAGGTCCACAATGGAAGCCCTAGAAAAGCATCAACAGCAAGTTGATGAGCAAGTAGGGTAGTGCCCAGGATGTGCCACTTGGATAAGCAGATCACCTCAAGACCTGAAGAAGGCACAGAGGTCTCAGAACAGGGAGTAATAAGTGAATGTTAAAGATGTCTGGAAGGCAAAGACTATGGAATACTGGTAAAGTTGGTGGACAGGTGTCTCCTAGGATAGCAGTTTCAACAGGGAGTCAAGCATTATTAAATCATAGAATATTTATTGAGTACCTCCTAGGCACCGGATACCACGCGAGGTGCCACAGATACACCGGTGCACAACAAAAGAGACACAGTTTCCACACTCATGGAGCTCAGAGTTGAAGGGTAGAAACAGACAACAATTGAATCTCAAATGGACACTCAATCTTCTTTCAATCTGACCACACTTCCCTAGCATGTTCACTTTCTACCATCCAAAACAACTATTTCCCATCTTCTTTTCCCTCTTCAAATCCATAACCTCAATACATCTGCCCCTACACTCAGCTGATAACCTCCCCTCATACCTCATTAAAAAAAAAAGCACAGCCAACAGGTATCCCTCATCTTTCCACCAATAAAATACCAACCTACCCACTCAGTACACATTCTCTTTGCTTCCTTTCTGTTACAATGGGCAACAAGTCCTGCCTCATCTAGGTCCCACCCTCTCTTGCATTCCATCTTCACTCCTGCGATTATCCCTTTTCTCTCCTGCATTCTCCCTCCCTACTGGATCATTTGCATTATTACACAAACATGTTGTAGTTGGGAGAGGGGAGAAGGAGGGGTTTTCCCCTCCAAGAAGAATTTGGAAATGAACAAGAGTGTATTATGGTTGTCACAGTGACCAGGGAGCCCTACTGGCATTTAGTGGGGGCCAGGGATACTAATTGTGTTCTATCTTACTAGAAAAGGAAAATTCCCTTAAACCTCACAACCTGCACCAACCATTACCAACTACTTCTCAACCCTCCACAGGAAAACTTCTTGATAGAGTTATCTATATACACTGTTTCCACTCCTCATTTCATAATCTCTCCTCCGTCCACTCCAATTACGTTTCTGCCCCCACCACTTCCCAAATACCACTCTTTTCAGAATTATCAATGACCCCCACATTGCCAATCCAATGGTCACTTCTTGGTCCTCATCTTAGTTGATGTCACACAGCATTTGACCCAACTGACCACTCCTTTCTTCTTGAAAGGCTGTCTAAAATAGGCACCTCAAACTAACAAGACCAAACAGAACTCTTGATTTATTCTCCACCCCAAGCAACCAACCAACCAACCAACCAACTAACCAAACAAACAAACAAAAAGACCTGTTACACCTCTTCCCCTTGTCTTGGGAAAGGCTATCGCTATTCAAGCCAGAAAAAAAAAATCTAAGCGTTATCCTTGAGTCCTCTCTCTCATTGCCTACATAAACCCATCAGCAAGTTCTATCCACTCTATATGCAAAAATACATCTCAAAAGTCTACACTTCTCTCCATCTCTACTATTGCTCCTCTGGTCTGTTCGCTGAAAATAATCTACTCTTCCACAGCCCTTTGGAGAAGAGCTTTGAAAATGGTGCTGTTGTTACTACTAAGGATGCTGAACAATCATGTCTTCTGTTGGTTGTATTATGAATGAATGATTAATACTCATATTCTTGATGTACTTGTAACTATTAAAAGCCATATAGAAATGTCAAGGTCTTCAGAGACATTTTACCCAGATTCAGTCAACAAGAATTGACTTACTAATTTATTCTTAGCTGAGCAGTATTATCACCCCAAGAAGAACTTTTACTTCAACACAATTTCTTTTCTAGTACTGAATGGGAACTTTTTAAAATGTCTGTATGATAGATCAAAGCACTGAAAGTGAATCTGACAACATCAATAGGAACTGAATTAATATACCTTTTTTGAAAATATTCCTAAAAGAAAAATCCCTCTGACATATGAATTTTTGTCTTATTGTAGAAAACTTCAACCCTTGGAAGGAATCTTAGTGAACTTTCTCTCTACTGAAGTAAAAAATATCCAATATAAATACAATACAGAGTCTAATCTTCCTGGGTCTTGGAGATCTTGATATCTTGCTAATATTTTCACACGCAAAAAAAGTTGATTGTGAATGATAACATTATTCTGAATTCTGCATTACTCAGTCAGTTGATGATATGTAGCCTCCTCTTATGCTATAACCCCCTCTTCCAATAAATATCTCTCCCACAAAGATTTCCAACCTATTTGTTTGATTTAGAACTTGGTGAGAAAAAAGATATTTTTATCTTAATTTCAGGCCATAAAAAAAATGAAGTCATGAAAACATACTGAAAAGGACAGACATTTTTTAAATGAGACCTTAAGAGCCAGGCCCAAAGCCTGTTGCCAAATTCAGTGAAGAATTGTTTGGAGTAAGAACAGAACATTGCTCTGGGATTCAGCCAACTAGAAAGTCTGATACACTATGACATCTCTGGCTTGTATAACCTCCCTGCCCTTGAAATGAACTCTGGAGGGAGGCAGCATGGCCAAAGTTGACAGTAAGGTGAAGAGTGCATCCTCAAGTCATAAGTACCCAAAACCTCAAACCAACGGTAGTTGGGGGAAAAAATCCATCTAAATTAGTGGGAAGTCCAAATTCCCGTGATTTCCAAATACAAGGAATACCTCTGGATTTAAGAAACTGACAAATGGAATCAAAGTTTTTTCCACCTCTCCTTCCAAAAATGCCATTGAAATAACAAAGATATAAAAAGAAAAAACCAATAGCAGTACTAGAAAAATCGAGAGGAATGTTACCACCGAAGAAATGTTGATGAATTTCTGGAAGATATGAAGCAGATAAGATAAATATAACTTGATGTATATTTAAAAATTTATATCTAAATGTAAATATTTGACTTACTGATCACGCTGATAAAAAAGCAATTAGTGCCAGCGTTGAGCACCCAACACAGGCAGAAGAGGATAGGGAAGTAACTGGATAGGTTTCCCCAAAAGAATCGTAAGGCAAAAATCAGAGTCAGCACAGCAGGCACATAAACAGGAGTAGGCTGGGTCCGCTCGAGACAATTATATTAAAAGGCTTAGATTTTAAAACTGTCACTGTCTCATGTGCTTGTCCTATAGCCCAGCAGTTCTCCTTGTGTGAGGCCTGTGAGTTAAAAACTATTTTCAAAATAACACTTAGATGTTATTTGCCTTTTTCACTGTGTTGACATTTGCACTGACGAAACAAAAATAACTGTGAGTAAAACTGCCAATGCCTTAGGCATCTAACCGGTCCTAGTAGTCATTGTATTCTTCATCACTAGACAGTCACAGCAGAAAAAAGCCAGTGTCACATAAGAATGTCCTTGATGACACAGTAAAAATTATTAATGATATTAAAATGTCAACCTTTGGGTCTTTTTAATATTCTGTGTGACAAAATCGGAAGTAGGTATAAAGCACCTGTATTGAATATCAAAATATGATGGTTGTCTTGAGAAAAAGCATTGCACATTGTTGGAGTTGCAAGCTGAAATAGCTGCTTTGTATAAGCCGCCATAAGCTTGACATCATCCCAACTTAAGACTTTCTTGATGAGATCAGTAGTAATATTAATGAACGTGATTTTTTGACGTTGTATAATCAAATGTAACAACATTGGAAAGATCTGCATAATTCAGCAAGCCAATATTTTCCAAATGACCAAAGTATGATGTTAAAAAAATCACCCATGGGTAATTCAAAAGTTCAAGGTACAAAATAGACCATTTGATTTTAATGTGATAGAATATAAAACATTCACTGCTAGGATTTCCGATTCCCACATTTGAACTCTCCTTGAAGAAACTTGCACTTGTCAAGTTTTGGTGTAATATCAAAGAAGATTATCCACATTTATTTGCAAAAGTTATTAAAATACTCTTCCCTTTTCCAATTACATATCTGTGTGATGCTGGTTTTCTTCATATACTTCAACCAAATCAATATATTATAATAGACTGACTAGAAGCAGATGTGGAAATCCAACCATCTTCTATTAAGTAGCTATTAAAGAAATTTGTTAAAGTGTAAGACAGTGTTACACTTCTAATTTTTTATTCTGAAAAGCATAGTAATTTTTCATAAAATATGTGATTTGCATTAACATGTAATGGTTTTATTATTGTTATTTTAAAATAAATAAATATTTTCTAAATTTCTCTAATTTTAATTTCTAATATAGGGGCTATCAATAGATATAACCCTCACAAACAAAAGCTCTCTGGGATCCTCAACAATTTTTAAAAGTGTAAAGTTGTCCTGATACTAAAATTTTGGAGAATCAGTGCTGTATTCACTTCCATGTTTGTGGTGATTGGTTTCTACATTCTGGGGTAAAAAGAAAACAGACAGGTGGGAAAATGAACTCTGATAGCGTCCCAGCTGCAATTGAAGTGGGAGGGAGGATGACACATCACAGCAGCGAAGTCCTTTAACTGTATCTGCTACGTAGGTAAATCTCCTCCTACCTTTCATGAGGCTAAAGTCCTGAGGGAACATGGACACCCTAAGATCCATCAGTAGCTGCTGGAAAAGTGACAGTTTGACAGCAGGTTTGGGGAAGCAAATGAAAGGGTTTCCATACAACCCATTCATATATGGAGCCGGCTGGCCTGGCCCCATACAAATTTGAGAAAAGTGGGGGGATCAAATGAAAAACCCATAATGAAAAGAAAAGAAAATCATCTGATTTCAGTTTGAATCCCCCCATAGGGAAACACAGATGAGTCTGTGCATTGTGGGAGGCACTCTCTTCCTCTGGGAATTGTAAGGTCAGGCCAGGGCCCTGCCCTGGCTGTAAAGATGAGAAAGTGGTGATATTCAGGGTTTCAAGCCACAGGCAAAGCCTCAGGACAAGATTCAGATTCTCACAGATGATTATGGTTATGCCTTTAGTCATCTATTTAATCAGCAAGAGCCAAGTGTATTAACCAAGGCTTGGTGCCTTCACAGCCAAGAAAAGATTGGTGTTGGATTAAAAAAAAAAAAAAAGCATAGATATAAACGGATCTGCTACAAGATACAATTTCCTTCAGACAAGCACAAATTTTCTCTTCCTTTTAGAAGTGACTTGCTATTCTCAGTCTAGTAAACAAATTATTACTAAATCAGTGATAAGGTAAGACATTTTAGTAAATCGATAATGTTTACTAATTCTGAGAACACAAAAATCATTCTACTAAAATCATCAGTGAAATGACTTCACTTTCCAAAAATATGCAATGTAGTTTCTTTGAAGAGTGATAAAATTAACTGCTTTCTCTGTCTCAATTCTGGTGACTTAATTTGAAATTTTAAAAAGCACATCATGGATGGAGTTATAAGTCCTGGGAGAATTGGAAATATGGCTCACTAACAGTCCTAATTGATAACACACTATCTTAGTTTCTAATTGCCCCTGTTTCTCATTTTTACTTTTGGTAATTAGGAGTTAGGGTTTGAGAACACCTGGGCCCTGGTCTGCTATTACCCTCAGAAATCTTTGAAATTCCCACCCCTCCCTAAAGTGACTTGCCAGAGTTATATGGCAATCAGTGGGAAAAACATTAGAGATCTGGAATGCAAACACCTCTCACTTCTTTAGCAATTTCAGGAAAGTAAGACTACTTGTGTGTTCCAGGAAAGTAAGACTACATACGTGTTTATGAGAGAAAAAAAGGCGGAGGGAGATTATTGAAAGGTGAATATAAGGTGGTATTATGTCCATCTCAATGCCAATATCTTCCACTGTCACTCTTGGGCTACAGAGGACAGACATTTCCACAGAGCTTGTCATGGATCCTAATATCTTCCTCACTAATATATTTCTTACTACTCTAAGGGAGGAAGTCTCCTTTGGGACGTCTTGGGAGATGTAAGAGGGAGGTGAGACCAAATGAGTAGGAAAAACTCACTTCTGTGTTTCTCCTTCACTCTCACACTACTACCATACTCACAACATTTCTAACACCAGACTCTTGGGGGTTTTTCCCACACCAAGCAGTTCTGTGACACTGGCTGAGTGTCTTACAATTTAATTCAATTCTGACACTATCTACCTAGAGATAACATAGATCCCACAGGTTAAGGGCTCAGTCTCACGAGATTGCCCCCACTTCAGATGCCAATCACAAGTGGTAGGTCTCGGGGTTACCCACAACTTCTGTCTGACTTGGCTACAAATCAGAGAGTCCCCTGACCTCCCTCTCCTTGGATTTAATTATTTGCTAGAACAGCTCACAGAACTCAGGGAAACATTTACATTTATCAGTTTATTATATAATAAAGGATACGCTAAAGGATACAGATGAACAGCCAGATGAAGAGATACATAGGGCAAGGTCTGAGAGGGTCCCAAGCACAGGAGCTTCTGTCCTTATGGAATTGGGGTGTGTCACCTTCCTAGTACATGAATATGTTCACCGACCTGGAAGCTCTCCAAACCCCATCCTTTTGAGTTTTTATGGAGGTTTCATTACATAGGCATGGTTGGTTAAATCATTGGCCATTGTTGATTGAACTCAGTCTCCAGCCCCTCTCCCCTCCCTAGAGTCTAGAGGTGGGATTGAAAGTTCCAACCCTCTAATCACATGTTTGATTCTCCTGGCAACCAGCTACCATCTTTAGGTGCTTTCCAAAAGCCACTTCATCAACATAAACTCAGGTGTGATTGAAAGGAGTTTGTTACAAATATTGAGACACCTTTATCGCTCTTATCACTTAGGAAATTCCAAGGGTTTTAGGAGCTCTGTGCCAGAAACAGGGATGAAGACCGATATGTTTATTATTATAAGTCACAATATCACAGCAGGTCACACATGAAAATCTATTCCAACATTTCCACCTACTTAGCCTTTGGAGTCCTTCCATCTATTATGCTAGGGAAGTTCAGACACCAAACTTCATTGAAAGTAGGCCATCACTGAGTCCAAAATTTAGTCATCCAAGCCAGCTATTAGAGCCATTTCTAGCTTTAGCCAAAACATTAAATCCAGAATATCTGGTAAATGTACCCATATCAATATATTAATCCTGATACAAAATTATATTCTGTTCTTTTTGGCCTAAGATCCTTAGAATCTATTCTCAAACATATTTCCTGGGTTTCTACTAATGTGAATCATCAAACTTCTGCATTTATTTTGAAGTATAAGCAATTTCTTTCCAGGTCAGAATCTTCATTTGTCCTGCTTGAGCATGCTGAGATTGACTCTAGTTTAGGTCTAGAACAGGAAATAATGGACAGTGAGGATGGGTCTTGAGGAGAATTAGCATCCCCTTGCAAGACAACTGCCTCAAATAAGGTGATTATAGAGTCTTCAAGAAGGAAAGGTCAGTCTTCTCAGTCATAAGAAAAGGGGCTGCTTCTGCTTGTTCAGCGAGACTGGGGCAGTTAGCTTCATCCAAGTCCAATCTAAGTCGCAGAATCCCACTTGTTCCCAATGTCCTGATTGTCACATAAACAATTTGGCACATCTGTGAATTCAATTTCTGTTATAATTCTGCAACCCACCCAGTCACCTTTTTAATAAAGTTGGTCTTACAGCTATAAGAAATGATATTATTTTTTTAGGGTTGCCGTAAGTTCTCTGATTATCTGATTGTGACTTAAGCTTAGACTTTAAAGCCTTGAGTTTGTCATTTTCTGTCAGTTTTCCAGTGCAGTCATAAGGTATCATCCCACCCACAGTTCTTGTTGTCATCAATACATCATAATGGTTAAGGCAAATTTCAATAGTTTCTTCTTCCCAAGCAACCACAGGTGATACTTTAATTAATCATGATCCTACTGTCTGTTATAGAGTAACAGA
Organism: Ceratotherium simum simum; assembly: GCF_057802395.1. Classification (NCBI taxonomy): domain Eukaryota; kingdom Metazoa; phylum Chordata; class Mammalia; order Perissodactyla; family Rhinocerotidae; genus Ceratotherium; species Ceratotherium simum. The sequence continues at coordinate 18,891,707 of NC_141906.1, forward strand.
ATCCCATTTTCCATTGACAAAGAAGCAAGCACTTCACTTGAGGCCAAGGACGTCTACAAACCAATCCCAGAATTCTCTTTGAAGAATAGAAGAAATACCTATAATATTTGCACATTTTAGTAGTACTGAGCTGGCAGTACAGCTGACCCTCATTATGTCAGAGTCCAGTCAGAAAAAGAAACCACACTAGGTATTTCAGCAGAGGGGATTTATTATAGGGAAACTGGTTATACCAATGTTAGACGGCTGAAAAAGCAAAAAGTAAATGCTAAGGTCACCTAGAAATAATAACTCAGGAAGCAGCTACCACCTCTAGGGCTGGAGGAGCAAAAAGAGGAGAATGAGGTAACCAGAACTGAGAAGCCCAGAATAGAGACCCCGTAGAGCTAGGGCTCAAACCCCTGGGGAGGGTGGAACCATCTGACTGCTGCTGGTAATCTTTAAGGGGTGCAATGAGGCTGGTTCCAGTAGTGCTGAAAGAAGCTGGAGGCTGGAACCAACTGCCACGGCTGGGGTGAAGTGCTGCTGGCCCTGCAAGCAACACTAACAAGAACGGCAGGAGCTGGAAGTTGGTTCTCCCCTCATCCTGCCTCCCAGTCTCCCTCTAGTGCCCCCTATTGGCAGAACCTAACAGGAAGCAAGCTGACAAAGGAGTCTGGGAAACAGAGTTTTTGGAGAACTAGCCCCAGCACCACAGAGTACAGAGGGTGGATTTGGAGCTGAGACACAATAGGTAAATGATCCCCACAGATGGTGTTTATGTCCAGTGTTTCTTTATGACTAAGTGAGATTTTTCCCAGGAATACAAGATTAGTTTAACATTTAAAAATTAAGCAGATGGGCTGGCCCCGTGGCTTAGCGGTTAAGTGCACATGCTCTGCTACTGGCGCCCGGGGTTCGGATCCCGGGCACGCACCAACGCACTGCTTCTCCGGCCATGCTGAGGCCGCATCCCACATACAGCAACTGGAAGGATGTGCAACTATGACATACAACTATCTACTGGGGCTTTGGGGAAAAAAAAGGAGGAGGATTGGCAATAGCTGTTAGCTCAGAGCCGGTCTTCCTCAGCAAAAAGAGGAGGATTAGCATGGATATTAGCTCAGTGCTGATCTTCTCACATAAATAAATAAATAAATAAATAAATAAATAAATAAATAAATAAATAAATAAATAAATAAAAATTAAGTAGAGCATAGCGTTTCATAAATTATTAAGGTAACAACTTTTTGAGTTCCAAGTGTAAGGAGTTAATCGTTTGGGTAATTATGAAAACAAAAATACTACATTTTAACCTATGTACCCTCTCCTTGGAAAGATGATTTAATATTTCAGTTATTGGAAATACCATAATGTAACCCTAGTCATTTATTACTGCTTTGTCATAAGTCACACTGCTTTGTCTAGTGTGTCCTGGATACTAGAAGTTTTCTATCCACAAAGCGCTGTGGTCTGTATGTGTGTTTATGTTATTTGTTTTGCATTTAAATAAAAAGCCTTTCCTTTTTAAAAAATAAAAATGATTACTGCACTTTGGGGTACATAAATTTTATCTCTTTTTTACTAGCAATAAATACATGGACACCAAAATTAAAAATACAGTACTATTGGGGCTGGCCCCATGGCATAGTCGTTAAGTTCAGTTGCTCCGCTTCGGGCCAGGGTTCATGGGTTCAGATCCTGGGCGCCAACCTAAACACCACTCATCAAGCCATGCTGTGGTGGTGTTCTACATACAAAATAGAGGAAGATTGGCATAGATGTTAGCTCAGCGACAATCTTCCTCACCAAAAAAAAAAAAAAAAAAATACAGTACTATCTACAATCACTCAAAGAAAAAAATAAATGAAATATTTAGGTACAAATATAACAAAATATTCACAGAACTTCTATGCTGAAAACTACAAAATGCTGATGAAAGAAGTCAAAAAGGATCTAAGTAAATGGAGAGCCATGCCATCTTCATCAATTGGAAGACTCACCATAGTAAAGATGTCAATTCTCCCCAAATTGATATACAGTTTTAACACTATTGCTATCAAAATTCCAGCAATATTTTTGCAGATATAGACAAGATTATTCTAAAATTTACATGAAAAGGCAAACTTCCAAAACCATTTTGAAAAAGAAGGATAGAATGGGGAGAATCATTCTGCCCAATTTCAGCAATCAAGACTATAGGGTATTGGTGGAGGAATAGACACAGAGATCAATGAAGTAAAATAGAGAACTCAGAAATAGACCCACAACAAATATGACCAAATGATTTATGACAAAGGATCAAATGCAATTCAATGGAGGAAAGATATCCTTTTCAACAAATGGTCTTGGGGCAAGTGGACCTACATGGAGGGCAAAAGAAGAACCTTAACCTAAATCTCACAATTTTATGAGAAAATTAACTCAAAATGAATCATAGACTTAAATATAAAATGTAAAACTATAAAAATTTTAGAAAAAATAGTAGAAAATCTTCAGGATCTAGGGCTAGACAAACAGTTCCCAGCAACACAAAGGCACGATCCGTAAAAGGAAAGCTTGTTAAACTGGACTTCGTCAAAATTAAAGTTTTGCCCTGTGAAAGCCCATGTGAAGAGGATGAAAAGACAAGCTACAAACTGGGAAAAAATATTTGCAAACCACTTATTTGACAAAGTACCAGCATCTACAATATATAAAGAGGAATATATAAAGAACTCTCAAAACTCAACTTTAAAAAAATTTTTTTTAAATGAACAAAGACATGACAAGACATTTCATCAATGAGGACATACAGATGGCAAATAAGCACATGCAAAGATGTTCAACATCACTAGCCACTGGGGATATGCAAATGAAAACCACAATGAGCTATCATTATGCACTTATCAGAATGGCTAAAATATAAAATTGAGACAACACCAAATGTTAGCGAGAATGCAAAAGAACAAGCACTCATACGTTGCTGGTGTGAATGTAAAATGGTACAGCTAAACTGGAAAATAGTTTGGCAGTTTCTTTAAAAACTAGATATGTAGCTAACATACATTGGATACTATGCATACAGTTGAACTTTTAGTCATTTATCCTAGAGAAAGGAAAACACATGTTCATACAAAAACCTGTATACAAATGTTTATAGCAGATTTATTCATAATAGCCAAAAAGTGGAAATTACCCAGATGTTCTTCAATGGGTGAATGGTTAAAGAAGTTGTGGTACATTCATACCATGCAATACTGCTCAGCAATAAAAAGGAACAAATGATCGATATACTATTTGGGTGAATCTCCAGAGAATTATGCTAAATGATAAAAAGCCAATCTCAAGAAGGTTACCCACTATATGTTTCCATTTATATAACATTCTTGAAATGACAAAATTATAGAAATAGAGAACAGATTGAGTGGTTGCCAGGGGTCAACTAGGGGTGGGATCAGAAGAGAAGTGAGTACAGCTAAAACAGAGTAACATGAGGGATCCTTGTGGTGATGGAGATGCTCTTATCTTGACTACATCAATAACAATATCCTAGTTATGATATTGCACTATATTTTTGCAAGATGTTATCAATGGGGAAAAGTGGGTAAAGGGTACATGGGATCTCTCTGTATTATTTCTTACAACTTCATGTGAATCTGTAATTATTACAAGAAAAACTTTAATTTTTTTTAATCTGAAAAAAGAACTGTAAAAAGTAATAGCAATCAAGTTTGGGAGTGGAAAATGGTAAGTGGATGGGTGTACAGAAGAAATAAAAATGGCAGAATGGTGGTAATTGTTGAAGCTTAGATATGGGTAGTTGGAGCTTCATAATCATTCTGTTTACTTTCTGTATGTTTGAAATCTTCCATAACAAAAGGAAAATAAAAGATACACTGAGAGAGAGAGAAGAAATTTAATAAACAAGTCAAACAAGTAAATAAATAAATAAATAACTCTTCTCTCACCAATAATAAACAATTTGAAAATATAATGAAAAAATCCTGTTCATAATAACAACCATAGCTATAAAATATCAGGGAATTAACTTTGTGAGAAATGTTAAGATTTAAATAAATAAAACTACATAAATACACTGAAAATCCTAAAAGAAGACCTAAATAATGGGCCTAAATAAATGAAAAACACACTGCTCCAGAATGAAAAGAGTCAATATTATAAAAATGCCAACTCTCCTACATTTAATCTATAAAGTCCAATCCCAACCAAAATCCCAACATTATTATTTATGGAATCTTAAAAGATTATTCTAATGTTTATTATCCAATAAAAAATGTACAAGATATAGCCCTGCAATTTTGCGGGAAAAAAAATAATGAAGGGGAACTTTCCATACCAGATATCAAGATAGATTATAAAGCTGTGTAAATAGTAAAAGTAAAATAATGCAATATTAAAGCAGAAATAGGAAAATAGCTCTGTCTAGAAAGAGAATCAAGACTTACAAATGTTTGATATTTTTGAAAGATGGTATCTGAAATCATTGAGATTAAAATGAACCAGCCAGGGGCCAGCCTGGTGGCACAAGTGGTTAAGTGCACGCACTCTGCTTCGTCAGCCCGGGGATCAAGGTTTCGGACCCCGGGTGCACACCAACACACGGCTTGTCAAGCCATGCTGTGGCGGCGTCCCATATAAAGTGGAGGAAGATGGGCACGGATGTTAGCTCAGGGCCAATCTTGCTCAGCAAAAAAAAAAGAGGAGGATTGGCATCGGATGTTAGCTCAGGGCTGATCTTAATCACAAAAAAATAAATAAATAAAAATAAAATGAACTGGCTAGCATACGATTTGAAACAATTGGCTAAACATTTGGAAAAATATTGAAGTAGGTCCCTTTCTTCCAGCTAGTTTTCTAATCTTAGGGTAGAAGTGGTGTAAGAGTTTCCTTCTTAAGCGAGACACAAGTCTCAGAAGCCATAAAGGGAAAGATTGATTTCATAAATATTAAAAACTTACCCTCAGGGAAAAAAATTAACAATGTCTTAAAAGATAACCAATAAGCTGGGGGAAACATGCCTAACACAGCATTTATAATCTTAATATTTTAAGAGATTTTACAAATCAATAAGAAACAGAAAACCACCCAATAGGGAAAATGAAAAAGTCTCTGAACAGGCAATTCACTGAAGAGTAAATATGAATGGTTGACAAACTTATAAAAAGATGTTTAACTTCATTAATTATCAAGGAAATGCAAATTAAAATGAGAGTTTTTAATCTATCAAATTGCAAAATTAGAAAGATTGATAATATACAAAATAATACTGGCACAGGTATGGGAGATAAGAACTCTTGTGTGCTATTTATGGAAGTGAAAATTGGTACAGGCTTTTGGGGGCACAATTTAACACAGCCCTTTAAGGCTTAAAGTTTAAGCCAGTGATTCCTCCTTAGGAATCTAACCCACAGAAGTACACTCAAGATGCAAAAAGATGTATACATGAGGACATTTATTGTAGCATTGTTTCTAATGCTAAAGGATTAGAAACAATTTAAATATCTTTCCATAAGGGAACAATCAAACAAATTAAGTAGAATACTCTGCAACTGTTAAAAAGAAAGAAATAGAGTTTTATATGCTGACATGAAAATGTCTTCAAGGCATATTGATAAGGCCAAAACATGTTGCAGAATAAATTATAAAATATGTATATCAAGCAATTATATACATCTGTATGTATACATATGTATCTGTACATATAAAACACTATTAACTGTGATTACCTTTGACGAGTGAGGAGAATGGGAGGGATGGGAGGAGATAAAATGAGATCATACATATTTTTTTGCTCAATTCTGCACTAAAAGAATTATAATAAGAATAATTTCTTGTGAAATGTTTGTAATTACAGTTTTTTAAAGAATACATGCCACATGGGAAGTGCTCAAAGCTTCTCAGAGCAATGGTACTGGTATAAATTCAAGACACTGATATTATCATTGTTATTATTGTCAGTGTCCTTACCCTTCACAACTATCAACACTGATATGCTTTTCATCAGAGAAATTTGAACAGGATTACAAATAGAGGTTCATTTATTCACAGAGCACACTTTTGAAGCAAGGCTATAACTCCACAATACCGACATAATAAATGACTTGTCCAGATTTTCAAACAAGGCAGGAAATGATGCAGAGCCAGGATTCCACTCTGGTACAAATAAATATATATACTGGCTCTCCCCACAGCACCATAAATAACCCCATCGCCTGGCATTTCAGTCTCTCCCCAAGTAATTGAGTGTTTAAATGACTTGCACACCTTCACTTTGGCTTTAAAAATTGCCTATGTCTAGCACTATTTTTAAAGGAATGGCTTTTAAAAGTTTAACATCACCCTTACAAAGAAAGTGAGAGAGGAAGATTAGTTTTCACCTTCTATAAGAGGACAGCCCTGGAAGAACGTAGTACTTTTCCAAAGGGTGGCTCAGATCATATTATTTAGCCTAAGATCAATAACCTAGCAGAAGTATTCTATAGCTGCGTTACCCTGATTCTGAAAACCTTCTAAAGAAAAGGATGCATAAAAGACACTGATCTGAATCAGGAAAACTGATCTAAACACCGCTGCAGCCAATGACCATACATGTGACCACACGTAACTCCAAAACTCCTCTGAACTTCAGATTCCTCATCTCTAAAATGGAAATAAGAATACTTCCCTGCTTAACTAAATGGGTTGTCCCAAAGTTCAAATAAGAGAGACTGTGAAGGTGCTCTGTAAAGTATGAAGTTCCAGGTAAATTATCACCAATGTATGAAAGCTGAGTTCTTGATACAAATATACTTCCTGTCCCAACAGAATGTGAGAAGACATCTGATTTGCCATATTCAAGCCTCTTAATTTGGGGCTGAATAATCTATTTTTTCTAGACCTTCAGGTCTCAACTGCAGCGTCTAGAAAAGGAGTGTGTAGCATTTATTTGTGAGGTATGACATGATTTAACATGACAAAGTGACTTAAGCCTTTTATGAATTAAAGAGGATTATACTAGAGATGGTACTCAGTGCAATACCTGCCGTAGTCCTTTTCTGAGTGAACTGCCGCCTCCTTCAGCTTCTGCTGCTCACATGAGCCTTCCTGAACCAGAGCTGGATTAAAGGGTGGGCAGTTGGGCAGTTGCCCAAATCATTATTCTTCAAGGGGACTGAAATAACACTGGAATAATTAGTAACTATAGAAACAATGAAGATTCCACAGGCAAATTCTTACATGGGTGGAGGAATATAAATTTGCCCCTGCTTGAAAGACAGTACAGGGAAGTGGAAACAAAAAACAATAGTATTCATCTAACGTTTATTGGATGATTATTACATATCAGGCCCCATACCAAGTGCCTTACATGTACGATTTCACTTAAACCCAGCAGTGATTGTATCTTATTGTTTTTAAACCTATTTTTCAGGTGAGAAAATTGAGATATGCCCAAGACCGCACAAGTAGCAAACAGTGGAGGTGCAGTTTGAAACTGATCTTTCCTCAGGTCCTGCACTTACTATGCGTCACAGCCCTCCCCAAGTCCAGCTAAGTCTGTCATATTTATGCAGGAATAATTAGATGAAATTAATCAGGCAGACTAAATCTGAAACCAAATAATTCATGGATAGTGCTGCTGGCCAGGAACCAGTGATCAATGTTAGATTACAAACTTAAAACTTTTTAATATGTCTTCAAAGAATGTGTCTGCTTCAGAAAAATTGCAAAAGAAAAGTGAAGAAAAGAATAGAAACTATTTTTTAAAAAGTGAAATATATGCCAAATTGCTTCAAAATATTGACACTGCTTAGGGACCTGTCTATAATTTTAACTGATTGAAAATTACGTTTCTTAACCCCATCAAATAACTGTTGAACAAATACTTAAAGAACACTTTTGAAAGGCGCATCAGTTAGAATTCAATTGTGAATAACACATCTCACTCTAGCTAATTTAAACAGAAAGGAATTTACTAGGAGGAATTAGGGATTCACAAAATGACTAGAAGGGCTAGTGGAACATAGTTGAGCCTGAGCTTTCAGGAACGACTTCCAGAACACCCTTACAGAACTGCCCCAACATGGACACCATGCTTCCACCATACCCACAGAGCTGGAGAATCAGGAAGCCATCTCCATAGCGCTGACTCTGACATGATCTGAATCAGCAAAATGGATGCCTTGCTCCCTGTCTCTCATCACCCCTGAATTTTAGGGACTGAACTCTGGGACCTCCACTCCAGCTGTCTCAGAAAAACCAACATCTGCCAGTGGAAATAACAGAAGAGGCAGAAATACATCCTCCACTTCAGAATGTTCACCTTTAACTTCCATATCTTGCTAGGGTACATTTGTTTCATAGAAACTAGGTTTCATGAATCCAAGCTGTAAGGACTTCTGGGAAATGTAGTCTCTAGGTTTCCAGCCTCAAGCAGTAAGACTTGCTAGAAGGGAGTTGTAATTGAGTTGAGTGCATCAATCTGTGATGTCAGCTCCAATCAGACACCAAATTATTGCCAGCATAGAGCAACCACCCATCTTCTTCCACCCCTAGCAACAGTTTAGAGTAGGGACTCCACTAAAGGGCACTCCACTCAAAGATTGGCCAGTTGTAGGTGACCTGATGAAAAAACATAACTTGAGGGGCCAGCCTGGTGGCATAGTGGTTAAGTTCACACGCTCTGCTTTGGCGGCCTGTGGTTCGCAGGTTTGGATCCCGGGCACAGACCTTCACACTGCTTATCAAGCCATGCTGTGGCAGGTGTCCCATATATAAAGTAGAGGAAGATGGGCACAAATGTTAGCCCAGAGCCAATCTTCCTCAGAAAAAAGAGGAGGATTGGCAACAGATGTTAGCTCAGGGCTGATCCTCTTCACCAAAATAAATAAATAAATAACTTGGGACCAATTATTCTCTCAGGATTTTGGGATTGAGACACTGAAGCACTGAGCCAATGAAATGGGGACTTTTAGATTCTAGGTTAAGTAGATTTGGAGTCAGAAGGATGATGGGTCATGTGTAAGCAAATAGCACTATACACAATATTCATTGAGAAATATGAAGGTAAATACCAAAAAATATGGCCTAAAATGTAACAAGTGATTGCATCTGAAGAAGGGGCCAAGGAATTTCTCTTGTTGTTTATAATCCTTTTAGTAATATTTTAATTTTAAAATTAAAAGGAAAACAACAAAATGAATACCCCAAACTTGGGCCTTTAAGCCAGAACAACTAACCTACATGTCACATGACCATTAGCTGAAGAGAGGGAGCTCCAGACAATCCAGCCCTTACTTGCCTCACTTCCCACCTAGCACCTCCACTGCTGTAAAATTGAAAAAAATAACTTAAAAATCAAAACCAATTTAGTGAAAACCTTGAATACCAAGCCAAGGAGTTGATCACCCCAGCAACAGGGATAGCTTCAAGTAAGGGAGTGACTTCAATGTGTGTAAATAGAGTACTTATCTGTGTCCAGAATAAATTTGATAGAGATTGAAGGTAGCCAGGAGATTGGTTAGGAGTTTAATAAGAGGATCCTGGACTAAAGTGATGGTAGTGGAATTGGAGAGAAAAGCTTGGACAAAGAGATAGAACAATAGAGGACTCTTGGTAGCTGATCAGATATGAGGGGCAAGGAAAGAGTAAATTTAGTGAGTATCTTCTGCTTTTCCAGAATCTCTTCCTTTTTTGGGACCGCCCCTCACCCATTCCATGAGATCTGGTGGTGAATCAGAGTAAACGCACATTCTCAAAACTAAAGGAGGTATGTGTCCCAAGCTGACGGCTTAGAGCTCTCCTTCTTTGGGATATATGTTTGGTTCACAGGCATAACCCAAACTGAAGGAAAGAGCTTTCTGGGAACCTTTCTCCCAATGCTATTGGGGAAGATGCTCTTTCACCAGAAGCTTTGGGATGACAGAGGCCATCACACTGCCATTCAGAGACGGCCTATCAAGACACAGAGAGTCAAACAGAGCCCTGACAATATCATTTGAACCACTGAACCCATCCATACCTGTACCAATGGACTTTTTAGTAACGTGAGCCAAGAAATTAACTTTTTGCTTATGGATTGTATTTCTATCATTTGCAACAGAAAGGATTTATTAACAGAGAGTCTAAGATGGCTTAATTTACATATCAACCAATATCTGCAGTGTATCTGCCAAACGCACAGTTTAATCTCTAGTACAATGGGAGATAAAAAGGAATTCTAAGACATGCCCCGTACACCTTGAGGTCTATTCCAGTTTTGTCATCAATTATCAATGTGACGTCAAAGTCATGCAATAGCTCTGGGATTGATTCTTTCTTCTATAAAACTGAGGAAAAAGGGGATTATATTGTATTATTTTCTAAATATTTTATTCAGCTCTAAACTTTTATGAGTCTATGCCATGACACGGAAGAAGTAGTGAGTCACTGAAGGTTGTAAAATATGGAAGGCTGGTATGCAAAACCAATTAAACGGGAAGAGACTGGAAGCTAGCAAGACTGTAGCAATAATTTAGAAGGAACATTTCTTGAGCCTGGTCTAGAAAACATGCAAGAGTGATGGAGGGAAGGGGATGAATCTAAGAGACATTAGAGAAAGTAACAATTTGATGCCTATATATGTGGATATGAAGATGAGTCAAGAGTAACCATTGACTTCAAGTTTGCTAGTTTGGGATATCAAAAGAATGAAAAAATCTTTAAAAAAAATAAGGTCATTGGGAAAGTACAAGTATTCGGAGAGCATTAATAAAGTTTTGAACATGCTGAATCTGAGGTGTTAGTATATGTTGAAATAGAAAGTCCACAGACTTGAAAACATGGAACTGAAGTTCAAGTGCGAAGTCAGGGCTCATGTTATATTTTTGAGAATCATTGAACGTAATGGGAATAGTGAAAGCCCTAGGAGTGAATAAAAGCTACAATAAACATTGATAATTGACATGATTAGTTTGTTTATTAATAGCAAAAATATGTTAAAATTGTAAACTTGTGTTTCTTAAGCATTTAAGCTCAGTTTATAAATCTTGTTAGTCTATTTATAAATCTCATAATCTTTGCACAAAAATATGGACAATCACTTTTACTTATTCTGACTATGATTTAATAAATTCACAAGCTTAACAGACTAAATATTTCTTAAATATTTAACATCATTTGCATACTCAATCAAATTTTCTTAGTTATTTTAAACTATAATTACAAATGTAATATATCTAACATCTAGCCAGTGAAATCTTTATAAGCACTTATGCAACTCTTGTAAATCTAATACCAATAAATCAATCTCATACATGTGGTCACAAAATTCTCTTAAATGTTTCATACATCTTAAAAGTTGACAAAGCGTATGATACCACAATAACGATAACTTTCAGAGAAATAATGAAAACTGTATTAATTTGCCACCTTTATATTAAAGGTTACACATTATGGCAGACATGGAGATGTGACACTCAGATCCTTCTTCAAGAAAAGACTTGCAGCCCTTTCAGGGACTAATAGCATGATCAGCACATGGCCCCCAGCTGTCAGCTTATTCAGGGTCTGTTTCGGCTGCAGTCCTGCTCTTCCCAGGGCAGCCCACATAAACTGAGGGATGGAGGAATATAAAGGGCAGGGGTGGGACACTCTGACCTACAATACTGCCTCTAGTGCTCCCTGTCTCATCATCTGTTCTGGCAAATCTAACTGCAATGCAAATTAACTCACGCAACCAACGTGAGCTGCCATCTCAGACCTCTTACAGCAACTGAGGCTGCAAATTCGGGATATCAGTCGAAATTCTTGTCAGTGCTTCCAATGATGATTTTGCTTGAGCCCCAGGTAACAAACCGAGTTCCTTTCTAATGATGAGGCTCTACCTGCTTACTCAACATAGTATTGTAATCTTATTGACAATAGTGTTCAACCTAATATGTTTGCGTGCGCCCGTGCACACACACATACACACAAACACATACATACACACACAGATACCCCACCCTGATACACATGGCTTGCAGTTCCCACAATCAGCATCACACCTCATCTAGGTTCCACCACCAATTAGCTTTGGGAACTTGGGCAAGTTATTTACCAGTCTGTGCTCAATTTCCATATCTGTAAAATAGGAACAATCATCTGATAGGGTTGTTGTGAAGAATAAATGAGCTAATACATTAAAAAGCGTGTACAACAGCCCTTGGCCCAAACTGTGTATTCAATAAATGCTAGCTAGCTATTCTCATTCTTGGTCTGCCTGAGTTCTACATTGTCTATATATTGTCTTATCTGTCTCATCAACCAACATTCTATAATAAATTATGGACTAAACAATTACAGAAAAAGTTCTTATGTTTCATGACCCTTAATTACCAGACTCTTCAGATTTTTAGGATTTAGGTTAAATCCTAGACTTGACTTTAGCTGAACTTGTTCAAACACTGTTCTTCCCATCAGTTGAATGTTTTGGATTTTCCCAATTCATGAAGATGTAAACTAGATGTGTGAAGATTAAACTAGGAACATATATGTAAAAGTTTTTTTCTGAAATATAAAACATATAAAAATATGTGATATTATTCCAATATTATTAGGAAGCTAGCCGACTCCTGCAATCACAAAATGAAAATCTTTGCTCTTCAAGTAAAACTGCACCCCTTTTCCAAAAATGATTTCCACCTTTGTGGTTAAAGTTCAACTGAAACTGATTTAATAGGAATAACGTAAAAATAATAAAGACATGCGGATAGCCTACTATAGGGCAAAGATCTGAAAATGTTGAAATGACTTTAATACATTTATGACCAAACGTTGGCTTCGATTTATCAGTCCTAGGAAATCGTCTAAGCAGTCCTCCCGAAAATTGTGTTCAATTAAGAGTTAGGTTTCTTTCAAAGCCTAAGAGATTTGTTCACACATCCAAGAAGCATGTTTAAGAAAAACAAAAGCTGCCCTTGCTTTTGACCACAAGTTGGGGACTTGCTGTCATTGACGCAGTGCCTGAAAACATGATCCAATTTTCATTGAGCTATTTCCACGGGGCCTCGAAAGGCTAAAATACTGCAAAGAACGGGACCTACTGTTTAATGGTAGTCGTACTTGAACAAATTACCTCCGAGAAGTGTATATATTTCAAAGTACCAGTTTGGAAAAACCGACTCTAGGTCTGCAGGACGGATCTCACACAAATGGAAGTACACAGCTCGCAGCCTTCTGTTGTGTTGTTTTTAAAAAGAGGGGAGCGGCGTAGGAGAACTAGGCTTAAAACACCCGAATGCGGCAGCTAATAAACAGAGTATTGCAGACGGTTGGCCGTTCGGTGCAGGGGGCCGGGCGCGCCTTCGGGGAGGGTGCCCCTTGTAAGAGGTGCAAAGACAGAGCAGGCGGACTCGCATCCTTCCCCTTGACACTGCGGAGACGCCGCTATCCCTACATCCTCCCACACGGCGTTCCCCGACCCCACCTAGGGTCACCGAGAGCTCGGGCCGGAGCAGCGCTCTCAGGCTCAGCTCTCGGCCCGGCCAGCGCAGGGGAGAGGCAGGGAAGGGAGAGGGCGTTTTCTGCCCCGATTCCAGTGGGAAAACAAGGAAAAGAGGAGGCAGTGGCCTGGGCCTGCGGTGCGGCTCAGGGAACAAAGAGGTCGTGAAAGCACCGGCAGCCCAGGCACCGCGAATGCACTCAAATCGCCGCCGCCTGCGCAGAACGCCCATGTTCAGGTGCATGCAGATTCTGGAGTCCAGTCCAGCCGTACAGGATCACAAACGCTATCTGGTGGCACCCAGGAATCTGCATTCTACCCAAACGCCCGGGCTGCCTCAGGCCCAGGAAAGTTTGAAAACAATCGCTTCTCGTCCGGCACCAGCCTGGACTCACAGCTCGCACGAATCCAGCGCGGCGGCGAGGCTGGGCCGCGCCTCAACCGAGCTTGGTCCTTTCCTTTGGTCCCGCCCTGCTGCTCAGCGCGGATTGGTGGCGGGGAGAAACTCTGGCGCTGATTGGGCAGCGGAGGAGTCGCTCGCGAAGATAGTAAGTTCGGGTGCCTCCGAGTGCTAAATTTATCTTCAGACGAGCGACCGCGCCAGCCGCGAATCGGATCTCTATGGAGGTGGTATAGGCGGTATCCCTGAGCTAAGAGCATCACCCTGTCCCTGAATCCTTTCCTCTGTTTTGTTTTTCATTCCTCCCTCCTCCCTGTCCCCTCCAGTCCGCGACGACTGGCTCTTGACCCTGTTCAGGCCTCGGTGAAGGTGAGGACCAGAGCCGCCACGGCGGCTGAATGGTGCGCTCTGAAATGGCCGCTGCCTTGAGCTGTTTAAAATGGCGGCCGCAGGCTCAGCCGGGGACCGCGGCGCTGCTCTGCAGCCTAGCCGCAGCGGAGACTGCGCTCTCCATCACTGATGGAGCTGGAGGAGAAGGATAGTGTTGGGTGCTGAGTTGAGTTCATGGGGTAGTTAGGTGAGGCGACGGCCCGGGGACGCGAGAGAAGAGTTGTGTAGGCGAGGGCGGCCGCCCACGGGGAGCGAGCCCCCGACGTGGCGGTCTGGGGGCAGCGCGCACCTGTGACCAGAGCTGCGGGAGAGCCGGCCCGGGCCGCACATCGAGGGGCCCGGTGAAAAAAGCATTTCAGAGCTGGAAGGGGTGTCCGTACCCACCTCCTGCCTAGCCTTGCTTACTGGACTGCACTCCCGCCCAGCCCTCCTGCCCTTGAGGGTATTGTTCAAAGCTGGAACCACCCGAGGGTGGGGGTGGATGGATTGTGTCCCCTGTCACTTTAACTGGAGGCAGAGGCAAGATGAGGGTGCCCCCCACCAGCCCTTTTCGGGGAGTGGAAAAAAAACTTTACAAAGAGTCCAGACTCTTTGTCCTCGAGAGATGCGAGGAAGCATCTCTAAAAGAGATGGGGATGAGGCCCTCCTTCCTGGAAACAAAGCTTCCTTCTCTGTTGTGTCCTTCTCTGGCAGCAAGGGAGACGGATCCTGATCTCTTAGGTCAACCAGCAGCTCCAGGAAGTTCTCTGGCTAAATCCAAATCGGGATTGTGGAAGGAGAATCTGCTGCTCTTTTGCTCCCAATAATGGAGAAGTAGGACTGTCTGCTGATGCCAGTTGTAACCCATTGTAATCCATTTCTCTCTGCACCGCCCAGCTCCTCATACCAGATTTTTTAGTGCTTGGGAAATTAAAAGAGTGTTCAGGAACACACAAGTAATGGCTAGGCACATGGGCTCTGCAGTTGAACTTTTTGGGTTCTGTTGTTAGTTCTTCCCTTACAAGATGTCACTTAGCAGGTGACTTAACCTCATTGTCTTTCTGTTCATCTCTCAAGTGGGGTTATTAATAGTCCCGGACTCTCAGGTTTGTTTTGAGGATTAAATGAGATAATCTATAAGGGATTTAACAGTTACTGGCACATAGTAAACAATGATCACTCAATAAAACATTAGTAACCTTAGGAGATTGGTTATTGAGGGGACAAAAATGGTTATAGCAGAAAGACATGTTTCATGTAACATTTCCATGTGTGATTCCGTTTTAGATTACTTTCAATGCTTAGTTTTAGAGACATTAAGATGTGGCTGTACTTTTAAAAGTTAGGTTTAGCTAACACACAGAACAGTTTGGTGGTTACCGGAGGGAAAGGAGTTGGGGGGTGGGCACAAGGGGTGAATGGGTGCATTTATATGGTGACTGACAAATAATAATCTACAATTGGAATCTCACATTGTTATAAAACTATTATGACATCGATAAAAAAATTTTTAAGAGGTTTAGTTTTTGAAAGTTTTTCATGTATTTCTATGAAGTCAGTGGGCGAGAGAGCATCTCACAACAATGAAATTACCAGTGTATTAAACAAGATGAGATTTTAGCATTTTTACTATGCTAGGCATCTTCTGTTTCAGTCCAAGATCTGCACTGCAGTGGAGAATCATTTGCACTGCCTGGATCTAAAATAAATTGTAATGAAAGGTCACCTTAGAGGTTTGTAGTTCTGCTTTTGCAGCGTCTAATTCTAATTTTTCTCATTCTAGGCCTTTGGTTACTCCCCTTCCACCCCATCCCTTAATTTTATTCTTTTGAAGAGTGCGTTTCAAGCTGTCAAGGTGGAGAATGTGATTGCAGAAGGGAGTACTCATCGTTTCAGGTATCTTACCCCCCAGCTGTTAATAGGAAAACCATTTTGATTCAGAATCTAACCTGAAAATACAAAGCTTACTCTGTAGCCCAATCATGAGGTTTAAATCAAAAGTGGATGTATTTGGATAGATGCTAAATTTGTATGCCTTAACTTATAAAGCTATTAGTAGCCTTTAGAGGTCCTAAAATTTGCATTACCCTTCCCTTTTAATTATGTTTTTTTTAATTATATGAGGAATAAATCTGTTAAAATGAGAGTTTATGTTCTCTTTAGGTCTTGGTTAAGTCTTCACCTATACTATAATGGGGTGCAGAGTAAACAGTAAAATATACATTACTTTGAATGAGTCTTAATTTGGATAATATAAATATTTATGTAATTTTAACTCCAGAAGATAGTAACTAACTTTTGGTCTGCAGTTTATTTTCAATGTTAACACACAGTATTTAGGATACAACATATTTCTGTGTCTTTTAAAACTTTGAGTTGTGTTTCTGTGTTTTTAATATGGCTCCTCACAATAGTTGCTAGCTCTGGAAGGAGCCTTGGCATTTGTAAGAGTATCAACAATGAATGTCTCTAATGGCAGTAGGTGTTAGAAAGCTAAAAGAGATTTCCAAGGTCCTATATACCATGAGAAGGGCTTGGTAATGATGGCCCATGTTGTTTGTTTTTGTAAACAGAGATTTATTGGAACACAGCTGTGTCCATTCTTCTACGTATTATCTATGGCTGCTGCCATGCTACAACTACAGAGTTGAGCAGTTGCAACAGAGACTACATGGCCCATAAAGTTAAAAATATTTACTGTATGTAAAAAAATTTTCTGTATGGCCCTTTACAAAAAAAGTTTGCCAACCCCTGCCATGGGACTTGCTCCTCAAGGTTCCTTTCTTAGAAATACACTTATCAATTCATTACTTCTTAGCCCAATGGTTCCCAAATTGTGTGTTATAGAATATTAATATTCTCTAAGTTGATGTGTTCTGAGAAAAAGATCAATGCTAACAATAATTTTTCTTTATAGTTTATTTTAAAATAGAAGTTTAAGACTACTAAACTCATTTCTATAGCTTCTATTTTTATGCGATAATCTACCTTTAAGAAAAGGTGTGCCATACCTGAGAGCACCAGGAAGTCGCGTGAGAGATCACCTGATAGACGAACGTGTGATGTTCCATCTGCGCATTGATGCATAGGCAGCATTTACAAATTAACTGATGTGTTGCTATATATCATCTCTTTGATGATTGCTCATCTTCTATGTATCCTGTCTTATAATTTCAACACATTTGTGATACTCAATGTTTATTCTAAATTAACCATGTTTTGTACCACAAATACATTGCCTATGGATCTGTTGCTGAAACAAGGAAGTCTTAAACAAGAAGTAGAATCTTTTTGTTATCAAATTGTGTCTGAATCGAATGATCAAAAGGTTGGAATATTACAAAGTGAAGATGAACAATTGCAGCCTTCAGTTTCTAAAAAATCACAAGGTGAGCTTTCCAGGGTCAAATTTATGTCCAGTTCCAACAAAATAACCTTTAGTAAGAAACCAAAAAGAAGAAAATATGATGAAAGTTATTTGTCTTTTGGATTTACTTACTTTGGAAATAGAGATGCACCTCATGCTCAGTGTGTGTTATGTAAGAAAATTTTATCAAATAGCTCTTTGGCCCCTAGTAAGCTTCGAAGACATTTGGAAACTAAACATGCTGCATATAAAGACAAAGACATCAGCTTTTTCAAGCAACATCTTGATTCACCTGAAAATAATAAACCCCCAACACCTAAAATTGTCAATACAGATAATGAAAGTGCTACAGAGGCATCATACAATGTAAGTTACCATATAGCCCTGAGTGGAGAGGCTCATACTATTGGAGAATTGCTTATCAAGCCTTGTGCGAAAGATGTCGTGATGCGCATGTTTGACGAACAATATAGTAAAAAAATAGATGCAGTTCAACTATCTAACAGTACCGTTGCACGTCGAATTAAGGATCTAGCTGCTGACATTGAAGAAGAGCTTGTTTGTAGACTGAAAATTTGTGATGGTTTTTCACTGCAACTAGATGAATCAGCTGATGTTTCAGGACTTGCTGTGCTGCTTGTGTTTGTTCGTTATAGGTTTAATAAGTCTATTGAGGAAGACCTACTCTTATGTGAATCTTTGCAAAGTAATGCTACTGGGGAAGAGATTTTCAACTGCATCAACAGTTTTATGCAGAAACATGAAATTGAATGGGAAAAATGTGTTGATGTTTGTACTGATGCTTCTAGGGCAGTGGATGGGAAAATTGCTGAGGCTGTCACCTTGATAAAATATGTGGCTCCTGAAAGCACCAGTAGTCACTGCCTATTATATAGACATGCACTAGCAGTTAAAATAATGCCTACATCTCTGAAAAATGTGCTAGATCAGGCGGTACAGATCATCAATTATATTAAAGCTCGACCACATCAATCCAGACTACTAAAAATTTTATGTGAAGAAATGGGTGCCCAGCACACAGCACTTCTTCTAAACACAGAGGTGAGGTGGCTTTCTCGAGGTAAAGTTCTTGTAAGACTTTTTGAGCTTCGTCGTGAACTATTGGTTTTCATGGATTCTGCTTTTCGACTATCTGATTGTTTAACAAATTCATCTTGGCTGCTAAGACTTGCATATCTTGCAGATATTTTTACTAAATTAAATGAGGTTAATCTGTCAATGCAAGGAAAAAATGTGACAGTTTTTACAGTATTTGACAAAATGTCATCATTATTAAGAAAATTGGAATTTTGGGCTTCATCTGTAGAAGAAGAAAACTTTGATTGTTTTCCTACGCTCAGTGACTTTTTGACTGAAATTAATTCTACAGTTGATAAAGATATTTGCAGTGCCATTGTGCAGCACCTAAGGGGTTTGCGCTCTACTCTGTTAAAATATTTTCCTGTAACAAATGACAATAATGCTTGGGTTAGAAATCCATTTACGGTAACTGTTAAGCCAGCGTCATTAGTAGCACGGGACTATGAGAGCCTGATTGATTTAACGTCTGATTCTCAGGTGAAACAAAATTTCAGTGAACTTTCACTAAATGATTTTTGGAGTAGCCTAATTCAAGAGTACCCAAGCATTGCAAGGCGTGCAGTTCGTGTACTTCTTCCTTTTGCTACAATGCACCTGTGTGAAACAGGATTTTCATATTATGCTGCAACAAAAACGAAATATAGGAAAAGACTTGATGCTGCACCTCATATGCGGATCCGACTTAGCAACATTACACCTAATATTAAGCGGATATGTGATAAAAAGACACAAAAACACTGTTCTCATTGAAATTGGAGGGTTTTGCATGTCTCTTAATAACCAAATATAAGAGGAAAATAAAAGGTGATTTACTTCATCTCTGGTATACTGGGGTTTTAAATAAAATGATTCAAATTTTTTATACTTATATTTTAAGAAAGCTAAAGTATCAAAAATTTAAACATGTATTGTTGGTATTTCTTCTTCACATTGTAATTTCAAAGGGCTCTATGGTCATAGCTGGGAAATGTTGATCCACAAGATAAAGCCCCGGTTCCTTAGCATAACATAGCTCTTCAGGATCTAATGACTACCAGTCTTTCTAGCCATACCTACTCTGCAGCTCTCCAGTCACGTGGAACTTCTTGTCATTCCCTAAACATATCACACTGTTTCATGCTTTAGGTCTCAAAAAATTATTTGTTTCCCTTGCTTTCTAACAGACTCCTATTTGCTTTTCAACAGTTGGACTTAATTTATCTGGGGTACTTTCATTCCCTATATCTTTCTATTTTGGCGTTATTTTTTGTGCCTGTCTCAACTGAACTGTGTGGTGGTCTCGTGATTCCCAGTGTTAGTTGGACTGAGCTCTTCTATGGTCTTATCCAGCTCTGTGTCTCTATTATTTGGCAAAAGGCCTTCCTAAAGTAGATGCTCAATAAAGGAAAAAGTGTTGGTGAAGGTGAACCAACAAAAAATGGAATAGGGCATGGGGGCTCCCGCCCCCCCGCATTGTCTGTGCTATTTATTGGCTATCTGGAGCATGAAGAACATGAACAAAGGTTCTAAAGAAAGCAAGAAATGAGATTATTTTAATATAAGCTTAAAAAGAAAAAGCACATTGCATTTATGCACACAATTTTCTTACTTTAAACACACACAGACACACTAAATATATTTTGAAACTTGTCATTGTGTTGTCATTGATTTTCATTAAGAAAGAAAAATTGCTGGGGGTAGTCTGGAGACCCAGGGGCCCTAGTGAGTCTGTGTGAATTCATGCAAATAAAGACGAGGTCTCCAAATTTTCCACCCTCTTGGGCCCCCTCCTTGTTACTCCCCTGAGCTCACAGACTCCCAAAGGGGAGGAGCCAGGAAGAGATGGAAATGCAGGGGGTGGGGATGTGCTCAGTTGCCCCTAACCACCTTCAGTCTGTCCCTCTAGGGCATGGTGGCTTTTATTTGTAAATTCTGCTTGTATATGTATGCTACCCTTTGTGTTTTGGGCTCAGTTATTCTATTAACTAGAATTCAGTGTGGCTGTTAGGCAGAAGTCACCAAGGAATGCCACAGCTTTTATTCAAGCTGAACTACTGGAGGAGAGGGGAGGAAGTTTGAAGAACAATTTTCTTTGTTTCTCGTTTCCTATATACTTTATTGCAAATTCCATGTTTCTCGTTTCCTATATACTTTATTGCAAATTCCATGTACCGTAATCTAAATTAATGAGTCCTTAGTGTACTTGAAGATGATTAGACTTGAAACCCCTATCAATTTATTCTTAGATACTATGAAAGAATTCTGACCTTCCTGTCTCTGGGCTTCTCATGTTACATCACGCAGCACAGGTCACCAACTCAGTGTCAAATATTTTGTTATTCCGGTAGGCAAGAGCTACTTAGAAAGCCGCTATTGCTTTAATCTCACTTATTCAAACCTATCTCCCATTTTGCGGGGTAGGAATACCTCCCCTCACTAAGGCAATGTGGTAGAATGACTAGGTTCAGGTACCTGCTCCACTGCTTAACTGGCTATTTAACGTTGGGCAATTGGAGCCTTCCTGCACCTCAGTTATCTCATCTGTAAGATTATAATTATGCCTTTAAAGGGTTATTATTAAGATTAAATGAGTATGTATATAAAACTCTTCTAATGTAGGTGATAGGAATAGATATGCGACATATTCCCTGCCACATCCAGGCATGTTCCAATTAAACTTCACCCCGCACTCACACTTGTAGACTGAGTGTTTATTCTCTCTAGAGGCTCAACAGCTCTCCAGGCTGTAGGATCTGGCCTAATCTGAGGCGGCGAGATAAGGGGTTTCTAGCCCAGGTTTTTTCCTCTTTGTCCCATTGTTATGTACCTATTTATCTGTCAGGTACCTTACTACATGCTTGTATGTTATCAGTAATCTTTACAACAATCTTATGGGATTAGGTAATTTTTGAATCTGCCCAAAGTCACACAATAAGCAGCAGAATTTAGTTTAAAACAGGTCTTTTCCAAAGACTACTTTTTGCACTCATTGCCTTTCAAACTTTTCTAAGAGCATCAGTGACTTGGGAATATAGCTAAAACTCCCTACTAAAATCCACGTTTCTTTGAAATCCTGTTTTCTTTAGATTCATCCAAAATTAGCCATCTACTTCGAAGTATGACTGCTTATTTTAATATAAAAATATGTGAAAATAGGGATTAAATTGCTATCAAGTAAAATTAACTCTCCAAAAAGATTCATCGTGATTACTCATACATGCAATACTTTTTGTCAATCCCAGAAAAATCTGCCTAGTTGGAGAAGCATGTACAGTGTCATAATGTCTAAATCTGGCTGATCCCCTAAGTCTGATATCTAGACTCATGTGATTACTGAACCTGAGTGCTTGATTAGGTCATTTGTCCACGATATCAGCCTCTTGAAAATAAGACCTCTTGCTTTCCAATCCTTTACCCCTAACCTGCTCTGCGAGTCTAGATTCTTGCATTTAACCCCATCTGTTGACTGGGACCCTGCTATTGGCTACTAGACCTCTTTAATGCCAACACTACCCCTCTTGGTTCTTGATGGTAACTGCTCACTTGTTCTACAACGTATCAGGTTTATGGATACTGTGCCTGGCTAGTAAGAATGGACTAGGTGGTTCTGATACCTGCTGAATGATAGGCAAGTCTAGTTCCAGACAGCAACTTCTATATTAGACTAACCTACTGTAGTTACCAGGACTGAACCCCAAAAGAGAAGATTCTTTTCTATTATGTTTAAACCCTACTTACCCTTCAGAATCAGCCCTCCTTAAATAAAACCAAAGCAAACAAAGTTAGTCTTGAGCACTGTCAGACTCCCTTTCTTTTGTACTTCCAAAACCCTTTGGTTACCCTTCTGCTGGTACTCCCTAAGGCTCCAGGTTGACAAACCTTTTCACACAAAAGAGAAAACAGCTCTTAAAGGAGGAAATAGGTGGCATTCTACTTTATAATGGAAGAGGTATTCGGGAACTAAATAATAAGCACCGTCAAATGAAAGCTCCCCTTCCTGCCTGTGCACAAAATAGTAAAGTTCCCCCAATATATCCAGCCCAAAAGGACTTTCCCGCTTTTAATCCCTATATTTCAAGTAATTGAAATTGCCTTCATTTCTTTTTTTTTTTCCCCCCATTTTTCTCCCCAAAGCCCCAGTAGATAGTTGTATGTTGTAGTTGCACATCCTTCTAGTTGCTGTATGTGGGATGCTGCCTCAGCATGGCTGGACAAGCATTGCGTTGGTGCGCGCCCAGGATCCCAACCTGGGCCACCAGTAGTGGGGCGTGCACACTTAACCACTAAGCCACGGGGCCGGCCCCGCCTTCATTTCTTAGTGAGGATTGTTCCTATGTCAGTCTTGCTCTAGTACCTTGCATACGTAAAGACACAAATTGTAATCTCTTGGAGCTAAGACCTCTTGAGGAAGAACTCATAGAACTTAGCAAATTTCTAATCATACAAAAAGTACTCAATGAATTGAATTCTCTAGCTTAAAAGGTAAAATATTAAGGTGAAATACAATTCATACTGTAACATGAAAATTAGCTTTAAAATCCTTAGCCTCACTTAAATAAGGTGGTAACTTTTCTTTGTCCTTTAAAGACTTCAAGAGCAGTATTTCTTTAATAAACTCCCCTGTTGCCTTAAAAATGCAATTTTACTCCCCAAAACATAAGTCACCCTCAACTCTTGAAAGAATCCATTGGCTTTGTAAATTAGGTGCCTCTGGAACTTATGCATGTTTGTTATTTACTTTCACTTTTTAAAGTTGGTATAACCACTGTTAATTAGTACAGTGGAAAGCATTCTGAAGCAGGTGTCAAGAGACTTGTGTTCTGCAACTAACTAAGTGCCTTAGGTCATTCTCCTCTCTAGGCCTTAGTTTCTTCACTTATTAAATGAAAGGGGTTGAACTAGGATGAGCTCTAAAGTTGTTGTCAAATAAGATCAAAATTTAAACCTAAATAAAGTTTAAGGTGCTGGTAAGATGTGCTCAGTTATTTGAAATATATGTTTTTTTCCCCTAGAAGCCAAGCTATTTCAATGAGTCTTTTACCACAATACTTGCCCCCAGCTAAATGACAAAATTTATAAATTGCCCCATCATGGATATTCATTGGATGGAAGTAATGGAGTGCTTTTTTGGAATGCAGATGCACTTTGAAATTTAGCAAGCATTGCGAAAACTAAAATATGTTTGGTTATAACTATATTGGAAGCCAGTATAGATTAAATAACTAAAGTGTCAGGCAGGCTGCAGTGGAAATTGTTGACTATATCCCCAGCATCTGTTTTCCTACCAAACTGTACCCTGATTTTCCTTCAAGTATCCACTTTTCCCCTACATAATCCATGTAATTAAGCAAAAGCTGACCCCACTCCAGCTTTTGGGAGTGAACCTGTTTTGTCTAAGATAGCATTCAAACTTTTATTGCCCCCAGTTCACAATAACAGATTTTACTTTATAATCCAGGTGTGTGTGTGTGTGTGTGACGATGGACGTTTCATAAAACAGTACTAACCTTCCATATGTGTGATACAATCTGAAGTCTGTTTAATTTTTTAAATGATTAGGACCTAGAGATTAATTTCATGATGCATTCTTGAGTCATGATCCATCATTTGAAAAACACTGGTGAGTGTGATGCCATTTCCCTTACAAAAACTGTTAAGAAAACTGGATCTAAGCCTATTAAGGCATAGTATTACCCTGGCCACAGGAATAGCATGTGACCCAATACAGGCTAGTGAAAAGCAAGGGCAGTATTATAGGGGCTTTGAGAAAAGACATTTCCTTACTCTTAAGGAAGAAATAAATGTCCTGTGTACTTGGGAAGCCTGGAATTGCTGCAGCTCTCTAGACCAGCATGGGGATAAAGCCAGCACATAGAGGAAGGCAGAGCCAAAAAATTAGTGAGGAATTAAACCAGAGCGCTGACTGAACCACATTTGATCATTATCCTGCCTTTAATTTTTTTGTTCCCTAGGCCAATAAGTGCCTTGTATTGTTTAAGATAGTTTACACTGGGCTTTCTATTACCATAGGCAAAATCATTTTAACTAATAAAGTGGTCTAAAGGGAAAGCAATGTTAAATAAAACTAGAATTTCTTGGTAAACTTAGCTGCAATGATGAGATGAGTGCCATCCCTAACTAAGATAGCCTGATCTCTGGTTATTCAGCCGTCTACCGTAGTGTTATCATTCAAAACACTGCCACTGGTAATATTTTATAGACCAGAAACTAAATCAGCATGTATATTTACATTATTAGATATCATCAAATGCCATTTATTTCTCTTCCTTGGACAACTTGGTAATAAATGGATTTTATGTATTGGCTTAGGCTAATCAGGTATATAATTCAAATTAGAAATTAAGTTGAAAAGAAATCTGTACATTTTTTTCTTTAATTTGTTGAAGACCCTGATAAATATGATGGAATTTTTTAAAAGTTTAATAAGTCATATGCTTTGTAGGGGAAATAATCAGCCTGAAATAGTTTGAGTGGTCCTCTATCTTAGAAGTCGCTTTCTGTCAAATTTGCAAACAAGTTCGCTAAAGCATTGTTTTAACTTCTCAAAAGAGTTAATGTGTTCACAAGGCCAAATCTGTCACATCACAGTTAGCTTGGCTTTCTTGACAAATACCTTTGAGCAAAATAAACCGTTCTTCAAAAAACCTGGGACTTCGGGCCGGCCCCGTGGCTTAGTGGTTAAGTGCTCGCACTCCGATGCTGGCAGCCCGGGTTCGGATCCCGGGCGCGCACCGCTTCTCCGGCCATGCTGAGGCCGCGTCCCACATACAGCAACTAGAAGGATGTGCAACTATGACATACAACTATCTACTGGGGCTTTAGGGGAAAAATAAATAAAATTATAAAAAAAAAAAAAAAAACCTGGGACTTCAGGTTTAAGGTGACCTAAATGCCTACATTTGACTCTACTTTCCTAAAATTCCATAGATGTGCTGAAAGAAATATCAGACTTATACTAAATCCATAGCAACACTGAGAAACAAAAGGGACTAGAGGTGTCTTTACTCTAAAAGAATTTACATTCTAGTGGGAAAGACAAACTATTAAGTGCTCTGAAGAAAATAAAACAAGTTAATGTCAGAGTAATGAAGGAGGCTGTTAGCTGAGTTCATCTGAGACAGTCTCTTCGAGAAAGTGATATTTGAGCTAAAGCCTGAGTCAAAAGAAGGAGCCAGTCAAATGAAGATTGGAGAAAGGAAATTCCAGATGGAGAGAAGGCAAGTGCTGCAAACACCCTGATACAGAAAGAGCTTGGTGTGTTTGAGGAACAGAGAGAAGATTAACATGTCTGGAACAAAGAGCACCATGAGCATAGTAGAAGTTGTCAAAGAAGTAGGAAGGAACCAGATTACTTAGAGTGTTAGAGGCAGATGTAAGGAGTTTGGATTTTGTTTCAAGTACAGTGGGAAACCATTGTGGTTCTCTGAAATGAGAGAAGGGGGTGGGGGTTAGGGTACCACCTCCAAGGGGTATTTATAGATAACTATGTGTGAGGACATTGAGGGAAGAGCTATTATAACGGGTATTTTAGACCCGTTGCTACAGGCATGATGTCCACCCACATAGGACCGTTTCTTTTGAAAAGCCAAAGTTTTGATGATACTGGGACCTTCATATGCTTCTGAGGAGAACCCAGAGCTTTGGAGACCCCATTTTGGAAAATGTACATATTGAAAGTTTCTCCATCTACATTCTTGAGAGCAGGGAACACACATTGGACCTTTTCATCTCATATAGCACCACGCTGGACTCCTTGTGGTACTGTTTGGTGGCACAAATTTGACAACTAGCTAAATTTGGGAGCATGCAAGATTTAATGATGGTTATCTTTTGTCATAGGAAATGTAGTGCGTTACTCCAAGGCCCGTGATCTACAAAAATGCCCAGATTTGGCTTTCATTTTGTTTTTATTGAATGAAGAGATAAAGTTGCGTCTTCAAGCCTCATCTAGTAACTTCAGTTTGGCTGCTACCACCATGTCCTTTTTGGTGCCATAACTCTTCCCCACCCATACCCTGTCCCTCAAGGAGGAGGATCTCAGAATTCTTAGTGGGTAGAGAAGCAAAAGGGACTCACTCTTAGGAATTTCACTGTTGGAATTATTTTTTAACTTAATTTTTAAACTCCCTCCACCAGATGATTCCAAGATTTCATATAAAGAAGTAGCCCCTACCTCCCTGCCCAAAATATGTAAAGGAAACTCTGGTCTGAATGACACAGCACTGGGTTGGCTTGGAATGACAGAGTAAGATTTTATTCCAAGGCTTTCTCCATGATACTAAAACAATATTTAAAAAATCACTCCGGATGTCCATTTCCAGAGCACTTCATAGGTGTTAGGCAGTTAATTCTGCAGTAGGTTATCTAACCATGTTACAGCTATAGAAGAATTAATTGCCCAACACTTATAAAGTAATTTGGGTTTAGAGAAGGGCATTTAAAATGCAAAATGTTATTTTTATTATTCTATATGTATAAATGAAAAGGTTATATATCATCTCTTACACTATAAAAGAGGTAAAAAGTCATAGTATATTGTCAAAGCCTCAAATGCTGTTGGAGGCTCCCAGATTCACTCAGCAACACTCGTTCACTGTTTTTTTCTCAACCAAGCACCTATTTCAAGAGGCAGCAGTGAAGATGGCTCTAGAATACATCTGTTAACAACAATTTGCTTTTCAAGTACCCATCCCGGCTTTTAAATATACATATGGTCTATCAAATCACCATAAATGGACCAGACAGCTGTCATCAGGAACTAAGCCAACATCCCTTTTTAGGAAGGCTTTGGAAACAAATTTTTTTCCTGACAGTCAAACTGTGTACTTGTTCTAGAAAACAAGCTACTCTCAAGGCTTTAGTGTCCAGTCAGATACAATAAAGAGCTCTAGTCTGTTGTGGCCTTCAAGTTCTGAGTCTTACTAATTTTACAATAAATTGACTACCAGTTAGCACGTTCTTACAGTGTTCCTGCAAGCATCAGATAAGTCCAACACTTTAAATTATGCAACACCAATAAACTGCGTCTATTCTATTTTGCTTACTTTTGTACTCAAGGAAAAAAGCAGACTTTCATCAACTAAACTTTATGCCAAAACATGAGAAGTGAATAGAAAAGAAACAAAGATCTGAAGTTCAAGACACAAATCTGGTTATGAAAATCAGTGAAGAATTGTTTGGTGTATGTATGGAGCATTTATCTAGTACTTAGCCAGTCAAATACAGAAACACACAACCATGCCTCTGCTTTGTATTACATCACTGCTAGTGAAATTTACTTAAATCAGGACAAAGTTGATGACTAAGTAAACGTTGTATTTCCAAGTCATAAAATATTAAAAACACACTAATCTAGAATAAACATAGGAAAAATTTAGTTAATGAAAAGTTTAAATTATTAATTCCTATTTTATTTTTTAAATAATCGCTATGCTCTCTGCTATTTTTATTTTATTTTATTTTTTTTGGTGAGGAAGATTAGCCCTGAGCTAACATCCGTTGCCAATCCTCCTCTTTTTTTGCTGAGGAAGATTGGCCCTGGGCTAACATCTGTGTCCATCTTCCTCTACTTTATATGTGGGACGCGTGCCACAGCATGGCTTGATAAGCAGTGCGTAGGTCCACGCCCAGGATCTGAACCTGCGGACCCTGGGCCGCCAAAGCGGAGCACACAGACTTAACCACTACGCAACCAGGCCAGCCCCTATTTCCAATTTTATAGTATAAGAAGGAATATAAGCTCCATGATGGCAGAGACTTTTACTTATTCACCTCTGTATTCTCAGGGCCTAGAATTGCCTGACACATAATAGTTCATTAAATAAGTGTTGGATGTCAATATGGTAATGATGGGAAAAGAGTAGGTTTGAATCTCAGCTCTGACAGTTTCTAGTTGTGGAACCTTGGACAAGTCACTTAAGTTCTCTGACTCTCAGTTTCTCCAACTGTAAAAGAAGATTAATACTTTATTCTCTGTTTTTTCAGTATATGTTTCTTTCAACACCACCAAGCATTTCTTCAGTTCTCAGCAGACATTGACTGGGTGTCCTACAATTTAATTCAGTTCTGACGCTATCTACCTGGAGATAGCAGCAGATCCCACAGGTTAAGGGCTCAGTCATACAAGACTGCCCAACCCCCCCCCCCCCCCCCCCCCGTACACTTCAGATGCCAATAGCAAGTCCAGGTTGTCGCCTTCTATAGTGACCAGCTATAGATGAGAGGTTCCCCTGACCCCCTCCTTGGGTTCAATTAATTTGCTAGAGCAGCTCACAGAACTCAGAAACATTTCCTTAGTTTACCAGTTTATTATAAAAGGATATAATTCAGGAACAGCCAGATGGAAGAGATGCATGCATGGGGCAAGGTATTTGGAAAGGGGTGCAGAGTTTCCACGCTGTGTCTTGGGTGGGCCATTCTCCCCACATCTCCACATGTTCACCAACCCAGAAGCTCATCAACTTTTGTTGTTCAAGAGCTTCTATAGAGCTTAATCTGTAGCCCTCCCCCACTTTCCCCTTTTCGGAGGTTGGAGGTCGGTGGGTGAGTCTGAAAGTTCCAACCCTCTAATCACTTGGTCTTCCTGGTGAACAGCCCCATCCTGAGGCTATCTAGGGGCCCTACCCTAAGTCACCTCATTAGCATAAACTCAGGTGTGCTCGAAAGTGACTCCTAATGAATGACAAAAGACACTCCTATCACTCAGGAAATTCCAAGGGTTTTAGGAGCTCTGTGCCAGAAACCCGGGACTAAGACCATATATATTTCTTATACCACAGTTTTATTCACAGCCCTGCTCTGAGAATCAAATAAGATATGTATGTAAAATCACTGTAAAATGCTATAGCATTCTTAAAAATCGTTATTTTAATACCAACAATGTTATAGCAAAACATTACCTGGTAGAGATCCTTAGTGGACTTGAATTAATAGTTATCTTTTTTTTAATATATGTTGGATGCCAGATGCTTTATATACATTATTTCATTTAATTATGATTACTCTGTGAGGTAGGCTATCAACTCCATTTTAGAGATGAGGAAACTAAAGCTCTATTAGTTATCTAGTGCATAAACTTAGTGGCTTAAAACAATATTACCTCACAGTTTCTGTAGGTCAGGAATCCAAGTGCAGCTTAGTTTCAGAGTCTGCTTCAGAGTCTCCCACAGGCTGCAATGAAGGTGTTGGCCAGGTCTACAGTCATTTTAAGGCTCCATCAGGGAAGGGTCCACTTCTAAGCTCACTCCTGTTGGCAGGATTCAGTTTCTCGCAGGCTGTTGGACTGAGTGGGAGGCTGCCCTCAGCTCCGTGACACGTGGACTTCTCTATAGGGCTGCTTACAACATGCCAGCTGGCTTCATCAAAGTGAGCAAGTGAGAGAGTGCCAGTAAGACAGAAGTCACAAACTTTTACAACCTAGTGTTCAAAGTGTTATCCCATCACTTTTCTTGTATTCTATTCATTAAAAGCAAGTCACTACATGAACCAGGATGCAGGCTCTCACCAGACTCTGAATCTGCTAGCCTCTTGATCTTGTGCTTCTCAGCCTCCAGAACAACTGTAAGAAAAAAATTTCTGTTCATTATTAAAAAAAAAAAATCTAAGACACTGGATACAGCCCACATTCAAGAGGAGAGAATATTACACAAAGGTGTGAATACCAGGAGGCAGAGATCGCTGTGAGCCACTGTAGAAGGCTGCCTCTCACAGGCTCAGTGTGCAAGTTGCTCATCCGGTTTCGCAAAGCTAAGAAGTAGCAGACCTGAGATTCCAAATCACATCTTCCTGACTACAAAGCCCACAGTGTTTCCGTCTATAACGCGTCTCCCATTGAATACATAGGAACAAAGTAGGGTTAACATAAACTTGTTTAGAAATGAAACTTGCTAAATTGTTAAAAATCTGTTCTCTAGTATCGAATAAGCCATCTCTATACTAATTGTTTTTCCTAGGATGTTCATCTTCACCATTTTATTCATAGGGTAAATTAAACTTTTTTCATTCTTGGTCTGTGACACCATAAATGCCAAATTTTAGTGATACCAGAATTTTCACTTTTTAAAAAGCATACAAGTATAAGTTACCTCTCAGCAAGACCATCTAAGGAAAATAATCTGGTGGACACACTAGGGTTACTAATAGACCTTTAGAGAGCATATCTTTCATTTGTTAATTTATTCACAGTTTAGTCGGCGAGGACATAAACATTTGTAAATAACAGCAAAGGTGTAGACGAGGAGCTGTGTAAATTCAGAGAAGAAATATGGTTAAAGAAGTATGAATCATGGGGCTGGCCCGGTGGCGCAAGCGGTTAAGTGCGCGCACTCCACTGCGTTGGCCCGGGGTCCCCCGGTTCAGATCCTGGGCGCACACCGACGCACTGCTTGTCGAGCCATGCTGTGGCGGCATCCCATATAAAGTAGAGGAAGATGAGCATGGATCTTCCTCAGCAAAAAAAGAGGAGGATTGGCAGATGTTAGCTCAGGGCCCATCTTCCTCACACACACACAAAAAAAGTATGAATCAAACGAGGAAAAAACTACTTTGAGTCTTGAAGCATGAATCTGAGTTTGCCAGGTGACCAAGGCACAGAGTTGTAAAAAGAAAAAAAAAAAAAGTATGGCCCAGGATTACTAGCAGATTTGGAATTTTGAGTACTCCCTGGAAGTCAGAAGGCAAATGGGATCAGATTGGCAGAGCAAGAGCCTTCAAGCTCAGAGGCAATGGATACAGGAAGTTGGGGGGTGGGGTGAGGGGCACAATACCCTAGAGCAAACATAAAGTGTAATTGTTTGGGGAATGAAATTTGAAACCTCTGGTTGGGTTGGCTTCTCCCTCCATTCACTCACCAAAGCTAAAGGTACCCTAGAATGGTGTTTCCCCATAGGCTGACACAGTGACTCTGGAAACTTGGGGTAGATAAGCCAGGCAGTACCCAAGGAGGCTACATCCAGGAAAGGAAGCCTCATTTCACACCCAGAATATTAGCCACTGGTATGCCTTGTCCAAGTGACATTTTATCCCTCCCTCATAATCACCAGGGCAAACTGATAAACAGAAACAGCATCATGCAGAGAGAACAAGGAATACCAAGATGAGAACAAAATCAAGAACCACCAACTCCCTAAGGAAAACCAATACCAATAAAAGGGTAACACCAATCAACAAACAAAGAACTAATAACCAAGCAAATAGTTATTAGAGTAAACAGAATAGGATCTTGGGAATAATAATTATTTATTTAGTGCATACTGGGTGTGGTTTCAGGTTTCTAAGCACCTTACATGTATTTCTTTAAGTTTAATCCTTATACAGAATATCCCCAGAGGAGTATGAGAGAATATTGCATCTAACTTTTATGAAAAAGAACTAAAAATTATTAAAATTAAAAAATTAAAAGGTAGTCTAAACTGCAAATGGACTTTGATGAAGAGCAAATTAGCAAAACTGGAAGAATAACCTGAAGAATTACTCCAAAAGAACAAAAATATTGGGGGAGAGGTGATTTAAGAAACATGTGAGATAAATCCAGAGATTCCGGTATCTCTCTCATAGTTCCAAAGAAGAGATAAGAGAATTTTAGGGCAGCAACAATTGAAGAAATGATAGAAGAAAAATTCCTGGTATGGCTAGTGTAATTTAGAAGAAATATTTAATACCATTTGTATTTTTTTTTAAAAGAGCAAATATTCTGTAAGTGCATCTTCTTTTATATTGCCAGATTGCATCTAAAATCTCATCACTTTTTATTTTATGTATTTCTAAATTATATATTTTGTATGTTTTCATGATAATTGTGCTTTTTTAGCTTTTTATTTTGAAATAAATTTAGACTTACAGAAAAGTTGCAAAAATAGTACATATGCCCTTCACCTAGCTTTCTATAATGTTAACTTCTTATATAGTCATAGTATAATTATAAAAATTAATAAATTAAAATTAGTACAATACCATTAACTAAACTACAGATATTTTATATAAACTAGGAGAGAAAGCAAGTCAGTGGGAATGATTAACATTTATGGATATATACAAAACAGAGCAAAGGAAATGGATAGCTGCTACATCCTCATTTCTACAGCTGGTTTTGAGGCTCTGTTTACAACATCTTTCCATCATCATCTATTCCATATTCATTTTGCTGGCATCCACAGCTGGTTGAGGTTTTCACATGATATGGTGATCTTCATTTCTGAGGAATGAGTCATTGGTGGTTCTGCTTGAATTGGATTTCTATAGTCTTCTATTAATTTTACCACTGTAATGGCAATACTAGAAGGTGACCCAAAGCATACCCTGGGTTGAAGACATTCTCATCCTTGCTCCGCTTATGTAGCAGGATTCAGATTTCCTCTTGATATCAAGGATAAATTATCCCACCCTATACTGGAACCTCTTATTTTTTTTTTCCTGTTGTTCCAATGTCATGAAGAGCTCAAAATAATCAACTAGTAGTATAAAATTCCAGTTAAGTGGAACCATTGTTGGGTTTTCTGGGGAGAGTATTACTTCCTTGGGTACTAAGACCTTTAAATGGGCAAGGCTCAAAGCTGTGGGAATAGAAAGCAAAACATTTTATGAGTGGATCAGTAGGTATAATAGTGGAAGGTGTCTGTCTCACTACTGGGTTCCCCAGGTCTTGTATTGTAGATAAGGGAGAAACAGCACTCTATGTAGGTTGATAGTTCACAGCACATGATGCTGTAGGAGAGGAGTTGGCAAACTTTTTCCTGGAAAGAGCCAGATAGTAAATATTCCAGGGTTGCAGGGCCACATACGATATCTGTCACATGTTCTTTATTTTTGTTTACAACCCTTAAGAAGTGTAAAAGCCATTCTTAAAGGCTGTACAAAAACAGGATGTAGACCAGGTTTGGCCCTCAGACTGTAATTTGCTAATCCCTGCTATAGGGCAACACCCTAACTTTGCAAAGTGTTCCCTCCCGCTGGCACTGGGACTGAGTCTTCAAAAGACCATTCAAGAATTCTAAAGGCTAGCTGCTACTGGATAACGGGGATATATAGTAAGACCAGCGAGTCTTGTGTGCATAGTATTCTGGGTCACCAGGGATTAACACCATTGTCCAGTAATCTGTTAAAGGTCAAGATGTTTCTCTCCCCCATCTCACAGTGCACAGTTTTACCCTAGCAAATAGCTATATGTCGCTTTGGGGAAAGGCCGAGAGAAAGATTTACCCATCATACTTTTGATGTTATCACAAGATCCTTTCTCATAGGTACTTAGCATACTCTATGTTCAGGGGCCTCTGGGTCTGTGAACTTCTTAGGACTAGGAAATGGGTGAAGGCTATTACTCTTAGTGGTATCTCTGATCAGGCCTCTGTCTTCTCAACCTAGTGTTTGTCCGGTTACACAAATATTTAAGTCCTTAGTGAGCTACCCATCTATTTTAGGTCTGGAAACTCACTGATCAGTTAACCACCGCCAAAGATCTCTGTAGGTCAAACCTTACAATTACCACTCTGATACAGCTTTCTATTGGTAATTGTGCCCACTGTGTCTATGGCAGTTATATTCTGCTACCTGACCTCTGCCACCTCAGAATCCTTCACCATCATTGAAATTAGAAAGCTCATTTCAGTGGTAACACATGCAACCTGTATCCCCAGAGGACAGCCATTACAGTAATGTTCAGGGATGCTTCTGCTCTTCTCATCGATCTATTTCTTCTTGCTATAGGGTGAAAAGAAGATGTGCTCTAGGTCCTTTTGGGGTCATAGTCAGGGGTGGATGATCCAATACAAAAAACAACCATCTTCAACGTTGCTTTCTTCACAAACCTTTGGAGCTTGTCTTCAATATTACATCAAGAAATTTGTGGCAACCAAACTTTATTCAATTTCGGTCACCAGTTGCACTATTTTTAATTAATCAGCTGAGTATAACTAGACCACTCCTAGATACCTGAACTAGTATATTGACTCCAAAATATCTGGTGTTCTCTTAACAATAAATTCTTCTTTCCTTGATCTTGCACCCTCAGAATCTATTCCTACACATATTTCCCAGCCTTTTGCTAATGCAGTTTAGCAAAATCTTGCTATTCTTCTGGCATGTAATTTTTCTCTTCCCAAATTTACTTTATAATTGGTCCCCTAGAGCATGCTAAGTTCTGACTCAATTTATAGATTTGGAGTTAGTGAGAGGGGATAGGGTAGAAAAGGAGGAAAATTGATATCCCTGTGCAAGATGAGATGTACATTATCTATTACTATATAACAAATTACCCAAAATTTAGCAACTGAAAATGGCAAGCATTTGACACAGTTTCTGTAGGTCAGAAATCTGGAAATGGCGTAGCTGGGTGGTTCTGGCTCAGTTTCTCTCATGAGGTTGGTGTCAAGATGTCAGCTGGGGCCACAGTTATCCGAAGGTTTGACTGAAGCTGGAGGATCTGCTTCCAAGATGGCTCACTCACATACCTAGCAAGCTAGTGCTGGTTGTTAGCAGGAAGCTTCAGTTCCTCACCTCACTTGTGGCTAGAGCATGTGGAACTGCTCTATAGTGCTGCTTGAGTGTCCTCACAACATGGCATCTGGCTTTCCCCAAATCTAAGAGAACAAAGTGGAAAGTGCAATATCTTTGTGACCTAGCCTCAGAAGTCACGTACCATCCTTTCTGCAATATCCTATAGGTTATACAGGTCAACCCTATTCATTGTAGGAGGGGACTACACAGGGGCATTTAATACTAAGAGGTGCGAATCGCTGGGGCCTTCT
Organism: Ceratotherium simum simum; assembly: GCF_057802395.1. Lineage (NCBI taxonomy): Eukaryota > Metazoa > Chordata > Mammalia > Perissodactyla > Rhinocerotidae > Ceratotherium > Ceratotherium simum. The sequence goes on from NC_141906.1 coordinate 18,927,103, forward strand.
TGGCGACCAGTTATCATAAAGTGTCTTTAGGGTTTTCAAGAAAGGTAAGACCAGTGGAAGAAGGGAGCTGCTTCTGCAGACAGAGAACACTCAGCGGAGTTTTGAGTACCTCTCTTTTATGTACAGTCAGTACCCTAATTTCTACGTCAGAGATCAAGTGAGGCTGTTAATTCTCCTCTGTGGTGATTCAGCATTTTACTGAAGAAGATTCTGCTTCTAATTTTTGGTGTGTTAGGAGACTTGTGGCTATAAGAGATAAGGGATGTTTTTAGGGCAATCATAGAAAACCCCTGGTTTTCTAAAAATGCCCTAAGCTAAAAATTTGAAATCTTGAGCCTAATTTTCTTTAAGTTTTCTAGCACAGTTAGAAGTAACCAGCACAATCCGTGCCCTTCTATTCCTTGTGCCTTCCATAATGGTCTAACTCAGCAGCCAGTTCGTCCACAAAGCCTTGCCTTTAATAGGCACTTCATTCCAGAGGAGCCCAGATGATAATTTTTTTAAGCAAAAATGGAATATATTTTTCTGATGTAACTGAGAAGTCTATGGATAGACCTGGATCCAGGGACTCAAATCATGTCAATAAGAATCCATGCCCTGCCGTCTCTTGGCTCTGCTTTCCTCTGTTGTCTTTGTTCCCAGAGAGACTGACTCCATGTGATGGCAGAGATGGTCTCTGGCTTACATTTTACTAATTTAGTAGTCCATAGGTGATAATTTAAATAACTGTTTCTCCACCGTATATCATGGACTGCCAGTCTCCACTAATAGTAACCAGGTCCTCACTGTCTTAAAATACATCTGAGTCAGATAACTCATTCCACATTCCCATTTCCTGGAAAGTCAATTGTTAACAACTTTTCTTATTACTGCTTCAATCAGTGTTCAGTTGCATAACACAGAATCCCGTCTAGTTTAGGCAAAAAGAGATTTCAAAACAAGGAATTGAGTGCTTACAAAAGAACTAGAGGAGCAAGCTCTAGGTCCACCTCCTTGGAACAACCTCCAGCCCTCACAAGCACTCTGTTATCTCCCATGATTAGAAATGTTCTGACTACTATTGCTGTCAGAAGCTGCTGCCATTGTTTTGCACCATAGAACTGCATTACCTTTGCTGCTGCTGCTGCTGCTACTGTTACAGGAAACTGCTAGCTCCAGAATCATACACAGCACCTCTGCCAAATCCACACAAGCAAATAAGATTCCATGTATGTTTTCTCTCTCCTCACATTGGCTCAGTTCTGAATTCATTTCTCACAAGATTCATCAAACTGAATCACATCTGGAATCCTAACTGAAAAGGAGTCTGGGAAATGGCACTTATTAGCTTTCCAGCTTTTTCAGATTAGAAAAGGGTTGAGCATCAACCCACAGCTCCCATAGCACTTGTTCACATCAAATATTATTATTATACTGTAGAATTGTTAGTTGTATCTGGTATATTAGATTGAGAGTTCTTTAAGAACAGGGAAAAAAATTTTTTCATATTTAGGATTCAGCATTCACCACTGCCTCCCTCAAACATAATCTCAGAATTAAATACAATACTATTTTACAAACTTTTATTAAATATTTGCTAAGAACCTTTGAATATATGAGTAAAGACTCGTCCTTACACAATCCCTCTTTTAGCCAGACCCTACTCATTTCCTCTACCCCTTACTGAAACTGAAATTTCCTTCACATCATGTCCTCTCATCACACCTTAGAAGACAGCATGGTGATTAGAAAGATCAAGGTTTTGGGGGTCAGACAAATTTGGGTTTGAATTTTGGCTTATCTACTTACTACCCATATAACCTTGGGCAAGTTATTAACTCCTCTAAACCTTAGCTGTACTATGAGGATAGTAATACTTCACAAAGTTGTAAGGATTAAGTGAGATAATGTTTGTAAAGTACCTGGCACATGGTAGACACTCAATAAGTAGTATATAATATTATTAAAATATCTTCCCTTATCTCATACATATAACTTATAGATATTTGTTCAAATAGATTTTTATCTTCCCTTTGAGTGAGACTTAGTATCTTCCCTGTTCAGTTGGCCCAGATATAGCTATCTAGTCTTATTTTTTTGTTTTTTTTTTTAGTGAGGAAGACTAGCCCTGAGCTAACATCCCCTGCCAATCCTCCTCTTTTTTTGCTGAGGAAGATTGGCCCTGGGCTAACATCCACGCCCATCTTCCTCTGCTTTATATGGGACGCCACCACAGCGTGGCTTGACAAGTGGTGCATCGGTGGGATGCACCCAGGATCCGAACCTGTGAACCCCGGGCCTCCGAAGCGGAGCACATGCACTAAACCACTGAGCCACCCAGCTGGCCCCAACTATCTAGTCTTGATCATTGGACATTTAGTCTCAAGGACAATTCATCCCATATGTTTCATACTGAAAGAGAAGTTTTTGCCTGGCATTCTGGAGTCAAGACCCCCCCCCCCTTAGAGATACTGGAATATGTAATCTTGATGCCAACTGTTTATCTCATCTTAACTGTAGATCAACTCATCTTTGGCTACTGAATCTCCCCTGTATTGCTGAGCTTCCCTCTGCCATCAGCCAGGCTCAACATGGTAGCAGGGTCTAATGCAGTGGTTCCCAACTGGAGGGTAATTTTTGCTTCCCAGGGGACATTTGGTAATGCCAGGAGACATTTTTGGTTGTCATAACTAGGGGGAATGTTGCTACCCGGTGTAGTGGGTAGAGACCAGGGATGCTGCTAAACATCTTACACTGCACAGGACAGCCTCCTACGACAAAGAATTATCTGGCCCAAAATGTCAATAGTGTCAAGGTTGATAAATCCTGGTCTAGTTTTAAACCCCAGTCTTATACACTAAGCCCTGTCTTGGAGTGTCATAACTCATCAATAAGTTCTAAAATAGGACATCATCATGATGTCATCTCTTATCATCCCTGTCCATAGCAACTTCTTCCTCTGCCTTCTTATTCATTTATAGTCTCCTAACAGCTCACTTTGATTTCTTCTGTGTTTATACGTTGTCTCTCCAATGAGGCTATGAGTTCTTCTGGACAACAGCCCCATCTCCCATATTCTGTAGCCCTGTTGTGTGTAACGCTTTTAATTAATCCATAAAAATAATAAAAGAACCTGTATTCAGACCAAATCTTTCAGAATGCTCTCACTTTCTGGACAAAGGCCCAGAAAGAAAAAGAGTAGGGTCCTTACCTAATTAAAATATTCAACCCACTTGAAGGCAAGCAAATAAATCCTTGGCTTCATGGATCTTCATCCATTCCCACCTGAGAGTTCTTGGTTTTTATCTTGGCTTTTGATTTCTTTCCACTGAGAATTTCTCTTCTGCTTATGTCTAATTGCTCTCTCCACTAATACCCGTAGCAACTTGTACTTCCTCTTTCATAATACATCACATTTGAATTTCCTTTTCAGTATCTTTCTTCGCCAAAAGATTTTTAGTTACATGAAGGCAGAGACATTTCTGCCTTCTTTATTACTATATCCCCAGCACCTTAGCACAATGCCTGGCACATAGTAGGTAATTTTCTTTATTGTTAGTGCATTTGAGGTTGTTGGGGTTTTTTTCAAAATGAGTTTTATTAAAACGTAAGGGATTCCAAAAGAAGGGTCAATAAAGAAACTACAAAAAGGAAAATTCAAATTTAGAAGGTATAGCCTTCTGCTCTAACACAGGCTGATTGATGCCTAGGCTCATGAGATCTGTTCCACAGCTTACTTGAGGGTGCCACTCACCTAGAGTGACTCCTAGGTGCCACTCACCTCCTGTGTCCCTTTCCTTCCTTGAGGTCTCAGACATGTAAGCCCTGGGGGAAATTGCACATGAATGGGATAATGGGCCTTTTTTGGATGAACTGCTGCACTTACGCTTCACCTGGTGCCTATCAGCAGTTATCTGTGCATCTACATGTAGATTCTGTGCATCTATATGTAGCAGTTGGACCAAGGGTGATGGCAGGCTTCTTCTGTCAATGAGGAAAAATATTACATGCTAGTATTGTCCACCCAGGACCATTTCTTCCTAATTGTCTCCCTTAGAGAGATTATGCCACATAAAATTAAAAATTCCATTCAAGTCAACCTTAATTTAATATGTCACTTCCCCTTCTAATCTGTCATAAAGGATTGATTTGAGAGATTGTTTTTTTAAAAAACCAAATTCATTATTACTTGTTAGTATTTATATTGTTCCTTTGATCAAAAGGAACAAGGCTTTTTAGGAGCAGAATTTTAGTAGTGGAGATAAGGAGAAGCTTTAAAACTCCCTGAATTTGGGCCGGCCCTGTGGCTTAGTGGTTAAGTGCCAGCGCTCCACTGCTGGCGGACCGGGTTCGGATCCCGGGCGCGCACTGACGCACCGCTTCTCTGGCCATGCTGAGGCCGCGTCCCACATACAGCAACTAGAAGGATGTGCAGCTATGACATACAACTATCTACGGGGGCTTTTGGGGAGGAAAAAAATAAATAAAATTATAAAAAAATAAATAAATAAAATAAAACTCCCTGAATTCAAGCATACTGCCGCTACAATGGATTCATCAACTTTCGAGTCTTGGCCTCCTGGATCCACCTGCCCCTCCCCCCATGCCGGTTTTTGTCCTAAGCTTTTCATCTTTCTCTCTGTCTCATTTTCCAATTTCTGCAAAACATAAAGGTGCTCAGAGAAGGGGTCAAAATCTCTGACATCCATGGCTCCACTATCCACCAACCAAGCTGTGGGTATGAATGAGTGCGTTTGCCCCACTCTGTAAGCTAGCAGAGGCCCTTCCTGATTCCCGGGGCTTACTATCAGCCAACTCCTCATATCTATAGCAATTCCGCAGCCTAGTGGCACACTTCTTCTTCTTGGTTCTTGGATCAGGCAGGTATCTAGCTCTGGTTTTATTTAGCGTAGAGTTACCTTGGGGCTCTTTCCTGATTGTCATGAGGCAGTATAAGTGGTGATATAGCTTTTGGGATCTAGAACCCATACTGCCTCCTCTCAAATCCCGGTTCTGCCACATATTCATTTCTTTGTGCCTCAGCTTCCTTGTGTGTGAAAGACAGAATAGTATCAACCACCTCCTAGGGTTGGTGTACACTTGTAAAATATTTAGAGCATACCTTGCAACGTAGTAAGCACTTAGTGTTTGTTAATTATTATGAGTTGGCCTATAACCTTATTGAGGAGAGACCCATGTTACTTCTACTACACTAACAATTCAGCAGATGTTTATTGAATGACCACGAAGTTCCAGACGCTGTGCTAGGAAGAGATGACGCGGAACCTCATGCTGCATTCATTTCTTAATAAGCTGCGTTTGGTCTGTAGATGGCAATGATGGCAAAGAAGTTGCTGTTTATCTAGACACCCCTTCATGGCTGCCTCTATGGACTCTTGAATACAAGAAAGAACATTTACTTTGACTTCTAATATTATCTTATATTCTGTTTGCTTTGATAGGGCAGAAGTGCATTTTGTAATCATAGATCATGATCCTTCTTGTCTTTCTCTTAAATTTGTCAGGGATTGTCAAAAGTATATCTTCTTCTATTTTTCTATAATTAAAAATAAACAATACATTGTCTCTTTCCCAAATTCTCAGTTATCCAAGTTCTCAGAAATCATTACTTTGAACCTTGAAATGACTCTGGTCCTTTTCTCCCCCTCTAGCTTTGATTTGGTAGTCTGTCAAAATATGTGTTTGCTCTTTGGTTCTAGTGAGATGTGGGAAAATGAGTAGTAATCAGAAAAGTGTGAGTGAAGTTACCGTTGAATATGTGTACTTATTGAAGTCTCTTTCTCACCAGTTTTTTCCCAGATCCAGCTAGACTTTATCTCTGGCTTGCAATCATAGTGAAAGAATGCAGAAAGGAGACAAATTATTAAAATGTTCTGTCCAGAAGACAATAAGAACCCTTTCTAAAACAAAGTTGAAGTTCTAGTATAAATGATGCTTGAGAGGGGAAAAAGGATTAAAAAAAGGATTCAGTGAATTAACCAAAAATAAAGGACAATCCTTTGTTCTGCTTTATCTGCTTTTTATCTGCATTCAAAACTGAGATATTTTGTTGATTTGGATACTCTGATCGGTACTCTCTCATTTAAGGGAGGGCAGGAGTCATAGACAGGATCCACGCTCAGCTGTAGGGATGTGAAAATGGATGTGTGCTCTGGGATAAAGATTCTAGTCTTCAAGACAGCATTGGGTAACTGTGGATCAGCACTGGCTCACCATGGTATCTTTGGTTTCTGTTTTGAGTTCCTTGGTGGTTCACAAATGTTCTTTCTCTACCCTTTATCTAATCAGCCACAATAAAATGTAACTGTCAATAAGAGAACAGTGTATTTATAGCTAAGGAAAGGTAACTATTTGGTGCAATAGCAACCAAAATTCACTTTGTTATATATAGGTCTGCCACGCCATCTTCAAATTTCTTTCCCTTTTAGAATGGGCTCCCTATTCTCTCTCTATAAAGCAAATCATTATTCAACCAGTGAGAATATAAGTTATTTTTAGTAACTCATTAATATTTCAATAATTCTTAGGAGCACAAAAATCATCCTACCAAAATTATTGATAGAATGGCTACTACCCTTTAGGCAATATTTTTATGTGAAACAGAGAAATCACATTTAATAAATTTACAATTTAATGGGTAAAAATGAACACTTCATATTTCAATTTCATTGCCAAATTTAAGATTCAAAAAAGCACACAGCTGGTTAAAACTGCCAACTCCTTCACCTGGCATCACAAAACTTGCCCATTTCCCTTTTTTTCACATCTTTCCCATTTCCACTAATATTTTCAGTCTAAAATTAGTAGCCATGGGCCGTCAGGGTGGTTAAATTTGCACGCTCTGCTTCAGCGGCCCGGAGTTCGCAGGTTCGAATCCTGGGCACGGACTGATGCACCATTCATCAAACCATGCTGTGGTGGCGTCCCATATACAAAATAGACAAAGATGGGCACAGATGTTAGCTTAGAGCCAATCTTCCTCAGCAGAAAGAGGAGGATTGGCAACAGTTGTTAGCTCAGGGCCAATCTTCCTTATCAAAAATAATAAGTCAAGAAATCAAGAAATAAAATTAGCAGCCATGATGAGTACTAGAGTACCCAGGTCCAGATGTGCTGGAATTTTTAACAGTATTTATAAATCTTAGAAATTTTCACTCCATCATTGAAGTGGTCCTTCAGGGTTATACCACAATCTGTGGCAAAATTACTAGAAATATAGAATATCTAAACATACAGCAAATACAACTCTGGTTTACTGCCTAAGTCTGGAGAATCAGGGATCCTGAATTCCCAGCCCAGGAAACATATGAGGCAAACAAATTTAAAAGAAGGGAGAATACTTCGTCAGAGAACTAGGTATCCTGGCTTCTAGACTCTGTTTTGTGCAACTTCAGGAGCAAGACCCTAAATATAGATGTAAGAGTGCCTCAGCTGCATCATCTGTGGAATTGTGATACTGCTACCTACCCCTTACCATCTCCCCTCAAAGACACCGTGCTCCAACATGGGAAAGCGCTTTAGACTACTTAGAAAACTAGTGCTGCATAGCTTTGAATTATGATTATTATTGTCATCATCCTTATACTTGGTACTTATCATTATTGATGCTTCTTTCATCAGAGAAAATCAAACAAGATTTGTAAAGAGAAACATATGTATTCATATAGCATATCTCTAGGAAAATTCTGTAATTCCAATATACAAAATAAGTAACTTGCTTAAGTTTTCAACAAGTTAGTAAATGATCCAGAGCCAGAATTCCACTCCAGTATATGTAAATATATGCACTGGGTCTCAGAGCAACAGCATAAATAACCTATCCCCTGGCATTTTAAACTCACCTCCTAGTAACTGAGTGTTTAAATGTCTTCCATACTTATACTTCCACTTTAAAAATTACCTAAGACCAGGCATTCTTTTTAAATGACCAGCTTTTTAAATTAACCATTAACCTTCCAAAGAAAGTAAGAGAACGCGATTAGTTTCAGCTTCTCTAAGAAAACAACTCTACCTGGTCACAGTAGTTTTCTAAATAGCTGTTATATTAGTCAGGGTTCTCCAGAGAAACAGAACCAGCAGGATGTGTATATATATATATATATATATATATATATACACACACACACACACACACACACACGTATATATATATATATATAGAGAGAGAGAGAGAGAGAGAGAGAGATTTTAAGGAATTGGCTCCCATGATTGTTAGGGCTTAGTGAGTCCAAAATCTAATGGGGTAGGATCGCAGGCTGGAGACTCAGGGAAGAGTGACAGTTTGAGTCCGAAGACAATCTGCTGGCAGAAGTCCTTCTTGTTTGGGGGAGGTCAGTCTTTGTTCTGTTAAGGCTTTCAACTGATTGGATGAGGCCTACCCACATTATGGAGGGTAATCTGCTTTCCTCAAAGTCCACCAATTTAAATGTTAACCTCATCCAAAAACACCTTCACAGAAACATCCAGAATGTTCAACCAAATATTTGGGCACCATGGCCTTGGCAAGTTGACACACAAAATTAACCATCACAGCTGCTTTGATTATATTATTCAGACTCAGGTAAATGGTTTAGTGGCATTAAACAAGTACTATACATTATCTTAGTTCTGAATACTCTATACTCTATTAAGAGATGAAGTATAAACTAGAGGAAAACCACTGGAATAAAAGTTTAAAAAATAGATATGCACAAATGAGTTAGCTTCTCCAAACCTCAGTTTCTTCATCTGTGAAATGGAAATAAGAATATCTCTCCTGCATATAAAAGCATTCTTTAGGGGCTGGCCCCGTGGTGTAGTGGTTAAGTGCGCGCACTCCACTGCTGGCGGCCTGGGTTCAGATCCCGGGCATGCACCAATGCACCGCTTGTCAGGCCATGCTGTGGCAGCATCCCATATAAAGTAGAGGAAGATGGGCACAGATGTTAGACCAGGACCAGTCTTCCTTAGCAAAAAGAGGAGGATTGGCATGGATATTAGCTCAGGGCTGATCTTCCTCACAAAAAAAAAAAAAAAGCATTCTTTAAAGTATAAACTTGAGCACTTTACAAATTATTAAGTATATAATCTATGCTCTGGACATGTGTACTTTCTGCCCTCCAAAACATGATTAAATACTTGGTTTATTGCACTTAAGTATCTCTATTTCAGTTCAATAGTTTGCCTTTTCAAGAACAATGATTCTTTACCTGCATTGTTTTAGCACACTTTTTGGTCACATTTGGTTGTAAGATGTATTGTAAATAAGTATTGTCACTAATAAAAATTATAAAGTACCAAAGTTTGCAAATTATTTTCTTTTTTAATGAATTAGAGTGGATGCAATATTATCCCTATAATAATATTCTTAGTAACTTGCATTCATGTATACTTTATTACTTCGGAAAGAAAGGAATACTAGGAACTGCACATAACTTGAAGACTATATCATCTAAGTTGCTGCCAGTAATCTTGATCACCTTTTAGTAGTGTTTCTTGCAGATGAACATTACCCAGTCTTTAACTTTAGTTTTTCTAAAATAAATTATGAAATACAGTGAACTGAAAGCATCAGTTGTCCTTCTCTATTTAAGGCTCAAATGTGTCTCTAGGCTGTCTAGTACAGAAAATTTTGCCCTGAATTGGGCCTTCCACTTCACAAGTCCAATATCCAAAGGTATAAGGGGTCTCCATATTGATGAAGTCCAGTGAGATCACCTCAGTCATACTACTATTTATCCATTTAAGAACTTTAAAAACTAAACACTATGTTTGACTTAAAAAAGAAAAATGGCAAAGGGAAGAATACTAGCAGGCAGGATCTTGGTTTATTTCATTCCGTTGGCCTAACAATATGCATCATAAGTAAGGTGATCATATGTCCTGGTTTACCTAGTATAGCCCTGGTTAATGTCTGCTGTCCCAAAGTAATTATTAATAGTACCCTCTCTCACCCAAAGCATAAAGTGCTTACCATTGTTTATCAATGTATACCCAACTTCTAGTACTGTACACTGTATACATTAGGTGCTCACTAAATATTTATTAAATGAAAGAATGATGATCCAAATAATGAAAGACTGGCTTGTTAAACAGAGTTCCAAGAATTTAGTTCTGCACTAAAATGCTATGAGCACCATAGTGGGCTGAATAGTGGCCCCCCAAAGATATATCCATGTCCTAATCCCTGCTACCTGTGACTACTACCTTATATGGCAAAAGATGTAATTAAGTTAAGGATCTTGAGAGAAGGAGTTTATCCTGAATTATCTGAGTAGAATCACATGTATCCTCAGAGAGTCGGAGGAGTTTTGTGACACACACACACACACACAGACACACACAGAGGGCAATGTGAAGATAGAGCAGAGAGAGATGCAGCCACAAGCCAAGGAATGCCAACAGCCACCAGAAGCTGGAAGAGGCAAGAGATGGATTTTTTCTAGAGCCGCTGTAGGGAGTACAGACTTGCCTACACCGTGATTTTGGACTTCAGACCTCCAGAACTGTGAGAAAATCTGTTGTTTTAAGCCACCCACTTTGGGACAATTTGTTATAGCAGCCACGGGAAACTAATTCAAGCACCTTACACATTGTATGGAAAAGTGATAAAAAAGGAATATCCCCAATATGATTATTCATGTTGCTGTAGGAGGGAGCTTAGTGTACTTGGAGAAGTGTGAGATTCTGCCACATACTAACTGAATTACATTGGAAAAGTCACCTTTCAATTTCCCTGTCTGTAAAATGGGGGAAATGACACCTCACTACTTATTCCACATGATTTGTACTGAGACTTAAATGAGAGCATGTATATTCTTCTATTCAGTAAATATCTATTGATGCCTACTATATGCCAGGAACTATTCTAAGCACTGTATCTAAGGACTATAACAATGAACATGACAGACAATGTTCATGCTGTCATTCGGCTTACATCCTAATGCAGTAAGCAGACAGTGCACAAGAAAGAATACAAAACATCATTGCAGATAGTGATAAGAACTATGAAGAAAAATTAAGTGGAGTAATATGATAGATTAGTAACACGATAGATTCCAGTGCCTGGAAAAGGAAACGTCGCATTGGGTGATCAGGGAAGGCTTTTCTAAAGTGACCTTAAGTTCACAAAGCTGAGACCTAGATTATGAAAAAGAGCCAGCCATGTAAAAACTGGAATAAGAGCTTTTGGGCCATGGAACTTGAAAAAGAACTAGCCATTTGCGTGTCTGAGGAATAGAAAGCTTTGCCTGAACTTGATGTGTTTGAAGAGTAGAAGAAAAGGCCAGTGACTGAAGCAGTATAGCAGTCAAGGAGGAACACAGCAGGAGGTGAGCTCAGAGTGATATTCAAGGGCTGGATCACGTTAAGGCCATGTAGGCCAGGAAGAGAAGTTTGGATTTTACTGTGGATATAATGTATATCCATGATCACAAGGTTTTAAGCATGGAGTGGTGGTATCTGATTTACAGTTTTAAAAGATGACTGGCTTCTGGGTAGAGAACATATTGGAGAGCAAGAGAGGAAGTTGACAGACAAGTTAGGAAGCTATTGCAGTAATCTAGGCTAGGGATAATGGTGGTTAAAGTGATAGCAATGTAGATCAAGAGAAGTGGACCAATTTAAGATATGTTTTGGTGATAGAGCCAGTAGAACTTCCGATGGATTGGATATAGAAGATGAAAGACAGAGAGGAATTAAGAATGATTTTATAGATTTTTGGCCTTAGTAACTGGCAGATGGTGAACAATGGAGAAAAAACTATTCTGAACATATTAAATTTGAAATGCCTATTAGATATCCAAGGGGAAATTTCAGTAGGCCATTTGACATATATCTGTAACTTGCATGGGGGGAGGGATGAAACAGAAATGGAGATATGAATTTGGAAATCATCATTATATAAATAGTATTTAAAGTCATAGAATAGATGAATTACCTAGGGGGAAAGTATTCTGAGGGAAGAGAAGAAGGCCTAGAATAAATCCTTGGGTACTTCAATATTTAGAGGTCAATATATAGGAGGAGAAGCCAGCAAAGACAGCTGAATTGGTGAAGGAGAGAATGAGGTAGGAGGAAATCCTGGAAAGTGTAAAGTCATGGAAGCCAAGAGAAAAAGGAATGAACAAATCTCAACAAGATAATATGCACAAATATTTTCTCAGCTCCTGCTGTGTGCAAAGATCCCTACTGGAAATGGAAGAGAAGTATTTCCGATCTCAAGGACTTTATGATTTTGGAGGAGAGAGAAAAATAAGCGCCATAAAAATAACACAGTACCTAGCCTTCTCACTGATCTCCTTATCTCCAGGTTTGCCTTTCAATCCATTCTACACCAGCCACAAGGTTAATTTCCCTCAAATAGCACTCTGATCAGTTAAAACTGATTAGCTTTAAACTAAAACTCATCAGAGTTCTGATCAACTCAAGAACTTTGTGAGTCCCAAATTATCATTCTGGTGCTCAAGGAAGGATGGCCACATCTCATCTCCTATTATTCCCTGTATTAAAACTTATAGTGTTTTTTCTTGGTTGTTCAGGTTAGCATTGATTCTGCCCTTCCCTGCCCTTGTATGTGATTGGTGTATGTATCTTTTCTTTGTCTAGATTGTGAGCTCCTTGAAAACAGAGATTAAGCCCAAGCTCCTTGCCTAGCCATTTGTATATTAACTCATTAGCTTTAATTTTTTCTGCCAAGTGGACAAAGACCACCAAAGTGTTATAATGGAGCAAAATTTGAGTACCATAGAACTAGATTATGGATAATAGGAATGGAGGACGGATGTGCCTAGGAACAGGGAAATAGTCTGAAACAAGACTACAAAGGGCCACACTAAGGAGTTCAGGTGGTATTCTGTTAGGGGAGACCTACTGAGGTTTTTGAGCAGGGCACTCACATACTCATGTCTGTGCTTCAGGAATGAATCAGTAGAGGGGATAAATGAGGATGGCTTCAAAATTTCAAGCAATGGAGCATTAGTGGGAGTGAATTTTTTGAAGCAGCAATACCAGCCTAACTGGCTCTAAGAGAGAAGATTGGGTGTCTGGGAGTGGTGAAAAATAAGGCCAACAGAAGAGGTAGGGTAGGGCCAGAATATGAAGGGCTTGAAAGCCAGGCAAAAGCCTAGAACTGGGATGTCTGTTTCCCAATTTGGGGGAAATCTCTTGTCTTTTCTAGAACCCAGTTTCCTTTCCCTAGGGTTTTCTTCAGCTGTAAATGTTATCGTTTTCTATAATACTCTGCTACAGTACTTCTCAAAACTTGACTGCACCTTGGAATCTCTTGGAGAGCTTTAAAAGCTTTTGATGCCTGGATACCACTCGGAGACATTCAGATTTATCTAGTCTTGGATGCAGTCTGGACATTGAGAGTTTTATAAGGTTCCCAGGTGATTCTACTGTGCACCCAAGGTTGAGATCAACTGATGTAGAAAATAGTGAAACACTAAGATTCTTAAGCATGGTAATAATATATTGGGGGAAAAAAACGTGTTTTAAGGAAGACTAATGTGAATATACAGAGTAGAGGGAAAAGACTATAGGAGACCAACTGGAATTTTTTAATAATTCAGGAGAAAAATTTGCTAAGGCATAGAATGGCATGTATGCAATGACATTGTAGAGAGGAAGACGAATATAGGAAGATGATGATGATTTAGAAGAAAATAACGCCAGGTTATTTAGAGGGAAATAACACCAGGTTGAATATTAAACCTGATTAAAAGGAAAGCGAAAATGTAGAGTCAAGTTTCTAGTATAGAATAGTGGGATCTTTCGCAAAACTAAAGTTAGCAATTGTGAAACGGTTAATCAGTATTATTGATAATATGGTAACTGACACTAAGTAATTACTATGTCAGGGACTATGCTATGTGCTTTACATACATTATCTCATTTAATCCTTACAACTCTATAAATACTGTTATTCCCATCAAGAAGAGAGAGCAGTTAAATAACTTCCCCAGCGTTACACAGTAAGTGCTAGAGAAAATATTTGAACTACCTGGTCTGACTCCTTTTCCTTATAATACGAAGATGATCAGTTACATACTGAATCTGTTGAATTTGAACAAATAACTCAAAAAAGCAAGATGGTTATAGAGGCCAGAGAGGAAGATAAATGAGTGAATCAAGTCAGATTGAACTGTGGTAAAATGAAGAGAAAACATCTAGATGAGGCAGTTGCTACCCAGCTATACCTGAACGTTGCCCTGTTGGAATTTCAGGCCCAGTATTGCCATATTTTAAGATTTTTCATGAAAAGATGGAAATCTAGATTTCTGTGTAAAATCTCCTAAAATTTCAGTGTCAACTAATTCAAATGTTTAAAATTATTATGTGGCCCAAACTTAATATGGCTGGAAGTCTGCATCTCCAATCAACAGGCATTTGGAAATTCAGAATTGGTTAGTGAGAAATCTGGGCTGGCGATGTATGATCAGGGAATCCTAAAACACTTAGAGGATAGCAGATGCTCTAGAAGTTGTATGTGTTAGAATAATAACCAGCATTTGACATGATTAGTTAAAATAATGCAAAAATATGAGTTAACAAGTCAGTCAGGACTCTAGCATTTTTCAGTCTTATAGAAAACTGACATAAAATGGAAGTGTTAAAAACTAGCAGATTGAAGTGGGTGTATTTAAAATTCAATTTTCTATAAACTAAAAGCTAAATTCCAGATAATGACTTAAATTTTTATACATATAAGATATGATGGAAGCATTTCAAAATTGTGAATATCTATCTCTCTCACTGATTGAAAGGTAATTGAGAGATTGTGTATTATCCATATTTTCACTTTTTCTACCTTGGGTTACTCTCCTCCATCCCAGTTTCTCACATACACTCATACCTGCAAAGTCCATAGCAGAGGGGTTCACAATGAGCAAAGATTAAGTAAAAACCTTTTTATTTTTAATTATTGAGTTTCAATTTCCTCAATTAAAAGATGATCCAGGTTTTAGGGCTCAGTAAATATTCTCTTTGAAGTCTAGACTACTGTTTCTGAACACTACTCTTTCTATCAGATTAATGTATTATCAGTCATGAAGAATGTAAATGGTTATGTAAATATAAAATATCACATTTACGAAAGCATTTTTGCAAACTGTAAAAGCCCTACAGAAATTATAAAGAAATATTATTCTGGTGTTATTTTGAAGCTAGAAGGATCTTGAAATTACAAAGTAAAACCTCTTGTATTTCAAACACAATTTGCACCTTTCCCAAAAATAATACGTAGTTTCCTTTTTTTTTTAACATGTAACTAACTCCCAAGAGTGAAAGTATCTTTTCCAGTTGTTAAAATTCAAGTGAAGTTGACTTAGCAATAATTGTAGTAGTATAATAAGGAGGGGGAATGATCAGTCTCTATATGGCAAAGATATCAAGATGCTGGTATTGTGTTAGAAACCTTCAGAGCGACACTACACCCTTCTATCATCAGGTTTAAACGTCCTAGGAAAAACTGGAACTCTCTTGAAAATTGTATTAAGGACTAGGTGCTTTCAACACCAAGAGCTGTTTTGACATGTCAAACATAAGTTTGGGTCTTTGAAAGTCCTGCCCTTATTGGACACTTTCTTTAAAAGTCATGCATGTTAAAACACACACACACACTTTCTTGCCTTTGATTACACATTGTATCAAGAACTGTATGTTCAAAATAAAGATGGGGAAATTCCTGTTAAGTATATGGAAACATGACTCCATTTTTGTAAAGCCAAGACTCCATTTTTGTACAGCTAAAATGTCGCAAACGACGGAACACTTCGTTTTACGGTACCCCTCCCCTCCTTTAAAATTTTACCTGAGAAGTATAAACAGTTCAACCTGCCGGATTTGAAAAGCCTAATCCTATTTGTTATGGTGGACCTTACATAAAATGGAAATACACAGCTGACAGTGTTCAACGTGCTTAAAAACAAACAAAAACCAGGAGCTAGCAATTAAAATCCTCCAGACGCCCGCGCTCTGCAAACACTTCTTCCGAAGAAGTCTGGTATATCCTGGGTATTCCTCCGTGAGCGCTGGTCTGACATTCCTTTGGGGAAAGCCGCTTCTTGTGTGAAGTACAAAGACAATAAACCCCTTTCTTTCATCCTTTTCTCATTCACTCTGCAGGGGGTGGAATAAATAGGAAGCTGAATGAAGCTTTCTTTATGCCTTTGGGTGCACCGTCTTGTCTCCTGAACCCTACTCTCCGGGCTCCTCCAGCCTAAGGTTGCCGAAGCCGAGCACCTAGAGACCAAGAGTGATTCCCGGCGCTGCGCCCCGGGGGCGCCAGGCCCGTCCCAGGGAGGTCCGGCCTGCGAGGGACAATCACGGCTCCTTGGGGGTGCCAGGAAAATCAGTGACACGCCACGGACAGGAACCGGGTAGGGTAGGAGAAGGCGAAGTTTTCCCCCATATTCCCGGTGAGAAAACGCGGTAGAGGGGAAAAGGGATTGTATAACTCGAGCATGGGGTAGGGAGTCAGGGAACAAAGAGACAGCAGGAAGATGAGACAACCACACCAACGCAGACTCAGACGGGCTCTCGACTTTACGCAACTGGCCCGCATCTCCACCGTGCTCACTTTCCCTTACGCCACTGGCTTGGCCTCAGAGCCTTCGCGAATATGGCTTTGCGCACTGCGGCGGGGCTGCGCCGCAACCGAGCTTGGCCCGGTGGCTCCTCCCCGCCGCCCTGCGCGGATTGGTGGCGGGCAGCAGCCAGGCTGCTGATTGGGTGGCGAAGGAGCCATTCGGCGCGGCTCTGGTGGGTTCGGCCGCCCCAGAGTGATAAGTTCGGCTTCAGACACGCCTCAGCGCCAGCAGCGAGTCGGAGCTCTATGGAGGTGGCGGCGGGTACTGGGTGGTGGCTGCAGCAGCGACTCCTCTGAGCTGAGAGTTTCAGGCCGTTCCCGACTCCTTCCTCCCCCTTCCCTCCCCCTTTTTTGTTTTCCGTTCCCCTTCCCCTCCCTTTCCCGTCCCCGGCGACCCGATCCTGAGGAGGCAGCTGCGGCGGCAGCTGCTGAGTTCTCGGTGAAGGTGAGTGGAGCCGCCGCCGCCGCCGCCGCGGAGTGGAGCGCTCTAAAATGGCCGCCGTCTGCTGGCCGCTTCTTTTCGAGTGGCACAAAATGGCGGCCGCAGGCGGAGCCGGGCGGGGCGACCCTTCTTGGCGTTTTTTTCGCGCTTCGGGCACCTGGAAGTTCTTCGCCTTTGTTCTCCCTTCCCGTTATTGACGGAGTAGAAGGAAACCGGCAGCCCGCGGCCGTCGTCGAGGCTGTCGACGGCCGTCCCCTGCGGAGCCGGGGCCCGGGCCGAGGCGGGCCGAGGCGCGGGTGTGTTGGGACGGGGGCGAGCGTGGCGGGGCCGCGCGCCGCGGGGGGTGGGGCGCGGGCCGGCGGGGGCCCGGCGGTTGGCACGGGGCTGGCGGAGGCGCAGGAGTCTCGGAGCCCGGCCTCCGGCGGGAGGAGGTGTGTATGCCCGGGGCCGGCGGGCAGCGGCAGGCTGCTCTGCCTGGAGGCCGAGGGGTCTCCCGGCGGGCGCCACCCGGGACGGGAGAGGGAAGGGAAGACGGAGACCGGCGTCCTTGTGTCAGCTGCGGAGGGGCGGCTGTCAGCCCCCGGGGGATTTATAGGGCGGGCGGGGGCCGGCTCGGAGGCGGCGGGGGACGGAGACCGCCTTCCTGCCCGAGAACAAAGAGCCGGGCCGCGGGGGCGGCCTCCCTCTCTGCCCGCCCGCCGGCCGAGGCTGGCCCCGGCGGCTCGCGGGAGGCTGTCCGCGGCACTTCCCGAACTCAGCCTGGTGGGAGGAAGCCGCTGCTCTTTTGTTCCCAGGAAGGGAAAATGGGGCGGAGGTTCCTGCTGCCATGTTGTGGCCTGATTTTCCGCCTGTTAGCCCCGGCCGGACCCCCTGTCCGGCTCGCGTCCGCCGGGGCCCTCTGCGGAGCGGGTCAAGAAGGGACAGCGGGGGAAACCGCCCCGCGGTCTGTAGCCACCCCTCGGCCAGTTGTTGGGCTCGTCGTTGAGGCTGTAACACTGTTGGGACGTGTCCATGTCATGTGCCGGTCTTGGTAGAGCTAGACTCTCTTACTGATCTCAGGGCTCGGTTTCAAAGGAGGTAGAATGCGGCTTTTTCAAAGCTGGGTTCTTAGCAGTTGAGATGTTCTTACATTTCTATGAAGGCGGCTCTTTAAATCTTCGAACACAAGGGAGTTTCCAGGTGGCTGTAAAGTTTTACTGTCCGTTTGTGTTTTGAGTACGTTCTATTTTAGTCTTGAGCTCTGCAATGCAGTGAAAGTTCAATCAGCTGCAGTGCCAGGATCTGAAATAAATTATAATTGAAGGAGGGTTTATGGAGTCCTCTGTTAGCAGTGTCTAATTTTGCTACTCTCTCTCCTTCTAGGTTTTTCATTTCTCCCATCCTCTTCCCTCCCCACCCCATCCATTAATATTATTCTTTTGAAGATTCTTCGTTGTCAAGCCGCCAAAGTGGAGAGTGCGATCGCAGAAGGGGGTGCTTCTCGTTTCAGGTATGTGTAGATTTATTTTTGGCATTTGTTATGAAGAGACCAATCACAAAACCAGAAGAATCGCCACACCAGATAATTCTGACTTAATGTGCTGCACATTTAATTTCTAATGTGCCAGATATATTTTTTAAAGTCCTTAAATTTTCACTACCCTGTTAATTGATTACATTTATCCTTCAGATGGCAGTTATTTGGCTTTCCATTAGGTCCAAGCTCTGTCTTCATCGTGGTGTAATTTCTAAAATAATAATTAAAGAGTCCCTTTATCCCTTTTAAGTGAGACGTAGTTGGGGTATAGTTAAAAGAAAATATTTTTCTTTTAAATAGTGCTTCTTCGGGCGGAGGAGGAAGTAGGGGTGCACCTCAGCACTATCCCAAGACTGCTGGCAACAGGTATAGTAAGCATGTAAAATGAATGAGTTTCATAAATAACAGGTTCAGATTATGTCTTCCTTATGCATAACAGTATAGTTGTGATGATAGACATCAGGCATCCTAATCTTACTGCTCTGTATCCTAAATTGAGAATGTCAGCTCTTGATTGTTTCTTAGCCAAATCATATAACGTGAGTTGAGGCTCTCAAATTGGTATTTTATCCTTTTACTCTTTGGATTATTTCAGTGATGATATTTCTGAAATCAGCAGTTGTTGTTCATGTTAATTGGTAGTAGTAAAGTGGTAAGCATGCGGCATGGTCGTAAGACATTAGAAAATGTTGGTTCTCAAGGTGGGGGTCCTGGACCAGCAGCATTGGCATCACCCTGGGAGCTTGTCAGAAATGCAAATTATCAGGCCCTACCCCAGACCCACTAAAGCAGAAACTGGGGATGGACCCAGCAGTCTGTTTTAACAAGTCCTTCAGGTGATTCAGATGCACAGTGTTGTCTGAGAACCACTGATTGTGAGTTGCTTAGTTGTAAAAGAAGTTGAGAAAACCTAAACTGTGTTTTTTCTATTTAGAAGGATTTCTGATTGGTATGGTATTTGATATGTGACTGGCTGCTGTGTTTCAAATTACCTTAATTATAAATCTTTTTGTTAATTTTTACTAGCGAGTTCCTGGGGAAAACCCCAGGGCAAAACGCTCAGAAATGGATTCCTGCACGAAGCACTAGACGAGATGACAACTCCGCAGCAAACAACTCCGCAAATGAAAAAGAACGACATGATGCAATCTTCAGGAAAGTAAGAGGGTAAGTTTACAGGTCTGTTCTGTTCTTTTATTAAAAGGAGGGAAGAAGAATGGGTTAGTTGTATTTCTCTTGTGTGTGTGGTGTATCACTTAGAAGGCAATGTTCACGCCGCAAGTATATATTTTAATAAATGCTAGTGTTGACAGTTTTATCTTAACCTGAAGAGCAGCTCATCAGTATTTTGAGGCTTAGAGTTGCTTTCAGTCATTGGGTTAAAATCCACTAGCCTTTTGTGTTGAGATTTTCCATGCCTGGTGTGTAACCCAGTGAAGCACAGAACATGATGGTCTTAGCTTCTGGATCTGGCCTTGATAATAGGGAGGCTCTTGATCTTGGGTTTGAGGATGTGAGAAAGATTCTTGCCCAACAGCTGGGGACCCCCAGTCAGGTACAGATGTAATCTAAATAACAGAGATTTATTTCAGTATCCCTTTGGTTAGATGGGTAAGAAGAAGATATGTCTTGAAATGGAGATAATGGAAGAAACGTAACATAATTTAAGAACTATTTTTCAACTCAGTAATTTTTTGTGTGTTGGCTGACAAAGTGTGATTCCTTTCTCCTTAGCATACTAAATAAGCTTACTCCTGAGAAGTTTGACAAGCTATGCCTTGAGCTCCTCAATGTGGGTGTAGAGTCAAAACTCATCCTTAAAGGGGTCATACTGCTGGTAAGTTAAATGTTGGC
This sequence comes from Ceratotherium simum simum, assembly GCF_057802395.1. Taxonomy (NCBI): domain Eukaryota; kingdom Metazoa; phylum Chordata; class Mammalia; order Perissodactyla; family Rhinocerotidae; genus Ceratotherium; species Ceratotherium simum. The sequence continues at coordinate 18,947,482 of NC_141906.1, forward strand.
TTCACTGAAAGGGAGAGAAAAATATTTAACAAACTCAAATTGGTTTTTTTACACTTGCATTATTGCTTCAAACTCTGAAGTGTGACTAGGTGTATGTATTTTTGAATACTGATGGTTAAAAACCACTGACTTTTAAGGGTATCAGATTGAAGAGGTGAATTTTAAATTGTTGATACTGTGCTTGGAGAGTTAAACAAGGGCTGTCAGCAGGCTATTCAGGTTTTGTGTTTTCCTTCTCTGGAAAACACCATATTTTTGTCTTGGAAATGAATTGTATGATAGTTGACAGACGATAAGATTCCCGCATCTGTGTATAGTTTTGATATCCAAAGTATTTTCAACTCTTGAGGGGTAGAGGTGTGGCTAGTATGAGAACTGTGTAATTGGACTTCTTTGCTACACTGCAATAGCTAGCACTTAAGTGCTTGTATTTTTCAGGCTGTATGTTAAGCACTTTACATGCATTATCTAATATAAGAGAATTTGTCAATAAGTTTCTGCTAAGATTTAAGATCCTTAAGACTACGAGGGAGTATTAAGTTATGAAGGAAGGATTCTTTCAAAATGGTCGTATTAAGTAAAAACTTTTTAAAATTACATTTTCTGTAGATTGTGGACAAAGCCCTAGAAGAGCCAAAGTATAGCTCACTGTATGCTCAGCTATGTCTGCGATTAGCAGAAGATGCACCAAACTTTGATGGCCCAGCAGCAGAGGGTCAGCCAGGACAGAAGCAAAGCACAGTAAGTGGTAGTATTTGCTTGCTTATTTTAAAGTTGATTGGAAAGATTGCATTAACAAAACCTGGTAAATGTCTTTGTTTCCAATAGACATTCAGACGCCTCCTAATTTCCAAATTACAAGATGAATTTGAAAACCGAACCAGAAATGTTGATGGTGAGTGTTTAGATTTGATAATAAGTAGTACTGTATATTTTGAACTTAATTCTGAAATCTGAATGTTGCCTTTATTTCCTGTTTTTTTTCAGTCTATGATAAGCGTGAAAATCCCCTCCTCCCCGAGGAGGAGGAACAGAGAGCCATTGCTAAGATCAAGATGTTGGGGAATATCAAATTCATTGGAGAACTTGGAAAGCTTGATCTTATTCATGAATCTATCCTTCATAAGTGCATCAAAACAGTAAGTATGACTGGGAATTGAGGCCTAGATTAATCACTGGGTACATCAATATTTGGAGGAAATGAGTCAGTCATAATTGTTTTGTGCCATCTGAGAATGTTGTTAGGCTAGTTAAATATTTTAGATGGCCAGCAAAACTGTTATTTAAATGTTGCAGTGTGTTTTTGCAAGGTAGGGGTAGAACTGATTACCTACTTACATTAAAATTGTTTAACTTGGAGGGATTTCTTCAACACAGACCAAATAGAAAGTACTGTACTACATACTGTAGGAATTATGAGTCAGTGCAAACACAAGGCAAAGTGTTACATCTAAACCAAGTAAGCTTTTCGTCAACATGTGGCATTTATTTCTTTTGGTAGCTTTTGGAAAAGAAGAAGAGAGTCCAGCTCAAAGATATGGGAGAGGATCTGGAGTGCCTCTGTCAGATAATGAGGACAGTGGGACCTAGGTTAGACCATGAACGAGCCAAGGTATGTGTGTTGCTGGCAAAAATGATATAGTGAGCTTGTTTCAATTTTATTAAATGGCTTGTTTTTGTGATATTAGAAGGGATTACCATATTTAGTAATTAACCTTGGTTATAATCTAGAAATCTTAAAAGCCTTAAATAGTATACATTTGCCATAGCACTTTTTTCTAATCAGGTATTTTTCCCTTTGATTAGTCCTTAATGGATCAGTACTTTGCCAGAATGTGCTCCTTGATGTTGAGTAAGGAATTGCCAGCAAGGATTCGTTTCCTGCTGCAGGTAAAACTGGTTTCTTTAAATACGTTGATAAGCTGACTTTTTGTGTTTAGGAATTAGTAAAATGACTTATTAAAACTTTTTAAATTAAAGGATACTGTAGAGTTGCGAGAACACCATTGGGTTCCTCGCAAGGCTTTTCTTGACAATGGACCAAAGACGATCAATCAAATCCGTCAAGATGCAGTGAAAGTAAGATTTTTTTTTTAAATTTTATTTATTAACTGGGTTTTAAGGTTATAGTAACACAGGGATCCTCTTACCACTTATTTGAGACCATCTTACTTGGTGGAGCTTAATGTTTTTATTGTCTTGTATGCCATTTGGGGAAGAAGTTATTTACAGAAATTAGAGAAATGGCACTGTACTAGTCCAGAAGCTTTTCTGTTTTTTTCCCAATGTAATAGTTTTAGGTAAAATAGTGTCCAGAAACAAGTGTTTATTCACTTTATTTCTAAAGGATCTAGGAGTGTTTATTCCTGCTCCTATGGCTCAAGGGATGAGAAGTGACTTCTTTCTGGAGGGACCGTTCATGCCACCCAGGATGAAAATGGACAGAGATCCACTTGGAGGACTTGCTGATATGTTTGGACAAATGCCAGGTGATTTTGACCAAAACACTGGTTATGTTAAAAAATCAGTTTTACATTTAATAGTAGTAGAGTTGTAAAGAGTTGTCTATGTGTGTATTTTAAGGTAGCGGAATTGGTACTGGTCCAGGAGTTATCCAGGATAGATTTTCACCCACCATGGGGCGTCATCGTTCAAATCAACTCTTCAATGGCCATGGGGGACACATTATGCCTCCCACACAATCTCAGTTTGGAGAGATGGGAGGCAAGTTTATGAAAAGCCAGGTAAGAACATTTTTAAGAATGTTTAGGCAACAAGTATTAAATCCTGGAACATGTGATTTATTTTTGCTTTTTAAAAAATGTAAATATTTTAGGGTCATGTTTGTTTTTTAAACCAGTTTTACATCTGACAGTTATTTCAAACTGGGTGAAATGCTCATCCTTAAAATTAGTAAAGCATTAGTAAAATCACATCACTTTATTTGACAGTTAGGTTAGATTTTTATTCTTCCCTGTTTCATCTTTTACTTTCTCTGGGCAAATTCGATTAAGCTTTCTTTATGGCTTGGCTCATCCCTTTGGTACTTGATTACCATAATTTGTGACCCCTTGTTATCTAGACTTTTCTTTCTCCCTTTCTGAAATAGGGGCTAAGCCAGCTCTACCATAACCAGAGTCAGGGACTCTTATCCCAGCTGCAAGGACAGTCGAAGGATATGCCACCTCGGTTTTCTAAGAAAGGACAGCTTAATGCAGATGAGGTACATTTCCCTATGTTACTTATATACCATAGTTTGTCGATTCAGAAATCTGTTGCCCGATGATTATAAAAAGACGCGTTATTAAGAGGACTTAATGCTGGAGTTCTTTACCTTGTTTCTCTCTCTTCTGTACTTCTTTTTCTTTCTTTGGATATCCAGCGTCCTATGAGCGAAGATTATGAGATATGAGGGCAAGCCTCTTAAAGTCTTCAGTTTGATCAAGGAAAATGGTTAACATTTTGATGGTGATTTCCCTGTAACTTAACGCAAGGCGTTTTCTAAACTTGAAATTTTGAGGGTTTTATTTTAATATTGTGGTGATGCTTATCCTAGGAGAATTCTGGTACAAATATAAGATTTCTAACAGTATCTTATTTTTGTGTAAATCAGATCTTAGTTACTAGAGAAACTCGCATTTCTGCCCTAGATTCTATCATGTTTGTATATATTGAATTAGTCTTAGGATGTTGGAATGCTGTATTTAATGTTAGCCAACTGGATGTTGTTAATTTGGATATCTCTTTTGATTTGTTTTTCAATTCTAGATTAGCCTGAGGCCTGCTCAGTCGTTCCTAATGAATAAAAATCAAGTGCCAAAGCTTCAGCCCCAGATAACTATGATTCCTCCTAGTGCACAACCACCACGCACTCAAACACCACCTCTGGGACAGGTATGGATCATAGTTAGAACAAAGTTTTCTATTTTTCTAGTAGTTCTGGAGATGTCTAAAGACTTTTAGTGTCTTCTTCCTCCTACTTCACAAGCTCCTTGTGGAAAAAAATTATTAGACATTCATGCCCATTATGTTGCTATTTTTTTAGACACCTCAGCTTGGTCTCAAAACTAATCCACCACTTATCCAGGAAAAGCCTGCCAAGACCAGTAAAAAGCCACCACCGTCAAAGGAAGAACTACTTAAACTAACAGTAAGTTCTGAATAATCCCGTAGTCTAATTCTTAGAGGGTATTTGAGATAGGAAAACACTAAAGATATTTGGATTGTGTTCTTTTCAGGAAACTGTTGTGACTGAATATCTGAATAGTGGAAATGCAAATGAAGCTGTCAATGGTGTAAGAGAAATGAGAGCTCCTAAACACTTTCTTCCTGAGATGTTAAGCAAAGTAATCATCCTGTCACTAGATAGAAGTGATGAAGATAAAGAAAAAGCAAGTTCTTTGATCAGTTTACTCAAACAGGAAGGGATAGCCACAAGTGACAACTTCATGCAGGTAGACCACTTTTCTGATTCTTTGAGAACTCTCTTTCCATTTAAATTTAAAAACTAATGAACTGATTATGTTGTATATTCCTTCAAAGGCTTTCCTGAATGTATTGGACCAGTGCCCCAAACTGGAGGTTGACATCCCCTTGGTGAAATCATATTTAGCACAGTTTGCAGCTCGTGCCATCATTTCAGAGCTGGTGAGCATTTCAGAACTAGCTCAACCACTGGAAAGTGGCACCCATTTCCCTCTCTTCTTACTTTGTCTTCAGCAATTAGCTAAATTACAAGATCGAGAATGGTTAACAGAACTTTTTCAACAAAGCAAGGTCAATATGCAGAAAATGCTCCCAGGTAAGAGAATGCTGGGGATTTTTTGTTTTGTTTTTTTCATACTAAATCTACAGATTCCTTAGTACCGTGAGTGGATTTATATAGGTCAGTGTGATTATCCTGTGCAGATAATAATAAGCATTACAACAGGTGCTCACCTTTATGAAAAAAGGTTATTATGATTTAACTATTTTTATTTTATCCAAATGTTAAAGAGTTTTCTTTGTTGGGTCAGTTCTTTATTCTTTGACATGAATATTGTACATTTGGGAAATCATTTGTAAAGGCCAGCTGGGTAAAATGAACTACTTGATGATGCAAATGGCTTTGTCGCTTCAGAAATTGATCAGAATAAGGACCGCATGTTGGAGATTTTGGAAGGAAAGGGACTGAGTTTCTTATTCCCACTCCTCAAATTGGAGAAGGAACTGTTGAAGCAAATAAAGTTGGATCCATCCCCTCAAACCATATATAAATGGATTAAAGATAACATCTCTCCCAAACTTCATGTAGATAAAGGATTTGTGAACATCTTAATGACTAGGTAAGATAACAGTTGTGGTCTTCTATATGTAGTACAGAGTTAAGTTATAATTAAGGCAAGACACTAAGGAGTGTCTGTTGCTTGAGCTAGAAAATTCACTTTTGGGTTCTAACAAGACCTCTTTCTGTACAGCTTCTTACAGTATATTTCTAGTGAAGTAAACCCACCCAGTGATGAAACAGATTCTTCCTCTGCTCCTTCCAAAGAACAATTAGAGCAGGAAAAACAACTGCTTCTTTCTTTCAAGCCAGTAATGCAGAAATTCCTTCATGATCACGTGGATCTACAAGTCAGTGCCCTCTATGCTCTCCAGGTGCACTGCTACAACAGCAACTTCCCGAAAGGTGAGAGGCCAGTGTCAGAAGAATGGCAAGTGGGGGCAGTTCTTCAACAGCACACTAAAGAGTGGGGTTACATTTTGTCTTTTAGGCATGTTACTCCGCTTTTTTGTTCACTTTTATGATATGGAAATTATTGAAGAAGAAGCTTTCTTGGCTTGGAAAGAAGATATAACTCAAGAGTTTCCTGGGAAAGGCAAGGCTTTGTTCCAGGTAAATCTTTTGTTAGAGAAATTTGGTCTGCTTTTTTCTGATTTACTTGGTATTACTTTGTCAAGAGCCTTTAAAACTGAAATACAGGCAAAATAGTCCTGGTAGTTTGTCTGCACTATTACAAGCTATGGTCAAGTAGGCAGACAGCAGCAGTGTGAGGTAAAGCTTTGAAATGAAAGGCTTCCTAGTGGTATGTAAGATGTTAAATTAGAGGTGGCTAATGTCTTAGAAGTAAAACTACTTAAACAGATTGGGTGTGATGGTGCAAGATTGGATTTAAGCTTTTTTTTAAAGTATCAATGAAGAGGAGATTGCTTCTGATTTCTCACACCTTGATTTTCTATCTTACTGAGTGAAATTCTAGGCATAGGGGAAGAACATACACATCAGGGGATTCTAAAATCACAGTGTACATTGATCACTTGGAGAATGGTTTAAAAGCAGATTCCAGGCCTGATTAGGTCTATGGTACATAATCCAGGTGATTATCCTGGTAGTTTTCCAGGGGGCTAGGCTTTAAGCAGCACTGGTCTCAGTATCTTACCTTTACTCCTGAGGTTCACAGACTAGCTTCATGAGGATCATCCTTGTGCCATTTTTATTGAGCCCTGTCCTTGGGGAATCTGATCCAACAGTTCTGGGGTGGGGTTGAAAATCTACTTTGTAGGAATCTTTTCTCCCCCCTCTCCCTCCCCAGAACTAACATATTTAGGTTTGGAAGGAGCCCACTGTCCCATATTAAAGTGATCTGGAAATGTAATTGGAGCAGTGTCGAAAAATGACAGCTGAGCTGATTGGCCATGAACAGTTTGTATGTTTTCCCAAATACAAATAATCAACCACTTTTTAAAATAAGCTACTATACAAATAGTGTATTTGCAGTATATTCAGGAGGCTGTTTGCAGTTATAAAAGGTGTGGTACTGCCTAAGATTTTTGTCCTTTGGTGCGTTGCTAGTTCGTTCCTGAGTCAAAACTGCTTTCAGTTTTCCTGTCTTCTGTTTGTATGACTTATTTTGTTATATTATAACTTCATAGGTGAATCAGTGGCTAACCTGGCTAGAAACTGCTGAAGAAGAAGAATCAGAGGAAGAAGCTGACTAAAGAACCAGCCAAAGCCTTAAATTGTGCAAAACATACTGTTGCTATGATGTAACTGCATTTGACCTAACCACTGCGAAAATTCATTCCGCTGTAATGTTTTCACAATATTTAAAGCAGAAGCACGTCAGTTAGGATTTCCTTCTGCATAAGGTTTTTTTGTAGTGTAATGTCTTAATCATAGTCTACCATCAAATATTTTAGGAGTATCTTTAATGTTTAGATAGTATATTAGCAGCATGCAATAATTACATCATAAGTTCTCAAGCAGAGGCAGTCTATTGCAAGGACCTTCTTTGCTGCCAGTTATCATAGGCTGTTTTAAGTTAGAAAACTGAATAGCAACACTGAATACTGTAGAAATGCACTTTGCTCAGTAATACTTGAGTTGTTGCAATATTTGATTATCCATTTGGTTGTTACAGAAAAATTCTTAACTGTAATTGATGGTTGTTGCCGTAATAGTATATTGCCTGTATTTCTACCTCTAGTAATGGGCTTTATGTGCTAGATTTTAATATCCTTGAGCCTGGGCAAGTGCACAAGTCTTTTTAAAAGAAACATGGTTTACTTGCACAAAACTGATCAGTTTTGAGAGATCGTTAATGCCCTTGAAGTGGTTTTTGTGGGTGTGAAACAAATGGTGAGAATTTGAATTGGTCCCTCTTATTATAGTATTGAAATTAAGTCTACTTAATTTATCAAGTCATGTTCATGCCCTGATTTTATATACTTGTATCTATCAATAAACATTGTGATACTTGATGTGATTGTGTGTGACTTGAAGTAGCATACACGTTTATGAAGACCTGTTAGCTTTTGTTTTGAGTTAGGAGACCTGTGTTAGTTTGAAGACTTGGGAACTTTAAATTCTTAGTCAAAATCCCTTTTCATGATGAGAAGAAAATTAAAGGTGGTTATTCCTCCTTACGTCAGGTTATGGGAAGTAACTAATACACAATTCCAGTAATCAAATGCAGTGCTGAGATCACAAGTCTCAAATTTGGAGAGACGTTGCTAATGCATAGCAACAGCCATGGTGACATTTATCTTGTTATTGTCATATTGAAATACGTGGTGATGACCTTGAGAGGCTAACCGCCCTCATGGCCAAGATAAGCATAGCTGTCCTGCAGGTATCATTCCCAGGAGCTGCCCGCTGATCAGGAAATTACCTCTTGAAACCACACAGTAGCCCAATAAAATTGGCTGCTTAATCCAACTGCAGCTCTGAGGCATGGCGGTTAAAGTGTGTTTTCAGAAGCCACTTAATAAAATAAGCATTGGCATGTAACCCCAACCCCTTTCTGACCAGCCCTAGGAACATGGCAATGCTGGGCTTACTTTGGTTTGGATAGAGGCTCTTGAGAAATTACCCCTGGAGTCCTGGTTGCTGTCCTAATTAGCCCCTAGGAGCAACCTGTACTTGGTGTGGGGAGAACCTCTAGGCAGACGGTAATAAACCATACTGCTGAACCGAATAGAGGTTGGGATGTTGTCAATGTTCTACCTGCTTATTCTCCAAGAGGGGTGATGGGTAGGACCAGTATTTGTGTCCTGTGTGTCAGAGAAACTAGCCCTTCCTGTATTCTAGCAGTCCACTGAAATTCTCAAACAGGTAGTCAAGTTACAGCTCTTAATGGATATGGTGAGTACAATGAAATACAGGCTAAGCAGCGACTTCTGTAAACTGACATGAAATAGAACTTAGGGAAGCTGACTGCTAAGCTGCAGAAATGAGCTATAAATTGCGTTATTCCTGGCGCTTTGCCCAACCCTCCCCACCAAGGGGGGAAACTGGTTTTTAACCCAGCAAATGCGGTTTGTGGTTAGTGAAGTGGGTCTCGGCCTCAGTTTACAGCCAGAATTCTCCCAATTCAGCTAGGGAATCGGGCCAAAGGAAGTCTTCGCGTTAGACCTGACGTGCAGTGGTTTGTTGTCGGCTGCTGTGTTGAGGAGACTGGGTAAGACGTGAGGTCACATACCGAAGGACTAGTGTGTGCCAGGCTCTCTCCTCTGCTAGTGACTTGCACGTATGACTTGATTTAGTTCTCACAGTGATCCTTAAGCGTTAGCCCCATTTTCAAAAGAAGTATAAAGACTCAGAAATGAAATATCTTGCCTAAGATCACACTGCTAACAAGTGGTGGGGATGAACCCGAGATCTAGCTAGAAGACAATTTCTTTCTACTACTACTTCCTTCTGTGTCCAGATCCTGCCATGTAGGATAATTTTATTCATTCGTGATTTGGTTCAACAAGTATTTGAGTGCTTAATGTGTGCTAGGCACTGTTCCAGGTGCTGGGGATAGGGCAGTGAACAAAACCGTCAAAGGTTTCAATCTCACATTCTGGAGAGAGTCAGATTTAAATATGCAGTACAGTCGTCCCTCAGTATCCACGGGCATTGGTTCCGGGACCTCCCGTGGATACAATTCACGGATGCTCTAGTCCCTTATATAAAATCGTGTAGTATTTGCATATAACCTAGGCACATCCTCCTGTATACTTTAAATCATCTCTAGGTTACTTATAATACCTAATACAATGTAAATAGTTGTCATGCTGTATTGTTGAGGGAATAATGACAAGAAGAAAAAATCTGCACATTGTCAGTACAAGCGCAACCATTGTAGGCCTTTAGATCTGAGGTTGGTTGAATCCACGGATACAGAACTTGCAGACACAGAGGGCCGACTGTACATCATATAATAATGGTAGATATGGAGATACCTAAAGCAGGAAAGTGGGATAGGGAGTGTGTGTTCAGGGTTACATTTGTAACAAGGCAGACAGTGGGAATGTTACTACTAAAAGTGACATTTGAGCCAAGGCCTGACTAGGGACAGCCAGTCATCCAGTTAGGGGTGGTGGGTGGGGAGGTAGAAACAAAATTTCCAATGCTTGACATGTCCCAGGAACTGCAAGGCGGCCACTGGTGGCAGCAGAATGAGCAAAGGCCGGTTGGGGGAAATGAGATTAGAAAAATAGGGTGTGGGGTAAGAACAGGGAAGAGAGACTAGATCAGACGTAGAGCTGTGTAGACCAAATTTAGTATTTTGACTTAAAAATTTAGGTGGAAAGCCATTTGGTGGGGTTTGTGCCAAGAGTTTTTTTTTTTTTTTTTCTGCAAGGAAGAGAAATTTACTCTGGACAAACAAAGTAGAAAGGGAATTTATTGGAACCCCACTTAAGGGATCCGCAAGAAGCCCAGAGAACCAGACTTAGAAATGAGCAGTACCTGAGGGAAGCTGGGTAGCGTGAAGCACAGCAACAGCCTGGCTAGGGCAGTGCTGTAACCACCCCCATGAAACCATGGAGCTTCCCCTGCCAGTATCTGAATGAATTCCCCAGCGACACGGGGTCCAGGTTCAGAGCCCCAGGCAGAAGCCCAGGACTGACTAAGCTTGGATCGTGGTCCAGCTCTTGCTGCCTTGGTTTCCTTTAGCAGAGCAAGGATCTGGCCTTTTGGGCCTCTGACTCCCACCAAGACTTACAGTGTAGGAAAAAAAGAACTTTGGAAGGGATTTGGGTGGACAGGCAAAACAAAGAATAACTGTCCACCACGAGGCTATCTGTACTCCTCTTCACCATCTAGCACTTCTCCGCTGCACTGTGCCACCTGCTCACTGCCTGTCTTTCCACTGTCCTGAGAAGAGCTCCAAGGGTGGGAGTGTCTGCCTTACTCATTGCTCTATTCCCAGCGCCTCACACAGTGCTGGGCACACAGTAGGGATCAAGAAATAGGTACTGAACGCAACAATGAATCCAGGCTTTGTGGAACCTGAATTTTACACAATTGGGGAGTGGGGGAGAAGAGTGGCTCTTAAAGATAACAAAATTAGTATCAGGTCCAGAAAGAGTCCTGTGTAAGAGGATGGCCTTGAAACTTAAGCTTCGTTGACTTCATGGTAACTCTGAATGAGTGACTATAGTCGATACACTACATTATAATTTTTGTTCCTATCTGTACCAGCCCACTAGGCAGAAACTAAAAACGGGGTAGTTATCAATAAATGCTTGTTGTAGCGACTTGAGTTTTTCTCATTTGTGGCTGCCCCAACCTTGCCGTTTCCCAATGCTTCCAGCCCAATTACAGAGCAACCAGTTCCCCACATTACATTAGTTTATTCATTTGTACATTCAGAAGTGAGCGCCTCATCTGTGCCAGCCTTGTGCTAGGGGCTGGGACACAGCATGAGTGAGACGCGGTCTCTCCTCCCAAGGAGCCCACTGTCCAGCGGGGGAGACAGACAGGAGCAGACCATACGGCTCTGGGGCACATGGTGGGCCACGTTGAGATGTGAGTAAGGGGCCACCCAAGCTGAGAGGAGGAAACATCCTGGAGAAGCTGAGACTTCAAGGAAGAGTCGCTTTCCTGGTGAATGTTCGAAGGAGGACTTTCCAGGCAGAGGTGGGGAAACCAACTTTGCCCTTCTCCTGGCTCCACAGAGCTCCCATCTCCCTTGTACCCTACACCAGAAGGACAGAGTGCAGGTGACACTTCTGAGTGAGGAGACATTCTTCATCTGCTGGAGGGGACGGTGGGGAGCAGCTTCAAATGTCAGCTGTGCAGCGGGGCCAGGAGAACAACGACTTACAGAGCTCCTTCCCACTGATCTCACTAGATTTAGACACAGCCTTCCAAGGGGTGTCCTCCAAGGAAAGTGAGGGCTCTGGCCAAGGAGACACCTGAGCACAGAGCAGAGAGGAGCAGAAACAGGACACTGGGGTCATACAGGCTGCCCAGACCCACAGACTGTCCTCCCATCCCAGCTCACCTGGAGTTAGTGCAGGAGGGTGGGATAAAGCAAGGCCACCCATCAGGAAGCTGTCTCTACAGCGCCCTCTGCCGGGTTCTCCGGAGAAGACCCCCTTGACAGGAGGATACAAGGTATTTGTCCAGGACATCCCAAGAGAAAGAAGACCAAGACCTATCAGACATGCTCATCAATAAGGGGAGGGAGAGTGAGAATTCTGGCCTCGGCTTGGTCCCCTTCTCAACTGTGGACGATGCAGCGATGTGACTGACAAGCAGTGAAGCCTTGAGGGCTGCTCAGGTCTGCATGGGACACACAGTCGCAGACCAGAGCCTGAATCCCAGCTTCCCCATTAATTAGTTCCGTGAGTTTAGGCCAATCGCTTCACCTCTCTGGGCTTCATTTGCCTTATCTGTGAAAGAATCCCTGGTCTGTCCACCTCCTAGGCTCATTGCAAGGAGCCAGACAAGTAATGAAAAACAGTGTTGGACAGGTGTGGGATTGTGCTTCGAGGCCATTCATCTCATAAATAGTTATGGAGTACCAAGTAGGTGCCGGGCACTATTCCAGTGCTGGGGAGGTAAGAGTGGACGAGACAAAGGCTTCCTACGGAGCAAACATCCCAGGTGACCACAGAGAGAGAATAAACAAATATGTAGCATCAGTAGTAAAAAGTGCTATGTGCAGAGAAATAAAACAGAATAAGAGATAGGGAGTGACGTGAATGGGACTTGAAATAGGGTATTCAGGGAAGGCCTTATGAGGAAGTGACCTTTGAGCGAAGATCTAAATAAAGTGTGGGAGTGAACTGTGCAGATCTCTGGAGGAAGAACTTTCCGGGCAGAGGGGAAGCGAAGCCCAAGGCCCTGAGATGAGAAGGCTAATGGAGTGTCTGAGGACAGTGAGGGGCCAGTGCAGCAGAGCAGGGAGCAGGGGCCTGAGGCTGCACGGTGGCAGGGGTGACATGTAGCACTAGCGGGAGATAGTAAGGACTTTGGCTTTTATTCTAAGTGGAATGGACTATCTTTGGAGGATTACTAATATTATTTATTAATAATATTAATCATTCATTCATACTATCCAGTGCTATGCTATGGCATATTATGATTATTCTGGCTAACATTTCTTGAGCATTTAGTCTATGCCAGACTGGACTAGGTGCATTAGATCAATCATCCCATTTAATCTTCTCAGCCTCCTTGAGGCAGATACTTTACTATCTCAATTTTACTTCTGAGGAAACTGAGGCTTGAAGTTAAGCATCTTGCCCAAGATCTTTCATTTATTCAACAAGTAGTTATGAGCGCCTTCTGCACGCCCTTTCAAAGTGCTAGGACACACAGCTTTAAGTCACGGGGTCATGATTCGAACGCTGCACTGCATCTCAAGAGCCAGCACTCATCACCACTACGCCACGCTGGGGGGACAGAAGAAGAGGGAGAAATGAAGGGACGCATCCCAGAGGCAGTGAGCTCCTCCTCCCAGGAAGTGTGTGGTCAGAGCTGGGTGAGCACATGAAGGGGCAGGCACCTCTGAGGGTTGGGCCATAGGACCTGAGGTGAGAACAATCAGCCTCCAAATCCCCCTGTGTGGGTTGAGTTGTGTCCCCCCTAAAAGATACGTTGACGTCCTAACTCCAGGTACCTGGAAACGTGACCTTATTTGGAAATCGGGTCTTTGCAGATGTAATCAACTTAGGATGAGGTCATTAGGGTGGGCCCTAGTCCAATGTGCTGGTGTCTTTGTAAGAAGAGAAGAGACACACACAGACACACAGGGAGAGTGCCATAGGATGACCGAGGCAGAGACTGGAGTGCTGTCTCTACAGCCAAGGAACACCAAGGGTTGCCACTAACACCAGAAGCTGAGGGAGAGGCATGGACAGATTCTCCCCTGGAGCCTTCAGTTGCCGTGCTGACATCTTGATTTTGGATTTGTAGCCTCCAGAACCGTGAGAGAATAAATTTCTATTGTGGTAAGCCACCCAGTTTTTGGTATTTTGATACAGCAGCCCTAGAAAACGAACATACCTCTCCCCTCCCGGACAACCACCCCATCCAGGGCCACCATGCAGCCCCCAGCCCTTCCCCTTCCGGTCTCCCCCCAAGAACCCAACAGCTGCTTCACAACTCAGCTGGGTGTGAAAGGTGAGGGACGGGTTTGGATGAATGAACCAATGAGTGAATGAGTGAGTGGTGGAGCTCTATTTAATTCTGAGAAAAATTAACTCTTTGAAGACAATTACTGCACTAGTAATCCACTTTAGCACCGAAAAATTAGAAAATAAAAATGTCAAACGAAAAGATATAAAGTTAATCATATTAAAAATTTTCATAATTTGGGGCAGAGTGACCTTTCTAAGTATGACATCAGGGGCAGTTCCAGATTTTGCGGGGCCTGAAGTTTATACAATTTGAGGAGCCCTTTTAAGAAAAAGAATCCAAAATGACAAAGACAAAATTAGGTACAGCCCTTTGAAAGAGGCCCAAACAGCTGGGGGCCCTGAAGCATAAGCTTCTTTAACTCCATGCAAAATCCACTTCTGCGTGAAAAAAAGAAAAGTCCAGAAACCATGAAAAAAAATATTGATGGATTTGTCTATTAATCTGTTTGGCTCAAAATAAACAAAGGACAAACTAAAAAAAAATATTTGCCATACACACAATAAAGGGTTAACCACAAAAAGCTCTTAAAAATCAATAGGAAAAATGCTGTTTTGAGTTCTGTGCCCGGCCCACGGCATACATCACTGTATCCGATTCTCAGGACGGTCCTGAGATGCAGATACTGTTATCCCACTTTAGATAGTAGGAAATTGGGGGAAAGGGAGACGAAGCCACCATCCAAAGTCCCATAGTTTGTCATTGGAAGAGCTAGGATTTAGAGTTGGAATAACTCGAAAGCCCATGTGTTTTCTACTAGACATGGTCAAAATTGGAGCTGATTTCAAAAGGTGGGGAAATTTTAAAAAAACATAGTAATTCATACCACAGATACCCATACAGTTTCTCATCCCCAAATTACCTCCAACAGAGAGAGTGGACTGACATTTTAGCTCTAACAATTTGTTTCCAATTACACGAGGCCGTCTCAATTACTCTTTTTGCACAATGATGTGCCTCTTGGGCATGACACATTAACCTGAAATGGTCCCAACCAATGCTGGTTTTCCACGTTTATGGAAGCCCCTTGATGAGCTTGGTGTAAAAACAAAATCAAACCAAAAAAGCACAAAGTAATTGAACACAGATTTAATCCGTATTCCTGGGGACATGATCACACGATGTAAAGAGTTAGCAAAAACACAGATTCTCAGGCCTGGCCTCAAACAACACCACGGAACGGAAGAGAATGTTCTCTCCCAACCCATGTTAGATGATTCGGAAAGTGGCTCAGACCAAGACGCTGGTCAAAGATTTTGTGATGAATTTTAATAAAATTATGTTACAAAATGTGAATGGAAAAAAGCACTAGTTCTTAATCAACGTTTTATTTTATATAATATATTATTTTAAATGTGCATTTGTAATTAATAAATTAAATATTATTAGTAGACACTGAACTATTTCCCCTACATCCCAAAAGTTTATAAACTTCAGTTAATCAACAACCTTTTGGCAGTGAGAGAACATTTACAGTGGGAATGGGGTCACGTTGTAATGCAGGCCACCTTATATACGGGCATATATGATATTTGGGGCTCAAAACACAATTATTGCTTTCTCTTAGGAAATGCTAAGCAGTGGATATTTAGTCACCAGTGTAACGTGGACACACTGCATTGTCTACCACATTGCTTTAAAAAAGCCACATCAACAACAATGTGCATGGAGAGACAAGGTCACATCCACATGCCTCAGGCCCCAGTGCCACAATGCAACAGGGCCCTAGAGAGGGGCACCCCAGCCACCTGTTCCAGGAGTGACGTCTCTCCTATAGTTCTCATGCCTCTTCCCCGCTGTCTCGCTCCCCCAGAAAGGATGCGTGCATCACACCCCCAACGACCCCACTCTACGCAGCCTGAACTGGTTACCCATCTTCCCATCATGCCTCATTCCCACCTCAGTCTACCAGAAGCCTGCTCTGGTCATCCACCCTGGACCCTCACCCCTGAACTTCTCCATACATCTGCCAGTCTGTTCCAATTCCCCACCCCCTGCTCTCTCGAACACTTCCTCCACACTCTCTGGCTCCCACAGTCTGTCACCGGCAAATGGTCCTGTATCCTCACTCTCTCTGAACAGTCGTGTCACTTTTTTGCTCCTAGGGAAACCTGGCTGTCCCCTGATGTCATCACTTCCCCTGCTGACTTTCCTCTCACACGCCAATGGCCCTGGAGTGGCCAGCGTCCACCTTGCTTCCCACCAGTGCTCCCCACCATTTGTGCTCCTCCTTTCTTCTGAGGACCCAGATCCTCTGAACTTTGCGCCATCAGACCTGACCCCTCCCTGGTGTGCTCACTTTCCCACTCTTCAAAACAACTACTTCACTTCTTCTCCTTCCCTAAGCTTTTCCCACACTTGTCTCCCCCTTCCTGTCTCTCCACACCCCAGCTCCAACGGGTGAAATTGTCTTGCCACGCCTTTCAACCCCAAAGAAAAAAAATTGTGGGTGTTCCCCCAGCAAGGGCACATTTGTAATGATATACAACCTTGCTACTCAAAGTGTAGTCTTTGGACTAGTATCACCTGGGAGCTTGTTAGAAATGCAAAATATCTGGTCTCACTCCAGACCTACTAGATCAGAATCCCTGAGTGATTCATTAGCCTGTTAAAGTTTTATAAGTCCTGATACACAACCTGATACAGGGCCCCTTGCTGACGACCGAGGACTGTACCATGGCCCCGCAGTGGCCTGGGACTCAGCTTCTACTTCACTGAGAAGCAATTCCGTCCCCCATGTCTTCCTACCATCAAAACCACTGACTTGCCAACAAGTGCCCAGACGCATGAGTCCCCTCCTTTTACTATGGATGAAAGGTCCCAGCTCTTCCCAAAGGCCAAACTCTCTCCCCATTCTCAGACCCCATTCCCTGGGGCCAAGTAACTGTAAGGCACTTGCTGTCCCCACTGCAGGGAACAAGGGGCCCACCAGCCACAGCACAACTGTCACTGGGAGCACACTGCCAGCTCATGTGACAACTGAGCTTCAAAGCTGCCTTGAATAGCAGTTTCGGAAAGATCAGCTGTTTGCAATGTGAGATTCCAGCAGGATGAGTCCCTGAGTCTTCCTGGAGGATCAGAAGGGTGGAAACCTGAATTCTGAGATTTCTGTGAACCATGAAAAGGAAGATGTGCGTGGTTCCAATGCCAAAGAGTTCAGACTAGACCGACAAGAGGGCTGTAGGCTGCTGAAGCAAGGTTTTAACATCCATGAAGCCAGCCCCAGCATTTGTCCCTCACTTAATTGCTCATGCCAAGGAATATGGTGGTGCTCCCTTCTGCCACCTCTTTGGCCCAACCGTGCTCCTTCACACTGCTTCAGCTGCCACTCCAAGCTGGAAGCAGCAGGAGGACAGAGAAGCGTGGAGCGTGTGTGCACACAGGCACGGGCACACACAGGCGGCCCAGGACAATCAGACGGCGGGCTGAGGCAGGAAATGAAGCCTCTACTTCTTTCCAGTTAAGGAAATGGGAGCACCAGCTCCCACTGGAGAAACCAAAGCAACATTGTTTCGAAGAACAAAACAGTCCAGGAGAGAACAAAGGTTTTGGCACTGATCCCTCTCGGGCGAAGATGCTATCATAGACACTCCATCCCATTTAGATGACTCCAGCCTGCCTGGGACTAAAGACCAACTTACAGGTTTGTTTATTAGGATCATGCTCAAGAGTAGTGATCTTTCGGTAGTTTGACTAACACTCAGTGCCTTCACAATTGTCACAATGAGAACAAAATCTGATGAGCAATAAGAACACTTTCTAAGAAACAATAACCTTACAATTGATAAGCACGTAGAGAGTCTGGCAGCGCACTTGCTAACGGCCGCCATGTCTGTGAGGGGCACTCGGATTCAGACCAAATGGCCGCCATTGACCGTCCAAGTGTACTCATGACTCCCACAGAATGAATTTGCTAAAACCCACTGTAGGAGAGAAGAATGGAGCTACCAGAGGCCTCAGAGCAGAGTCCAATCCTTTCCTGCAACTTCTATTTTTAGATAAGAAACTCGGTTTTAAGAACAAATATAAATTAGCACTTACTTCTTGCCAAGTCTTATGCTTGGCCCTTGGAAAACAGATGAAAAGGATATAATCCCTGTCCTTGAGTTCACTGTCTGTGGGGACATATGAACAGATCATTTCAATCAATAGTCAGGTCGTTCCAGGCAGAGGTGAGGAGCCTGACACACCTCACTTTCTGGAGGAGCACACAACCACAATGAGTGTGCAAATTATGACCCTCAATCATCAAAAGAGGGTTAAATACCTCACTCAGAAGTATCCTCTGTGGGAATGGGGACAGTACAACTGAGAAAGGGTACACAGGAAGCCACTGGTAGCGGGACAGGGGTTGTATTGTTTTAATATTTATCACATCACACATTCTTCTGTGTGCATGATAAAAAGAACGAATGAAGCTGAGTCTTTGACAATACTGATTCTTCTGAAATGAACTGTACCTTTCTTTCCACAACCCCCCAGATGTCCAGTATGGGATACAACAATCTTTCCTTTTTGTTAAATCAGTTTGAAACAGTGTTTTCTGTGATTTGTCACCAAAAGCATCCTAATTGCAATAGGACTACAGATATAGCATTTTCCTAACTTATTGGCTATGGAATTCTTATTTAAGGAGTGTCTTTTGGGACTCACGTTTCACAGAAAACACTCTGGACAACACACCGAAAAAGAGGTCTATTTAGGAGATAGAATTGACAAGAAGGTGAATTCACAAATTTAGTGACTTCTGGATAAGACACTTGAAAATCCAGCCCCAATATCTTGCACCTAGTAAGTGTCCTCTTCACTACTTAGCTGTGGACTGCATTAACAGATACAGATCTGCCCCCGGAGTGTTGCAATGGCGGCAGTCTAGAATCGATCAGCTATGTCAAGAAAAATGCATAAAGAGTTGAGATATTTTCCAAAATTCAATGTTTTCAAGACGAAAAATGTTCTAAAAACATTTTTGCTGTAGTAAGCAGAATAAAGAAAAGCAAAAAGCAACAGCAAATATATAAATTTCATAAGCAAAACATATAATTTATCCGTATCTATGAAAAAATTAGGCCTGAAATAGCAGACATGGTTTCCAATTACTTGAAATAGAAAGACCTCAAGTTACTAATACAGTTGAGGTAGACTAGATAGTCCGTTTAAAATTCTCTGCATAGACCCTGGAATATATAATTTAAAAGGATCTCAAATAACCTTATTTTATAGGGATAGGAATACTGAGGCTGAAAAGTGAAGCATTTTAGTGTTAGGCTAGAGACCAGGGCAGCCTTCCTATCGCACGGCCTGATGCAAAGGGAGACTCTGATGACAGGCTGCAGTTTGCTGATTTGCTCCACCCAAATCAGAGGTCATGCTGAGATCTGGATGAACTTGGTTTGGCTGTAGCATATACACTCTCCTGTGTTCCTGATGCTACACCGCAGGCACTGTGACTGACCTGTACTGGTGGAGCACACCAAGAAGACCAGAGCATCAGAAGCTACCATCAGGAAAAAGCCGCACTGGCCCGTGCTCCAAATTCCAGTTTTAGGAGCAGACACCAGTGTCCTTTCAAAGGTCTTTCTTGCCTCTATTGGCTACTTATTCTCCCAGAGAAGAAATTGCTCATCAGTGGAATCAAAACAAGGGATACTTAAAAAGCTCCAGGAAAGTCATATTTCCTGGAGATGAAAAATATTTTTCTCAAAGGGAACCAGGAAGAAGGAAGAATTTTTAAAAGGATGACCTATGAGAGAGTAACTGGGCCAGTGCCCAGCTGGTCTACACGCGGGTCAGCGAGCTTGGTGGATAGTGCCAGCCATTCGGAACCGATTCCACCACGGGGAGGACCTTCCTGGGAACTCATCACATGCTCGTCCCTGGCCCTGCCCTCATAATCCTCGCAATGATCCTACGAGTTAGGTGCATATAGTCTTCTGCTATAATGGAATAGTTGCCCACTTAGGAAACCTCATGTTATAAAAATAGTAATTTCAGCAGAGGATGTGGTTTAGTCTCAGAATCAGAATAACAAGGTAGCTTTCCTTGCCTAAATTTAAGCAAAAATTTTTTTTAATTGAATAGCTCTAATTATGGTTGTGGTACTTGGTCTAATTCTGAATTAACATCAAAGCCAATGCAAATCACATTCTTTAATTGTGACAGATCCAAGCGAGGCTTTCAAAACTTACAGTGTAGGAGAAATGGTTTGTTTGAGATGAGGAAAGCAGCCTAACAAGGGAGGTAACCTGCCCGAGATCACACGGCTTGTCAGGGTCACAAAGCCAGATTCCAGTCCAGGACTCCCAGACCCCAGCATCTCTGCTCTTAACCAACCAGTCCTCGCTGCCTTCTGCTGACACAACTCCACTGGGAAATGGAAGATTCAAGATGGTGGCATAGGAGGATCCTGAATTCACCTCCTCCCACAGACACACTGAATCTACAGCTAC
This sequence comes from Ceratotherium simum simum, assembly GCF_057802395.1. Lineage (NCBI taxonomy): Eukaryota > Metazoa > Chordata > Mammalia > Perissodactyla > Rhinocerotidae > Ceratotherium > Ceratotherium simum. Next base: position 18,967,828 of record NC_141906.1, read on the forward strand.
ACGTGGAACGATTTCCTCCCGAAAAAAACCTAAAAACTAGTGGAAAGCCTCCTTAACATTAGGCAAATGAGGAAAAAAAACAAAAACAAAACACATTTAAGTGGGTAGCAAAGGCTGAGACACAATCTCACTATAAACACCTCCCTCCCCAACCAGTGACCCACAGCCGGGAGGGAACTTAAAATCCAGAGTTTCTGAGGAGCAAACGGTTTGTACCCCACATTGGGCACCCCTAATTTTAAGACCTGAGAGACGAGCCCCCAAAACATCTAGCTTTGAAAGCCAACAGGGCTCAGGCCCAAAAGCCCCGCAGGGCTGGAGAAACATCTCTTAAAGGACTCACTCACCCCAGGGCCCAGGGCAGAAGCAGCCTCTGGAAGGTGCCCAGACTTCATGGCTAGAGGCTCAGTTGCTGGTTTTAAGGCCTTGGACCGAGGGGCAGGGGCTGCGGGACGCTCTCCAGGGCGGGAAGCTGGTGAGCGCCATCTTCGCGCTCTCCCTCGGCACTGCTCGAGCCTGCGCGCCCCATGCTTTTTTTTTTTTTTTTTTAAACTCTCGACTTTTTTTTTTTTACCCCCGGCGGGCATCTTCCCGCTCTCTCTGTCTTGCTAAAGCCGGTGGGCACATCTTTTCCTTTTCTTTTCTTGGCAATGCCATCTTTGCACCCCCCTCCGCCTCCCTCCAGCCCCGCCATCCTCGCGCTCTCCCTCTGCTGCGCTTAGGGCGCCGGTATCTCCTGGAGCGGAGTGTGTACACGCGTCCGACGTCCTGGTTTTTACGCCTGGTGACCCAGTTTTTGTGGCTACAGCCCAGGGGATGCCTCTTGATCGCCTGGCTCTGAAGGCCAGAGAGGCTTGCATTCCTGGATCCCATGGGACTGTGAGAATCAGAGAGTCAGTTCTCGGCAGGCGAGACCCCCAGGGCACTGCACAGACAGAGACTGAAACACCCCCCAGTCTTTCTGGGAAAGAGGCCTCTGTGCTTGCCCAGGAGCTCTGGCCTGGGGGGCACATCAAGGGGCCTGTGGAGCTGCTCTCAAGGAACGGAGGCCGCTGGAGGCAGTCTTGGCCTTCTCTGCCATGCTCCAGCTTGCTGCCATCTTAAACAGCTGCCACCCCTCAGGGCAGAGCAAGAGGCCACAGACCCAGGAACTCAGCCTCTCTGGCAAAGACGCCTATTAACTGATCAGCACAGCTGCTGCCTGGGGGTCTGGCTTCCAACTGCCTGAATCTGGGTGCTGACTGAGATCCTTCCCTTTGGGACACTGACCGGTCATGGCACACCCTCCACTACTGGGAGCTATTAAGTAAAACAGGCTGCTTGGACAACCATGAAGGTTTGAGAGACAACCAAGAGCTCAGGCAGGGTTGAACTACAAGGTTCATCTGTCACCACATATAGTTACGTCTTTTTTTCTTGTGATAAGAACTTTAGAGATCTACTGTTAGCAGCTTTCAAGTATGTGCTACAGTATTATTATTTTTTATTTTTATTTTTGCTGAGGAAGATTAGCCCTGAGCTAACATCTGTGACCATCTTCCTCTATTTTGTATGTGGGACACTGCCACACATGGCTTGATGAACAGTGCGTATGTCCAAGCCCAGGATTTGAACCTGCGAACCCCGGGCCGCCAAAGTGGAGCTCGTGGACTTAACTACTATGCCACCGAGCCGGCCCCTGTGCTACAGTATTATTAACTATAGTTGCCATGCTGTACATTACATCCCCATGACTGATTTATAACTAGAAGTTTGTACCTTTTGACTCCCTTCACCATTTCACTCACCCCCCCACCCACCCCCTACCTCTGACAACCAATCTGTACTCCGTATCTATAAGCTTGTTTTGTTTTTTTTAGATTTCACACAGAAGGGAAATCATCTGGTATTTGTCTTTCTCTGTCTTAGTTCACTTAATACCCTCAAGTTCCAGCCATGTTGTTGCAAATGGCAAGATTTCATTCTTTGTTATGGCTAAATAATATTCCATTGTGTGTGTGTGTCACATTTTCTTTATCCATTCATCCATAGATGGACAAAACTTATGTTACTTAGGTTGTTTCCATGTCTTGGCTATTGTAAATAATGCTGCAATGAACACGGGGGTGCATATATTTTTTCGTTAGTGTTTTTGTTTTCTTCTGATAAATACCCAGAAGTGGAATTGCTGGGTCATATGGTAGCTCTATTTTTAATTTTTAGAGAACCCTCCATATTGTTTTCCATTTTTGTAACTATATATGGTGACAAATATTAACTAGACAATGTGGTAATCATTTTGCAATATATACAAATATCAAATCATTATGTTGTACACCTGAAACTGGTATATGTCAATTACACCTCAAAAAAAAAGGAAAAAAAAATAAAGAAATGGAAGGCTGATCCTGGCACACAGGGTCCAGGGCAACAGAGCTGCTCAGAGTTCCCGAGGGCAGCAGAGCAAAGGCAACAGGTCAGTCCGATTTCCTTTGTCAGCAGGGCCTTTGCCTTCCTCAGTGGGGCATTATCCTTTCCTTGGTCATTTCTGTTATCTCCAGACTCCAGACTGTGGCCCAAGCACAGCTGTGCCTGAAGAAACCACACAGTGGCTTCTCATGCGAGCAAGGTGGCCAGGGGAGAATACTGCTGCTCTGCTAATCTGAGCGCACACCTGGGAGAAATAGCCATGTGAAGGTGGAATTGACTCCAACACTGCAATTGAGGACATGTACTTAAAAGCACCTTTGTAGCCCAAACCTGAAGCAGGCAGTGAAACAGTAGAGAAATCACTCTCGTGTTAGGTTAAATCCTTCCACGCACAGCTCTCCACAGGACCGTCTACCAATGTACTTTGTTTAGTTACCGCTTGAAGTTAAGTGAGTCATTAGTTGGGAAATGCTTAACTTAGGTGGGTTTTTGTCATTTGGGGATTAACTAATTCACTTCCAGTTATATGTGCCATGTTGGAAAAAGCCGGGAGAGAGGAGACAGAAGACCTTGGTTCTAGTGTGAACCTCACCTTTACTAGCTCCGTGACCTTCTCATGCTCTTCATCTTTCACGGGCGGATATCCACCTTGCCTCCCTTACAGTTATTCTAGTTCCTAGAGCTGCACATGCGACTCCCCCCACCCATGACCCCCTCTCTTAATTCTCCACTTGGCTGGTCCTCTGACCAGTCTCCTGTCAAGTCCCCCGTCCTTCAGGAGACTGACTTTGTCCTCCCTTGTGCTCCCACAACCTGTGCAAACATCACCCCATTTTTCACACCTTAGGGACAATGAACAACCTTCTTCACTAGATTTTTGAGGACAGGAAAGACATTTTATCTCTGCATTCTCAATGCCCAATATAATGCATTTAATACTTGTTGACTATATTAATTATAGCTCTTTTACAAACTGTACAGTGCTACATAAAAGCATTACTCTTAAATTATTACTGAATTACTGAAAATAAAAATCATGCTAGTAACAGTTTTCTCGCATCTTTTTAAAAAACTCCACAAATCTACAAACAATTACAAAAGTTTTGAGTAAACAACCTTTGGCTTAATTCAGGTTCTTCCAAATATTACATAGTTGATTTATGCTCAATTTTCTTACACGAACATACTGAGGAAAAAAAAAGACACAAAGTTACCATAAAAGTTGGTAAAAGAACTTTATTATGTGGCTTAGGTAGGTCTTTGCATTCTACTAACAGAAAAGCATCTTTCCCACATCTTATTCAACCTAGCAAGTTACATATTTGTGGTTTTATCTACACGGCTGCAGTATTACACTACCGGAAAAACCTTCCTCTCATTTGTACTTTGGTGCAAGTATACAGTAGATACCTCTTCGTCCAGAAAATAAAAATATTTTCGATCTAAGCTTAAAATGGAACAAAGACATTAATACCAAGTTTCTTGCACAAACTGGTAAAAGATTGCAATAAAAATCAAAACAGTATGCTGCTTAACATACGAAGAAGATGAGACGGCGGCCACAGTTTCAGTCAAACCTTTGTAGGAATGCTTGAGCATCTGGGGTTACTTCCTCTGCAGTTTTCACATATGACAGGTGGAATTGTACCATAATGAAGAATTGGCACATTCTTCACTTGCTCAAGAGACTCAAATATTGGACTCTAGCACAGGAAAGTCTCTTGGGATTTAGTAATATACAAACAGATAGAAAAAAAAATTGCCTTAGGAAAAAATCACAATTGTTTGACTAAACATCTGAAACGTTTTTATCACAGCTTTCATATATTAAAAAAGTTTTCTCCAGAGATGAAGCTTATTTATAAAATAAAACCTAGTCGCTATCATCTGACCCATGTTCTGAGCCCCGATCCGAGGCGTCATTGTTGGATCCCTCTGGTTCTGATTCATTTCCAGAGCCTCGGCCAGAACCCTCGTTATCAGATCCTCTCTCTGAATCGTGATCTGACTCGGCACTGGGAGAAGCCGGGCGAGAGTCGATCTCTGACCCCGCGGAGTGGCTCCTCCCAGACTGCACAGATTCGTTGTCAGACTGTTCGGAACCCGAGGGCCTTCTCTTTCTGGACGGCTGGTCGCTGTCTGAATCCTCATCTGACCGCTGTCTTCGGGGCCTCCGGGGACTGCCGGCCTCGCTGCCAGACTTATTCTCGTTCTCATCGGAATCGCTCTCCGAAGAGGCCCGTTTCTGCCGCCGTTCCCCCTCGTCTGAGTCGCTGTTGCTGTTGGTGTTCCGGGGATGTCTGGCAAAGACAAGCACTGGTTAGACACCAGGATTCTGGCCAATGGGGGGTGGGGGAGGGGGCGGTGGCCTTGACAACCAGAGAATGTGCTTTTAAAAAATAAGGGCACCTAATGTTCTAATTCTTGACCTGAACAGTGTTTACACAGGTGTTCATTCTGTGAAATTTGTTTTGTGTACTTTTTTGTAAATGTAATATATTTTACAATAAAAAAGAATTAAAAAGGAAAAAAGAGTAAGACATTTTAGCTATAAGAGAATATAAACAGTGAAGGAGGACTCTCACTGGGTTTCACTGGGCACCACTCATCAGAATGAAGCATTTCTCAATTTCATATATGAAGTTATGAAAAGGAAGGGATATGTTTGTTTATCTTTATAAACAAATTCATAGCAGAGGTGAAACCTGGGATCACACTTGGCTGTAAAGACTTTGAAGAATTAACCTTCTCCCAGGCTGGTGAGTGGGATGCTTCCCTAACCTATTACCATCTGTGCGATCAGATACCTGAAAAGCAAAGTCCCCACTGCTGGCCCAGGATCTGCTACTGTACTAGGGCCCTCCACCGCGACCAGACCTACTCCAGACGGAGAGCTGGGGCTACAGGCTTCTGCAGCTTGTTTACTTTTGCTCCGAGCTCCCCCGCTTCTTAGCGGTTGACAGGTGAAAGGGATGGTGGTGGCACCCAGGGACTCTTGGCTTCCTGGAGGCTCCCCTAACCACTGTGACAGCTGCTCACCCCCCAGAGCTCTGGAGAGGAGGACATACTCCTCCTCTGGCATATTCCTCGGTTTTGGTTTCCATGACAGATACTGCAAGAAAGGAATATTCAGTCCCACAGGGTTCAGTCTAAAAAGGGTAAGGGAGACAAAATATACTACTCTCTTCAGAAACGAAAACACCCCGCAGACTGAAGACAGGCTCTTTGCGTAAAGCCGCAAGCAGAAACCCAGACACACGTTACGTGACCCCAGTCACTCCGAGAGAATGTGAAGAGTGACTAAGGAGAGGACACTGCGTACTCATTCTGTACATGTACTAGAGGCCGGCGGCCCCCGGGAGCCAATTCACTCCATTCCGTCCGGCCAAATAAGCAAACACTTCATGACGGTCAGCACGAAGTTCAACTGACGCAAGTGGCGCAAATCAACGTGGTCGCGACCTCAGGAGTAGGTTTGGCAGCAGCTCAGCTTCTCATACTGGACCTTTCTGCCTACACATTTTAACAGTGCTCCTCCTGAAGCCATGCATGCCATCATGCCTGCCTCTAACCAGTGGACAGGGTGACACCGTGGGCAAGGGCAAAAGAGCGTTCAGGGAAAAGCAATCCAAATTCGTGTAAGCCAGGATCTTCCGAGGACAAGGGAACTGCAAATCTTTACAGATTGTTCTCTATAATCCCTACCAACAGGGCTGGCGCCCCTCCAGCACCGTTAGCCCCTCCACATGCTAACCTCTCAGCTCTCCCTCACCTCTAACCAACCAGGACTCTCTATTTTTCTAAGACTCAACTCAAAACAGCCTTTCTTTTACAAAAAACGTTGCTCACAACTTCCCCCACCACCTCAACTCCAGATTAGGCATGGTCCCCGGAGAGTAATAAATGTGGAATGTAAGAGAGAATACTTATCCCGCTATAATGTGGTTTTGGTTTATCTGTTATTCCCCACTGCCTCTAAAGCATAAATTCCTTGGGGGCAGGGTCTGTGTCTTTTTCCTCAGTATCCTAGCACTTAGCATGCTGTCTCATAGAATGGATGTTCAAATGTCTGTTGAATGAATGAATGAAACGATGCCATCAGAATAAAACATGGTGAGGGGCCAGCCCAGTGGCGCAGCAGTTAAGTGTGTGTGCTCCGCTTCGGTGGCCTGGGGTTCACAGGTTCGGATCTCGGGTGCACCGACACGCCACTTGTCAAGCCATGCTGTGGCCACGTCCCATATAAAGTAGAGGAAGATGGGCATGGATGTTAGCCCAGGGCCAATCTTCCTCGGCAAAAAGAGGAGGATTGGCATCGGATGTTAGCTCAGGGCTGATCTTCCTCACCGAAAAAAGAAAAAAAGAAGAACATGGTGTAGCACAGTATTAAGAGCCCTAGTCTAGGAATCCTTATGGGGGATACCTCGAGCTTGAGGGGCAAATTTAGGACAAGTACAATTAAATATTGCTTCACCAGGTAGGCCGTGAGCTACATTTAGGAGAGTACTGGACTAGCAGTCTAGAAGAAGCCCTCCACAAAGCAGGTAGAGCTGAGTCAGCACAGCAACAAAGGAGGAAACCGTCAAGAAGGTCCCTGTCTCCACGTGACCAGGCTCAGGCTGCTTCTAACACTTTTAGCCAGTCAACAGTAGTGTAACAAAACAATACATTTCATTTAGGAGGACGCCATCCAAAAAATTTCAGCTAATATCCATGAAGAGATGAGATTTCAAAACAGGTCTTCTCCTTTGAGGGATAAACATGCGGCAGGACAAAATGACAGCATTAGAATAAGATGTGTACTACAGTTTCTTCCAGCTGTAAGATTCTAAGAAGCTGCAGAGAAGACACTGGTACAGTGACCACTCTCAGTTATCTTTCCGTAGAAAAATATACCAAGGGAAAAATTCCTACCCTTCATCAGCAATTTTAAGTTTATCCTCATCTGAAGAATCATCACTCGATGATATTATGGCTTTGGATTTAATCTTTCCCTTCATTGAAGGAGGCAGACGCTCTGGCTTGGGCTAAAGAAGGAAGATCAAACATAATAGATTAGTCAAGATTCTTACGTTAGGACATCTTGTTAAATTGGGTTTGCACTGTAATGATACAATCAACGAGCACCAATAAACTTCAGAAACAAGCATTTGTGCTCGAAGAACCTGCAGGGAAAGAATGTATTCTAGTGGACTGCCATCTTTTATGCCTAGTAGGGGACAGAAAACCACAGTATATGAACTTACAGCCTTCTTCTTCTCTGTTTTTAGTGGACGGCGCTTTTTCGGTTTTGGGCCATTTTCAGTTTCATCATCATCAGATCCTTCTTCTCCCTTCGGAGGTCTTAAAAAGTGAACCCCAAGAGCAAGTTTGTCAAGATTCACTCATGCTTATAAAGTCTAAGACTACTTTGTTATCAAAATATTATTCATTCTGAATACCCTTCTCTCTGGGTCTGTCCTCAACCATACTGTACACTTTTCCAGGGCAGAGTCATAACTTACTCCTATTGGACATAGCTTAGGAGTCTGCAAAAACCATGTCTTTATGCAATGTTTGCCAACTAACTTAGTCACTATTGAGCCCTCTTATTAATCTAAGATAAGTCTGAATCTTGCACTTGGTGGAACAATAGAGGATGTGAGAAAAGACCCAGGTTCCAGACCTCAACATCTTTCCCCTCCTCTTTCTTTCTCCCAACTACTAATTCCAGGCCTGCTAAAGTCCTATCATAGCTTCAGTTCCACAGGTCTGTGTCTGAATGAATTCATCAGGTTCTTTCCCAAGCCGAGTCAGCCAAGTGTTGGGAAGAACAGATCTAGGTAAGACAGCTCACTGGAGGTTCCTGGACAGGAAAGCCCCAGGAGAGAGGAACAGCTCAGGGGCAGCACCAGGTGAGAGACGGGCAGGGCACCACTTAACAGTGGATGGCTAGGAGGAGAGGCAGGCCCTTCTTTCACACTAATTCACATTTTATACATGGGCAAAACCATGAGGTGGGCATCACTATTACCATCTTATGGAGAGGAAACTGAGGCTCAGCAACTTTTCTAAGATTGCACACGGACAGTCAGTGTGGACATACCAGGCTTTCTCATTCCAAATGTGCACATTTTCCAATAAATATTACAATTTTAAAGACATAAGAAAGCCAATTATATGGGCCGGCCCCGTGGCTTAGCGGTTAAGTGTGCGTGCTCCGCTACTGGCGGCCTGGGTTCGGATCCCGGGCGCGCACCGACGCACCGCTTCTCCGGCCACGCTGAGGCCGCGTCCCAGGTACAGCAACTAGAAGGACATGCAACTATGACATACAACTATCTACTGGGGCTTTGGGGAAAAAAAAGGAGGAGGATTGGCAATAGATGTTAGCTCAGAGCCGTTCTTCCTCACAAAACAAACAAACAAACAAACAAAAAAAATTAAAAAAAGAAAAGAAAAGCAATTATGACTAACTCGGAGCTCTTAGAAGGAAAGCTATGGAGATTCCAAGTACTCAGGGGACTTTGTAATGGGGTCTATCTTAGGACTACAGTAGGAAGTGGGGGAACCAAAGGCTTCACTGTCTGGGAAGATCAAGTGATTACCAGGTGTTCGCAAACTCTAAACATAAGAAAGATTCATAAGGTGAAAGGTCTTTTGCCCCCTTTATAAGAGTATTTAAAACACACTAATGATAGTACCTTCTCCTCTTCTTCTTCTTCCTCTCACCACCCTCCTCGTCTTCACCTTCTTGTTCACTACCACTGCCCTTTCTTCTCTTCTTCTTTTTGGATATAGGCAGGTCATCATCGGTGTCATCATTGACAAATTCTTCAAACTCTCCTCCCTTCTTAGAACGCTGAAATCCAAACAAGACTACAATCAGTTCTTTCCTGGCTGGTGGAATGTGTCCGGAATGCAGTGGTACAGACAGAGGCCACATTCTATCGGTCATTTGACAAACGAAGGATCTTTTACCAAGTGACAGGAAGAGGTGCTTGGTGAGGCCCACACTTTTAAGACTTCTAATTGGGATGAATGTTTCAAATGGCAAAAATCATCAACTACTTAGGTCACTACAAGGTAATACATACTGAGCTAACACTGGAATGCATTTCTAAATATTGGATACCATTTAAAGCATTCTCTTGTGTTGGAAGACTCTCCCTTAGCAAAGGAGGAAGTCAAAGCTAAGGACTAAGTACTGAGTGAATATAGCTAATTATCTTCATTTCTGCAAGTCAAAAGACAGGGAGTACCCATCAGAGTTAGCAGGGGCCCTCTTACCCGTCCACCACCACCGCCTCTCTTCTTTTCTTTTGTTGCTTCAGTCTCTCCAGTAAACATAAGAATATTTTTGGTCTTCTCTACGTACTGAGCACGCTGTTCCAAAAGTTTCTTTTGCTCTTCCTTTTCTCTGAGACGTTTCTCCTCCTATGAGGAAAAAAGAGTAGGAAAAACCTCATCAAAATGTTCTTATGATAGAAAAAAATCATGGCTACCATCAGAAGGACTTCTTTTTTAACATACAAAGTATATGTATGCACACAATTCTTTATTCTAGTATAACTGAAAACACAATAAATACCTGTTCTTTAAGAAGTTTCTGCCTTAACAGTTCTTTTTCTTGTTCTTGTTTGGCCCGCAACTCCCTTTCTTCTTCATCCTGTTTGCGTGCCCGGGCCACATGGTACTGGGCCTGGCTCAGTAAGTCAGAGCATTGCCTAGAACATTTCAGGTTTAGAGAAACATGAATGCAACTAGTATACTTGTTGTTCAAAAAGTCAGAGCATCTGTTTTCTTTACACAGATTAAAAAGTCTGAAGCAGGATCATTAGCTGATATCTATGGGAAGTCTTAATTAGCAAAATTAATTTAGTTTCTCATAAGCTAATACTGTCAACTACGTTGTTTCCAAATATAAACGTCCCCCCAAAGCACAGCTAAAAAGATTTCCAATGTTATCTTCACATGCGACTCAGAGTCAGGAATCATATCTTGATTCTGGTAACACAGCTGATGTTACTGAAATAGACAGAAAAGTATTTTCCCACACAATTTCAGTACTTGCACTAAATCAGTTTTGACATATTCCCAGAAAGGACCCTTAGGAAAAAGCCTGGGTCCAGGGTGGGGAGTCCCAGAGAGGAGTGTGAAAGAGTGACCCCTGGACGGCCAGGAACCTGTGCACTACCATGTCACTCTGCCAGCCCGCGTCGATATCACTGCCTCACCCAAAGTCACCTTCCACAAACGGTCACGTTACCTGGCTTCTGTAGCAGCGAGGGCCAAATCGAATCTCATTTTATCTCCCACTTTACTCAAGTAACTGAAGTATCTAAATGGAATGAGAAAATAAAATACTTTACTTAAAAAAAAACATTATAATGAAATAGGCCCTTTAGACTTTTACTCTCTTGTACAAGAATAGTCTGAGAAAAGGCTTACATATTGACTGACTTACATGAACATATTTCATACACGAAGGGCTGTCATCTCAAAAGGAAAATTACACGTGCAACTTAAAAAATACTCTCATCAATATACATATGTTTAATAAAATGTATGTTTAATAAAAGACAAGTTCATTAAGATAAGCAAAATTATATTTAATGTTATCAGTAAATTCACAAATAACCGACAACCAATTCAAGCGATGAATATTTACTAAACACTAAATTTACGCAATACGTTCGCATAGCGGTTAGGAGGCTCAGGCCATGAAAGCACTTACAATCTACCAGGCAAGACAAGAAACGCTTAAACAAGAATTCAAATAAGGCTGGACAAAACCTGAAGAGATGCCAGGTTTTAATTTTACCACACACTGAATTACCAAATAAATACTAGAAAGTTACATAAATTTTGAGTTGTGCTGAATAAACCTACTCAATATTTAAAAGTAAAGGCCTTAATCTTAGCTCAGCGAAAATTAACACGCCATAAAAAGACACACTGGTATAACAAGTAAAACCAACATAAGTGGAGTCTAAAAATTTCAAGTGTGTAAAATGCCGGGTCATATTATTGTCAGATTAATGAAAAATCCAGGGCAAGTTCGCAAAGGTCTAGGGGTCAAGCCACATGAGCCAAATCTGGCAGGATCCTGGCTATGGTTTGGCGCCACCTGGTGGCAGCTGTCTGCTTTGGCTTAAAAACGGCTGGAATGATTCTAATAGAGAATAATCCCCTTTAGAGGGAAGTGATTTTCAGCACCTTTTGAGACACATGGGTTTAAAGAAAGAAAGCATTTCAAAGGTTGTTTCTACAAAATCTTTACCTATGTGCAAGCTCCAGTTCTTTCACAGCATTAAGTACTTCCTTCAGATTACTCTTTTCATCTTTCAGGACAGAGGTAGCTAATCTTTGCAGGACCAAGGCCACATTAAACATAAGCACTGTATCACTGGGTGCCACATGTCTAGCCTATAAATAAAAAACAAAGCAAATCTTTCATGTGATCTAATGACATGAAAAGGATTTTAGTCAACTAGAGTGTTAGGTATGCGAACATGCATAAAACAGAATAAAAAAGTACAGTGCAGCACAGAACCGAATGAGAATAATAACGAGTTCTCTTTCTTACCTTCAGCAAAGTCTGTTTGCATTCCTGTAACTTGCCACACTTGAAGAGGGCGCGGGCCAAATAGAGCACAACTTCAGTGTTCTGGTGCTTATAGAACTTTCTGAGGCAGTTTTCATACTATGATAAAAGAAAAAGTTAATTAAAATACAACAAGGATTAAATGACATTGTCATTTTGTAACAAAATTTCAAGTGATTTTAAAGTTATGTGAAAAGGCATTTTAGCCTTTGAATGGTTAATTTCAAAGAATAATTTGAGAATGATTTTTGACATTCACCAGGATCCATTTTCACAACATAAAAATCTGATCATCAAGAAAAACTAGATACTCAAAACTGTTTTTCCATTTGAAATTTGGCCCAACACTGAAAGGATAAGCAGATCGGCAGCCCTTTTCATATCCTTAGCAATACCATCTAAAATCAGCTTACTGACAACTTGTTAGAAGTCGTACACCCGGCCCCCCTCTGGGTCATACTCTCTACCAACTGACTGGCAATAAGCATGAGAAGTCTCCCAGTTCTGGCTGTTAACTTCTTGGTAAAACTATGGTAAAACTTGGAAAAACTAAAAATATAGCAATACTGGTGTTAATTTTGCCATGAATATGTCACTTTTTGATCATGGAACATATGTTGTCATAGGTAAGATCTTTTTCATGGAAGATGGTTAGATAGTTTTTCCCTGAATATGCCTAGTAATTAATTTGCATTTTAAAAAGGCAATATTATCATTCTACAGATCAGGAAGGCCCACCTCCAAAAACACCACCTCTGAGACTACCATATGCAATCCAGGTTCTGTAAGTCCTTGGGACTAGCGCCTTTCCAGTATTCTGAATATGATCATAATACCCACCCTTCTTAGAAAAAAGGTGAACCACTTCCCAGAGCATGGACTGCTTTTGTCTTCTATCTTTGGTAAGAAGCTTGTTTTTTCTGACTATAATATTTCCCATAGAGCCTAAGAGCCTTTTTTACTTTTCAATGTGCTATTGATGCCGAGTATGACTCTTTCTACTCCAAGTTCAAGCACTCAACAAATATGAAAACAAATATAGATAACAAAATTCTATAGTCATGAAAACTTAGCCCCATGGAGATTTTTCTTTTTCTTTTTAAAATGTCATTTAACCTTTCTGAAACTCAGTTGTCCCATCTGAGAAATAAGAAGGTAAAACAAGCAAATACTAAATCCTATTATCTTCTGGGTACCCACTGAGATGCTGAGCATGTTACTGCTAAGTACGGTGCCAAGTACTTTCATACTGGACCCTCACAAAATTCTGTGAGATTAAGATACAATTATCTCCATTTTGTAAACAGGGAAACTGGCTCAGAGAGGATGTCCTGTGCCTAAGCCATGCAATTAGTGGTGAACCAGGACTCACATCTCTGTCTGGACACCAAAGACTGGCCTTAACATTACCTAATTATAAACCTCTGAATAGACACAGTATCACAAGAGAGAGCACGCAGCTCCACAACAGGGCCAGAACGGTTAAGAAAACATCTGCTCAACAATGAACACCATATAAAAATATCTTGAAAGATAAGACGTTACCATCTGAACGGCACTGATATATTGCTTTTGTTCCACGTAGATGTGTGCTAGGTTCAACCACACATCACTGATATCTGCTGTGGCTTCTCTGACTTGGGCAAATACATCACGAGCTTCACGGAAATATCCTTTGTGGGCCAAAACGGCTCCTAAAGTTATAAAAAGGTTCACGTTTAAGAATTTTCTTTCTTTTTTTTTTTTTTTTTGTGAGGAAGATCAGCCCTGAGCTAACATCCGTGCTGATCCTCCTCTCTTTGCTGAGGAAGACTGGCTCTGAGCTAACATCTATTGCCAATCCTCCTCCTTTTTTTTTTTTTCTTCCCCCAAAGCCCCAGTAGATAGTTGTATGTCATAGTTGCACATCCTTCTAGTTGCTGTACGTGGGATGCAGCCTCAGCGTGGCCGGAGAAGCGGTGCGTCGGTGCGTGCCCGGGATCCAAACCCGGGCCGCCAGTAGCGGAGCGTGCGCACTTAACCGCTAGGCCGGCCCCAAGAATTTTCTAATTGCAGCCAGAAAAGTCTTGTTTTAAAACAACTACCTTTATTACATTTAGAGAGAAATTCTGATCTACAAACATTCCTGTAAAAGCATTCTCTGCACAAATTATTACAGATATGCAAATCTTATAATCACCTATGCCATTAGCAGCATATAGATTCTTCGCATCATTTCTCAGTACTTGTTTGTAGATGGCCAGAGCACGATCTTGATGACGCTTTTCCTATAAAAAGAAACAAACATTACTAAAGAAATTCAAACAAGAATCAAATAAGTATCAGTTTTGTTTTAAAGAGACAAAAAGAAATTACCTTTTCCCGATCGCGGGTGGGCTGATGCAAAGTTTGGAGCCAGACATTGCCAAGGGCCAGCATAGAATAAGTGTCACTCTGTGTAGATGGTTGTTTTAATATCCTCTCGAATTTCTTCTGGCCCGGACCCCATTCTTGTTTCGCCAAATGAAGATTACCAATCAAAGACCAAGCATCTGGATGGTCCTGAAACAAACATATAAAAAGAAGCAAAATCTGGGGGCTAGCCCGGTGGCGCAAGCAGTTAAGTGCTCACGCTACTCTGCAGCAGCCCGGGGTTCGCCGGTTCGGATCCCGGGCGCGCACTGACGCACCACTTGTCAAGCCATGCTGTGGCGGCATCCCATATAAAGTGGAGGAAGATAGGCATGGATGTTAGCCCAGGGCCAATCTTCCTCAGCAAAAGAGGAGGATTGGCAGATGTTAAGTCAGGGCTGATCTTCCTCACAAAAAAAAAAGAAGCAAAATCTGTAACTTGGATTCAGAGAGCTCAATCATCTTTCCACAATAGCTGATTACTGAGAGGTTTATGAACTACATTTACAACAGTGTTTTTCAAGCTGAGAGTTCAATTAGTGAGCTGTAAAATAAATTTAGCGTGTAGTTATCAGCATAACAAATGGAACACAGTAAAGATATCAATGTACTGCACATGGCAAGAGCACAAAGTGGTTTGCAAAAGTTTCATTTCAGTTGTTTGTATACACACGTGTGTGTACTAGCCTATGACATGAAATCTATTTCTTATGTGGGCCACAATCAAAAAGTTTAGATGATTTCTATACTCTTTAGTATCTTTAACAAGTAAGTGAAAAAAACAGGAAAATACCAAGACATGAGAAATATGATAGCCATTAAAAGGGATAAACTGATTTACTGGGGGAAAAAGGTGAAATAATTATTCTTCAAACCTAAGAGTTAATATTACCAACCTGATTAATCTGAAGAGCTTCCTTAAACCAATCTGAAGCCTCATAAAAGTTTCCTTTATCTCTAGCCATGGCTCCTAGGCGCAGATAGCCTGAAAACATACATTTAAAAGTTTTTATGTTTAAAATGCTAGTTATAAAGGATGATAATTTTAAAGTCATACTTTTGAAACAATTGTTTTCTGTTAATACATTCATACAACAAAGAGAAAATCCACAGATAAAAACATATCAAGTATCAACATAACTAATTAACAATCTGACAAGTTAAAGAGCAACTCTGTCACTATCCAGACTTACTATCTCACATTCCTCTCTTCCAGTCCATCCCCAACGCTAGCACCCTGGTCGGAGTCCTCATCTCAAGCTAAGTGATTTAAAAAGCTTGGAGCTGTTCTGTTTCCAGTTTCTCTCCGATACACAACACTGTCAGTTACTTTTTCTTAAAAAGCTGCTTGTCATGTGGCAAAATAGTGAAAGCATGTACTACTAGGGATTACTGTGGCTCTTGCACTTTAATAATAATAAAAAAGTGCCACACAAATGTAAGTTGTTATTTTCTCCAGAAAATGTCACTCTCCTCAAGAAACCAACAATGGCTTACTACTGCCTATCAAATCAATTCAAATTCACTCTAGCATTCAACTAAAATCCTATTTATTTTAAATCACTTTTGCATCCATAACAGCATGAACAACATATTAATATAACAAATTAATAACTTTTGATTTGACCAGAGTCAAAACATCACAGCTTTAGGAAGTACAGTAGGTAAATTATTTCTCTGTGTGTGTGTGTGTGTGTGTCTAAGATTAGCACTCAGCTAACATCTGTTGCTAATCCTCTTTTTGCTGAGGAAGATTGGCCCTGGGCTAACATCCGTGCCCATCTTCCTCTACTTTGTATGGGACACCGCCACAGCATGGCTTGATAAGCAGGGCATTGGTCTGCGCCCGGGATCCAAACCCGTGAATCCCCAGGCTGCCAAAGCAGAGCACACGAACTTAACCACTACACCACTGGGCTGGCCCCTGTAAATTATTTTTAATTAAAAACTTTCCAAATTTTACAATGTCTAGATTGTAAAAACTCAGGGTAGGACAGTTTTACTAACAATTATTTCAAAGAAAAACACTACTCTTTCTCATATTACAAACATCGCAAAAATGTTTATATGAAATCAAAGCAGGACCATCACAAAAGTAAATCCATCACCAAATATGGCAAGGAGTTGTTAAAACTCTAACAAAGGTAGCTGACACACTGAAGACAGCCAAGTCTATGAAATATGGTCCAACGGGTTCTTAGTTGTTTTAGTTTCTTACATAAATTTAAGTGAAACTGTATCTTTTTTTTTTAAGGCCACAAATTTGCCTTGAAGAAAAGGGGACACAATAACCTTCAAAATTTTTACTCTTGGTTCTAAGCAAGATTTTTTTTTTCAGGCTAAATTTTTGCTGCTGTTGTGGGAATTTTAATACATAAAAAAAAAGCTTAAAATTCTTACAGTCAACATAATTAGGATGTTCCCGTAAGATGTTTTTATATAGCTTTTCTGCTTCATGGAATTCACACATTGCCTCATACAGCCTGGCTAAATTGTAGGACGTTGTAACAGAAATGGCATTATAATAATGTTCATCATGCTCAGCTTCTGCCTTCGCACGATCCAACGATGCCAAAAAATATTTCTATGAGAAAGAAAACTACATTGTTAAAAGACTTAGTTGATAACACCTAAAAAAGTGTGCATTTAACTTAACAGTAAAAAAGAAGGGATTACTTCTATTTTCCTACCTTTGCCTCCCCTAGATTTCCAAGTCTAAAATGGAGGGCACCCACATTGTTCAGAATCTCTGGGGGGACGTCGGCCTGCACTTTCTCCTGAAGGATCCGTGTTGCTGTTCCATAGGCTGAAAGGGCACCCTGAATTTTCATGGTGGACAGAATAAGGTGTAAGTAAAAATGAGAGAGAGAAACACTACACAGGTTTACAAAAAACATGCTAGGTAGGAGATGGAAAACGTGGCTAAAATACCTGTATATCAGTCTGTTCTAAGATTTGTGCCAATTCAATCCAAGCTTCAACGTCATCAGGATACTGTTCTGTGACCTTCTTCAAATGGCCCTGGGATAAAAGAGATCATTAAGGTAAAGCACTCCGACCACAGGCTGTCAAAGTAAAAAGTGGTGGCTACTCTACCTGGTTTAATAAGTCAACTGTTTGTTATTTCAACTGGAACAAGCTCAGCTAACAAAACTGCTTCCATCATATCTCTACTAGCAATAACAAGAAATGAGGAATGAGAGTCTAGGGATAGCTCACAGAAAATAGCTAAGATTTTAAAAAATGTACCTTGGCGATGTCTCGTTTTTCTTGATCTTCTGAGGCAGCATATAGAGAGCCAAGAATTTTCATAGTTTCATAATTATTAGGATAAGCTTTCAAAACTTTCTCAAAGCACTGAGATGCATTTTCTTTGTCACCTCGATAAATGTACATTTGTCCCAAACCAAAAAATGGCAGCACAAAAGAAGATGAGGCAAACTGTGTGGCTTGATAGTAGTACTGGAAAGCTTGGTCATAATCTTCCTAAAAAATGAAACAAGACCAACAATACGAACAAAAGTTTTTAAAAGACTTGAAATATTATAAAACAAAAGAACTAGATATTTAGAGAGGGTATAAATGGTCTTACCTGAACGTGGAATGATCTAGCCAGCTGATAGCAACTCTCTGCTTGCATTGCCTCCACTTCTGTGTTATGGAAGGCGTGCAGAGCCAAGTGCTGGACTTTACTATAATCCTGAACAAGAGAGACCCGAAAATCAAGGGAGTGAACTAAACAACTCTAATCATCTCAATCATAAGGCTTTTGCAAATTTCATTTTTAAAATGTGTTAATTGAATTAACAATAACAGCACTGTATCCAGAATTACAAATCATTTTTCTCATTCCCCTTGCTGATAAATTCAAGGGAGACAGAAGTAACACTATACGCAGTACTTAACATCTGCCCAATTACATATATTACTTCATTTAATCCCCACCACAATCCTTTGAGCTATGAGCCCTAGTTTTGTAATGAGAAAACCTAAGAGAGGTTAAATCCCTTATTACTAGTAATGGTAGCAGTTATAATTTATTGAGAACTATTATGTGCCAAGCATTATGCCAGGTACGATACTTACATTAGTTCTTTTTTTTTTTTTTAGATTTTTTTTTTTTATTTATTTTTCCCCCAAAGCCCCAGTACATAGTTGTCTGTCATAGCTGCACATCCTTCTAGTTGCTGTATGTGGGACGCGGCCTCAGCATGGCTGGAGGAGTGGTGCCTCGGTGCGCACCCGGGATCCGAACCCGGGCCGCCGGCAGCGGAGTGCACGCACTTAACCGCTAAGCCACAGGGCCGGCCCATTAGTTCTAATCTTAATGGAAAAACCTGCAAAGAGTATCATTATTACCATTTTATTGATGCGGAAATAGATGCTTAAAGAAGTGAAGTGTGCTGTCTAAGGTGGAAAAGTTAGAATCTGAATTTAGTCTTTTTTCCTGACTCCAAAGGAAATGTTCTGTCATGAGGGTAGCAAGTGCCAGCGCCTGGATCTGAATCCGGCTCTATCTGAATGCATGCGCATCACCTTCTCACTGGACCTGACTTTAATTTGGATTATCCAGCTTATCTCCTGAGAGTCTCAAAGTATATACAGCAGGGGTAGGAAACAACTTTCTGGTTTCAGTAGGGATGTATGTTATTCATATAACTAGAAATCTGGTCTGAAGAAGAGCTTTTGTTTGGTCAATGGCCAGTTTTGAGATTTTTTTTTTCACATTAGGAATAATAATGTGATTGCAGTTTAATAGCAAAGAAGTGTTTCCCATTAGATAAGTACTTAATATGCATAGTACATGTAATCCTAACTACCACGTCTCAAATCCTATAAAGTAGGTATTATTACTGTTTTACAAGGCAGGAAATAAAAGTTTAGGAATATTAACTTATTTGCCCAAAGCCACATAACTATATAATGGTGATGCCTGAATTTGAACCAGGTGATTCAAACTCCACACTTTTAACTATGTCACACAGCTTTTTAGCTCAATTTACATATTGTTCACTGGGATGAGGGGAAGCATCAAACGTTGGGTTTGTTTTGCTATGAAATCTACTTTAATTTTCCTAGTTTTATTACTCTATGACTCATAACACATGTTTTAGGGAATAAAATAGTTCTTTTGAAAGTTAACATACAACGTATTGAAGATTAGATTCTATTTTAAAATCTTCATTCACCCCTTCTTTAGCACAACTGAGACTTCTCTTTTTTAGTTTCTTTCCCCCCACAGTTTTTGTCCTTAACCCACTCTGCATTCTGGTTGCTTCTCTTTCAGATCAAAAGACCAAACTCAATTCTCAGCTCTTTCTGGAGGTCTGTGTTACTTGTTCCAGGAGTCACAAGCGCCCACCCTTAAACCCACTTCACTACTCAATTACTGAAGTGTCTAATGTTAATTATTAATACCTTTTCTTCCCAGCTAAACTTTTCTTCTGTAGGGAGGCAAGGTAGTCTGGTGGGCAGAGAACTAAAAGCCACATCTCAACTTTACTATCTGCTAGCTTAGTGCATTTTGGCAAGTGATGTTATTTAACATTGCTGAGACTCAAATTTTCTTATCTATAAGAAAGAGAAATAGAAATATCCTGCCTACTTCCTATCTCTGAGGGCTGCTGCAATGACAAATTGAGAAAACATATGTAAACACGCTCTGTAAACCTTAAAGACACAAATTCAGCGCAAGATAACCTCACATCACCTGGCACATGCTGATCACAGACCAGGTGTTCAGTAACACAAACAGATTGGCTTGATTTACAAATTTCACTTATGTAATCTATAAGGTTCTGTATATCCTGATTGTTTTAAGTACAGGCAAGTCTTTATCTTCAGCAGTGGAAGGGTGACCAACAATGAAAATTAAAAACTGAATAATTCTCATTTGCTTCAAGGAAGCTGTCTTAAGACCTGTGAGCAATGATTATTAGATATGCACTCAAATATTTAGAATCATCAGTCCTTTGTTTCAGTAAAAACCAAGCTAACTTGTGTAACTGTTTTACCCTAAACAGTAACGGTTCTTATCTCTTTACTTATAAGATACATTTCCATCTTCTCCCTAAATAGTTGTCTTTTAGTGCTATAATAGTTATAGCATAAAGCTTAGTTAATAATTCATTATGAAAGGGGTGTATGCTTCTATAGCCAGAGGGAGTAAAGCATCATGGTTAACAGCTGGGTGACCTTAGGCTATTGACTCTGCCTCAATTATTAATCCACAAAATGAGGATAATATTACCCACCTCATAGGACTCTTGTGAATATTATATAAATTCACTCAATGCACTTTTAACAATGCTTGGCGTTTAGTAAGCACTGAATGCACGTTAATAGCAACAATAACAGCAACATAGTATCTATTATTAATACAGACTGATGCAGTTTTGTGAACTTTTACCTAAACTGCTATTTAACTATTTTTAAGTTCTTAATACAATTCAGTACCTGGTTTTGATATGGCAGATTAAACTTTCATGCTTACTGTATAAAAACTTTACCAATGACATCTTGGATTAGTATTTAAGAAATCTATTGCCTATCAGGAGCCCACCATACGCTATGCTCTTACTAAACTAAACTATGAAGACTATCTCACACACCTGCACCTTTCCCCTTTTAACTACCTAGTGACCTCCTAAAAACCCAGTTCAAGAGCTTTTCCTTCTTGGTGAAAACCCTCCTTAACCACTTGATCACTTCCTCTTTCATTTCTCTACCACAGCAGGGTTGAGACTTTTATTTCTACATTTACATTTGTTTACATGTCTGTGTTTTCTATGAAACCAAACTCCTTGGGTGTAGAAACCATGTCTTACTGACCTCCACATCCCTATCACAGTGTCGGGTACTGTATAAAGAGTTAATAAATATTAAGCGAAAGAATGAATACCAAATGTACCCAACCCCAGATAACTAATACTAAAACTCTAATTTGAAAAAAAACTCTTGACATTTTCAAATTTCTTTCCAAGTTAAAAAAATAAAGTACTAACTGCAGTACAGCAAAACAAAAATCAGGATTTAGAAAGAAACAACTTTAATAAATGACTTCTCCTACCTTTTTGAAGAAAAAGTGATTTGCCAAGTGGTTCAATACCATGGGGTTGCTGGGATCGATAGTGTAGGCTCTGGAAAGCAGCTGGACGCCATTTTTGATGGAATCAGCCTACAACAAAAACGACGGCAGGGTTGATTGAAAATACTACTTAATTAGCATTTTTCAAAGTTTTCTTTATAGTCGGAAGAAATAAGGTTACATAAATTTAAGTTCAGATACCAAAATATAGCTCTTGTTTTAACTAACCTTCACCAGGGACAAAAAAAAATTAAAATAGCGAGTTAAATTGTTAGAATTTAGTTTTCTTAACAAACTCAATTGCAGGAGCACCTTCACTGGAAAGCCCTCCCTGCCCTCTGATATATTGGGTGCATGTAATAAATATACTTGATATCAGAGTCCCAAACATTTTACTGCTAATCCCTAAGGCAAATAATAGAAAATACTCCAAAAGATTGCATTTTTAACAGCTTTACTGAGATATAATTCACATACTATTCACCCACTTAAAGTGTATAATTCAACTTTTTTTTAGTATGTTCACAGAGCTGTGCAACCATCACCACAATCTAATTTTGGAACTCTTTCATTATCCCCAAAAGAAAGCCCATACCCATTAGCAGTCAATTTCCATTTATCCACAACCCCTCACCCAGACCTCCCACCATTCCTCTCTGCCCCCAACCCTAGGCAATTAATTATTAATCTGCTTTGTCTCCATAGATTTCCCTATTCTGAACATTTCACATCAATGGAATCATTTGTGGTCTTTGTGGAATCAATGTGGTCTTTGGTAACTGACTCTTTTCATTGAGCATAATGGTTTTTTTTTTAATAGCATAATGTTTTAAAAGTTCATCCCTATTGAGGCATGTATCAGTACTTCACATATTTTCTTCTAAAAGTTTTAAAGTTTTGCTTTTCTCATTTAGGTCTTTAGTCCACCTGTAATGGATTAGTTATGGTATGAGTTAGGCATATAACTTTTGATTACCAATGGCCCACTGTTGATCAGACGATCTCTGTTGTATTCAAGTTTCCACCTACACATAGGTCAGTTTGAGCTCTCTATTCTGTTCCACTGGTCTGTCCTTCTAACTGTGTACTAACATCACACTAGCTCTGCCACTACAGCTCTGTCAGGAAGTTCTCTTCCTACCTCACTATTATTCAAAACTATTTTGGCTAATCTTGGTCTTTGGCTCTTATGAAGTTTAGATCAGATGTCCAAGCTCCCTGAAAACTGTTGGGATTCAAAGGATCTCTGCCTAGGACCTGAACAAAACTGGGGTTCTGTTGTTAGGAAACACAGCTGCATGTTCCTATGAAATGGCTACTGGATAAACAATAGTATCTGCAACACCTTCTATTCCTAGAACAGAACGAACGAGTGATGAATTTTCTCAGATGCTTTTTCTGCACCTAGATGGACAGTCATATTATGTTTCTTCCCTTAGACTTCCATGATATGGTTTCAATCACAATGAGGCACAGATTTTCAATGTTGTAATGTCTTTGTAATCCTGGGATCTATTTGATCTACTTGATCATGGTGTATTTTTTTTTTTTTTTGCATATACATTCATAAATGGAATCTGGCCTCTAATTTTCTTTCCTTATCACCTTTACAGAGTTTAGTATTAAGCAATACGTAACCCTCATAAAAAACACCTGAAGCTTTCCTTCATTTTCATATTTTCTGAAAGTTTGTGTTAGATAAGAATTATGTGTTCCTTGAAGATTTGGCAAATAAGACACCGTAGGCTGATTACTGACTCAATTTCTTTAATGGTTATTAGCTTATTTGGGTTTTCTATTTCTATTGATGTGAGTCAAATTACCAAAATGTTGTTCATTGTATTGCCATACTTCTCAGTTCTTATATCCTATCCTCTTTGTTCCATGGCACACTCCTCTGGTTTTACTTTATTTTTCTCCTTCACCCTCAATCCCTTCTTCTAATCCTCTCCTCATCACAATTATCCACTCTAATGTGCTCGCTATATATTCTAAGTATGCACATATCTTATAAAATATGTAATGTCATTTATGTGTTTTTTTAAACACACATAAACAGTATGGGCTATAAATCTCATTCTATTTTTGTAGCTCAACTCTACGTTTTTAAGCTAATATCTATGTTGCTATATGTGTACCTAGGTCATTGCTGTCTCCCAAAATCTATCCTCCAACCATGATGGCCATCTCTCTTTTCCCCATTTTCCTTCCCTATCTTTCTAGGAGCTTCTTACAGATTATAGTTTAATGCTTGAGTTCTACATACTTTCCTCTCACTTTGCCCCAGGGTCTGGATTGAGAGAGACAGACAGCAACTTTTGCTATTTCACCATTGTGACAAGAATTGGAAACCTCTTAAGATTTTTATATATCTATATTGTATTTGTAATTAAATCCCCCTAATTCTTAATATTGTGTTTTGTTTGTGTGACATTTTTCCTCTTTTTACTTTCTTGTTCAGTTCTTGCTTGAGATTTATCTGCTTTATTAGTCCCCATCTCCCACCTCCCCCCACAGAGCCCCTTTGGGTTTAGTGCTTCTAGCCGTTGTCTTGGTATGGCAGACGTCTGCAGACTACCCGACAGCCATTTTACCCTTCCTACCCGGCTAACAGAATCCAGACTCTGTAGCCTGTGGAGATCTTCTGATGTCAGGAAGGAAAGCTCCCTCCTCCTCTTCTCCAGCCCCAGAGGATGAATCATGATTGCTCTAAACCAGTCAAGATGACCCACTCCCCTTTCCTGGAGACTGGTCTAAGGCAGTTGTTCTCAACTTCGGGCACTGTCGTTTTCGGTTACCACAAACAGAAGGGTTGTACTGGCACTTAGTGGGCAGAGGTCAAGGATGCTGCTAAACATCCCATAATGGGTAGAATAATTCCCCACAACAAAATATTATCTAGCCCAAAACATCAATAGTGCTGAGGCTGAGAAACCCTGGTAACTCTGTCTAGACAATTATACATAAGGAGAAGCATGACTGCGAGCTTCCTTGTCAATATAGGACAGAACTTCTCCAAGAGAAAGCCTTTATCATCTCCCTTTCCTCCCTCCGTATAAGGCTGATGTAATGACGAGATGCCGGGAGATGCAGCAGCTATCTTGCAACTGTGAAGTGACAGACATGAGGAGGAAAGGCCACAGATTAAGAGAGGACAGAAAGATATAAAACCCTGGGTTTGATGATACTGAGGTGCCAAATCTGAGACCTTAGACAGCTTGTTTAGTAAACAATAAAAACTCTTGTGTTTAAGTTACTGTAGTGTGCTTTTTGTTACTGCCACTGAAAGCATTCCAAACTGATATGTAGTCCATAATCCCTTATCTGAGATTCCAAAATCAAAAAACCTCTAAAAACATAAGTTTTTTTGTAATCTTAAAGTAAGCTCATTTGGTGGCAAAAGTTTACCTGAATTTGAAGCTACTCCCTAAGTGTGAATAGTCACTCATTTTGCCACAGAAATATAATTTTGCGTTTGGGGTTGTGTCCTAATAACCGGGGTATTACACATTATGCAGTGTAGACACAGTACTACATTTCTATAATCTGAAATCTTGATTTCTAAAACACTCTGGCCTCAACAGTTTTAGATAAGGGATCTGGGTCTGAAAATCAGTCAGGAAATAGATAACTTTTTCACTCACATACCTCTTTATTGTTGAGTTCTAGAACAGCCAGACCAACCAATGCTCCCACACATTTGGAATTGAGTTCCAGGGCTCTGCTGAAAGCCAGACGAGCTTTCTCCAGTTTGTTAAGTTTCACAAAGCAATGGCCCATTCCTAAACGAACTTCCGCTAAAAAAATAAAGTCATTCAATCTGTCAAACTAGGGCATTTTTAGGGTTTGAACTTTAAAAACTGCTTAAACATTCTCTATTTATGAGTTGCAAAATCCCAAAACTAACCTCAGTATAACTACGCTACAAAATCTTTTGGTATATCACAAACTTGGTTTCACTGGGGATTAGGTTATAGACTCTCCCCCCCCGCCCGACCCTCACCCTCTCATCATGGATATCTTTCTCATCACAGAACATCTATAACAGTGGTATTTTTCAGGAGTGTCTACTAACACTCCTGGCTACACTGTACCTTCAATATTTAATTTTTGAAGGGTAATTTTTTTTTTTTTTGTGAGGAAGATCAGCCCTGAGCTAACATCCGTGCTAATCCTCCTCTTTTTGCTGAGGAAGACTGGCTCTGAGCTAACATCTATTGCCAATCCTCCTCCTTTTTTCTTCCGCCAAAGCCCCAGTAGATAGTTGTATGTCATAGTTGCACATCCTGCTAGTTGTTGTATGTGGGACGCGGCCTCAGCATGGCCGGAGAAGCGGTGCGTCGGTGCACGCCCGGGATCCGAACCCGGGCCGCCAGTAGCGGAGCACACACACTTAACTGCCAAGCCACAGGGCCAGCCCCTGAAGAGCAATTTTTAAACAGAGAACAAAAAGTTTCATTAAGGTCTTAAATATTGAGACTGACTACAGGCACATACTGTCACTCCCTTCAGGGCTATGCTTACTCGTGCTACCCAATTTCAAGGCCATGCCAAAACACAACCATGTTCCTATCTAAGGCCAACCTCTCCACTGGTCACTAGATCCTACCCCTTCTCATCTATTTAAGCACACTGCTCCGGCAACCCTCCCCTATTTTTCCTGCATAATCAAATTTCCCCTCCCTACTAGATTATTCTCACCCACATACATTCTGTCACCTTAAAAAAATCCTCTCGATTCCATTTCCCTTTCCAGTTGTCAGCCCATTCCTATTCTTCCCTTGATAGCAAAACTCCTTGAGAGATCTATCTACACCTGCTGCCTCCAATTCCTTTCCTTCCATTTTCTCTTGAATGCGCTCCAATGAGGATCTCCACCCCCACCAACATTCCAGGAAAACTGCTTTTATCAAGGTCACTAACGATTTATATGCCGCCAAATCCAATGATCAATTCTCAGACCCTATTTTATTTGGCCGAACAACAGAACTGACACTGACACCCTCCCCTTCTGGAAACATTTTACATTTGACTTCAAGGACAGTGCACTTCCTCTCTTTTCCTCCTACACCTCCCACTGCTCCTTCGCTGATTCTTCCTCATTTCCTAACTTCGAAATGTCAGAGTGCCCTAGGCCTCCATCCTTGGACCTCTTTTCCATCTACACTCACTCCCCTGGTGACCTCAGACAGTTTCGTGGCTCTATATACCCTCTATATGTTGATGACTTCCAAATTAATTTCTTGGGCCCAGACCTCTTTCCTGAACTCCAGCCCTCCTGACTTGTCCACTTGTACGTCTAAAAGGCATTTCAAACTTTTCATGTCTAAAACTAGTTCCTCTTGGGGCCGGCTCCGTGGCTTAGCGGTTGAGTGCGCGCGCTCTGATGCTGGCGGCCCGGGTTCGGACCCCGGGAGCGCCCCGAGGCACCACTTCTCCGGCCAACGTGAGGCCGAGTCCCACGTACAGCAACTAGAAGGATGTGAACCTGTGACATACAACTATCTACTGGGGCTTTGGGGGGAAAAAACTGAATAAATAAAATCTTTAAAACTAGTTCCTCTTGAACTATTTTCCAAACGTCGTAAAATGTAACTCCACTCTTCCAATTGCTTATACAAAGGAGGTACCTTTGACTCCTCCTTGATTTCACACATCACATCTACTCCATCAGTTCTTCCTTCAAAAGATATTTAGAATCTCACCACTTACACCTCCGCTATTACCACTCGAGTGCAAGCCACAATCCTCTCTGACCTGCATGACTGCAATAGCCTTCTACCTGGTCTTCCTACTTCTATCCTTGCCCCCAGGCCCCAGTCTACTCAACTCAGAAGCTCGAACGATCCTTTTAAATATAAGTCAGATCACGTTACTTACTCCTCTGCCTAAAGCCCTCCAATGGCTTCCTACGTCTCTCAGAGTAAAAGCTGAAGTCCTTATAATAGTCTGTGACGCCTTACATGATTGGTCGCTGGTTATATCTTTGACCCCAGTTCTTACTACTTTTCGTCCTCGTTCCCTCTCCCTCTCCATTCCAGACACACTGGCTTCCTCACTCTTCCTCAAACCTGCCAGGCCCACTGTTTCATGGACCCTTGTACCTCCTGCTCCCTCTCTCTGGGAATAATCTTCTCCCAGGTATCTGCATACCTCTTAGATTTTTTAGGTCTTTGCGTGAATGTTTCAGCAATGCATTTCCCTGGTCAACCTTTCTAAGCAACATCCCCTTATCAATACCTTACATAGTATATATTTTACTCATTTATCTACCCCACTGGAAAATGAATTCCATGAGGGCAGGGACTTTTGTCTCTTTGGTTCATTGCGGCAATCCCTGGGTCTAGAACGGTGCCTGGCACATTGTTGGTACTCAATGAAATTTCCTAAATAAATGAGATTTTGAAAAGAAAAATACTACAGGGTAAAAAGATTATAACACGATCTATTCAGCTTTTGAATCAAACATAGTATTTTTTAAAAATCTTAATTCCGTCATTTCAACAATCCTACAATATCTTTTCACAACTAACTTCATAAGCAACTGCCAAATCCTCAATATTTTAAGTTGGATCATAAAGAGCTTAGACTTAAAGTTTTTCTCTTACCTGGACATCCTGGGTTAGTACGCAATGCCTTCTTATAATAAGCAAGAGCTCCTCTGTAATCCTTCTTGTTGAAGGAAATGCAAGCTTTACCTGTAATTTTTTAAAATAAACACACACTGATTCAAGAACACAAGGTTAATATGCTCTACACTAACTCTCCTAAATCAAATACATCTCCCAGTAAGAAATACTTGAAAATAGTGAAAATGATTGCATATTAAAACTTGTTTTCCATAAGGTATATTAATTTATGCCTATAAACAGAACAGTCCTGTCTTGATGTTAAATGTTATAAAACAGTAATTAAAATAGCTTAGAGCTGTCCAAATAGAGATTGTTTATTGACTCTTTAGAAGTGGATAACAAATTATTCTTAACTGGTACATATTTTATTTCTGTAATTTCAAGAGAAACAATGATAGTGTTTCTATTGCAGATAGCCTCATTTTTAATAAGGTAAAGCTCTTTTACTTTGCTGTCCAGCTCAGTTACTAAGGAGCTATTATAAAGAGATATATTCCACGCATATCTGAAAAATATAGATTCCTAAGATGGTTGCTGAAAACGACTTACCAAGAAGGGCTGGAATATTATTTGGAGACTGGTTGAGTACAAAATGAAATTGTGCATCAGCCTGATCCATTTTGTCACCTTCAAGTAGGCAGAAGCAGGCTCTTCCCAACAAATGGTTCTGAAAATGTAATGCATCATCTTAGACTTGACTTCATCAAGGACTAACCACAATTTAACATGAATGTGTAACACTAAAATGAAAACTATATAGGAAGAAGGTGGAGCATCACAAATTCCTCTACCAACTATAACGTGTTTAAACTACCAATACGCAATTCTTAATTACAAACTGAGAAATTATCCTGAAATGCAAGTCTTCTGTGCCAGGAACAATAAGAAAAATAAAGGTTCAAACTCCTTAAAATATGCTTGAAATTCACCTAGAGATGTTGGGATTACTGACTCCCCACGTGGATAAGTCTCATATGCTAAATTTGCCCATATTAATTCAACAGTACAAGGACCAAAGAAATTCCAGTCTTAAGGAGGAGCCTTTCTTCCTTTTGATGATTTGTATCAACCATGTTATTTTAAGAAAAACTCTTTGAAAAAGAAAAATCTGTTGCCTATCACATACATTTTGCTCTCATGTGGTATTTTTTTTCCACTGTCATGAATTCAAAGAAATATAACTTATTTTACCTGATCATACATAATAATTTTATCGGCCATTGTATACAGCAGGGTTGCCTGTGTAATAAGATCTTTCTTATTGTCCTTATTCTTTTCCTTCCGAGCCTGTTGGACATAATAGGCCGCCAGTGTATCCAAGCAAGTCATCTGGTCTTTTTCGTGGTCTCTATAGTCCAAATTGCCATCTATACGTGCTGCTTCCAACAACTTTACAAACTCTTCTGTTTTTCCTTGCTTGTAGTATTCCAGCTATAAGGTAAAGAATCAAATTAGAATTACTAAAGCCTGTGTCCATACAAAAAGTTGTACACGAATGCTTATAGCAGCTTTACTTGTAATAGCGAAAAACTGGAAACAACCCAATTGTTGATCAACAGGTGAATGCACAAATCAGCTGTGGTGTATCTGCACAATGGCTACTGCTCAGCAGTAAAAAGGAAGGAACTATTGATACATGCTACAACATGGATAAATCTCAAAATAATTATGCTGAGTGAAAGAAGCCAGACCAAAAGGAATACATATGTACTGTATGATTCCATTTATATAAAACTCTAGAAAATGCAAACTAGTCTTTAGCAACAAAAAGCTGATCAGGGGTTGCCTGGAAACTGTGGAGGGCAGGGGAGAGTTTGAAGGAAAGTTTTCAAGGGTGATGGATATATGCATTATCTTGATTGTGGTGATGATTTCACAGGCATATACATATGCTAACCTTATCAAATGGTATACATCAAATACATACAGTTCATTATAGGTGAATTTTATCTAATAAAGTTGTTAAAAATAATTATAATCACTTACAAATGTTTCCAGCTTACTTCTTACCCAGATAATAATTAATTTCAAACTAAATCAGAGCTCAAGATAGAGAAAGCAATAATGAGAGGTATAAATAATTCTGAACAGAAAACTTGGGTTCTAGATGTATCAAAAATTATCTATGACTTTGGGCTTGTGGAATAACTTCCCTGGACATCAGTTTCATTTATTAACAATCAAAGAAACATCTATCATTTACTAACCACCTACTATGGGCCACATACTATGCCAGGAACTTCATATACATTATCTCTAATCCGTACAACCACCCTTGAAGTGAATACTAACACCTCTCTCTTTTAGATGAGGAAACAGGCTCAGAAGGCAGATCATTTGTCTAAGGTCACACAGCTAGCAGCCAAGTTGGAATTTGAGAAAAGGCCTCTTGAATTGCAAAGTCTACACTCTTTCCTCTGTAACAATCTATAGCCCTCATGTTTCATCAATTTATTTTACCACAGGTGCCATGCTAATCCTCCAATACTCCAATTTTCATGTAAGTGCTACCAAAGGAGGCATTTGTACTAAAAAAAATCTAAGTTCTCTTCTGGTTTGAAAAAATGTGTGACAAGCATGAATGGCTTGTTCCCCATAGACTAGGAACACTTAGCACTTCAAGTCAAGAAGGCACTGCTTGTCACTGACAGTACTTTTCTGCAAATCCACATCTAAGAAACTCTTCGAGTTGGGCTTGAGCACTGGATACTAGCCCAATTTCAGGCCTACTTCTCTGACCCTTCAAGACAATATTAGGAGCCTCCTATGTATCCTTCCATGGAAGTGACCTGTGGTACACTTGCTTAGGAATAATGATTATAGTACCATATACTACTGCAAGCATTTACTATAATGTTCCCATAAAAAGGAAACATCATTACACAGCTGGTGCTGGGGATGGCTGAGGGTGTTAGAATTTTAGGCTCTCTGAGGTGATTTTCCTGGGAATCTCTAGTAGTGTTTATGTTATGGAAGGGACCAAACAGGACAAAAAAACTTAATCTCGCGATAAACTTCATTCAGAAGCACTTCTGTGGGTTATCGTGGAACCTAATCACCTTCTAGAGTATTTTACAGGAAATGTTTTATTGTTATAGGAAACAATGTCAAGTGGCAATGTTTACATCGTGGCACCTTGTTTTTTCTCAGCTTATCTATAAACCATAAGCCAGTCCTCACTGAGTAGTCACTAAATAATCAAATACTCAATATAGTATTTAACTTAAATGAATTTTGCCTTTACCAACATCTATTAATTTACGAGTGGAGTAGCACATCATTTAGGAAACTGGCCTTTTCATTCCATAAACAGTGATACAATTAACTTCCATACACATGGCACAATTAATTTACTTATCATGCACCCAAGCTGGCTAGTAGCATATCCGAAAACAGAAACCACATATTTTTCCCAGTCAATATATAAAAACATTTGTTATATGGACACTGACCGCCAAAGCAATCCATATGTGCAGTTGTGTATGTTCCTGTTTCAGAATACTGATAACTTCATCTCCCTCCGGTAACTGATCGAAGTCAAGTTCAATGACCTAAAACATAAAATGTAGGTTTTAACTTAGTTCTTTTTTAAATTCACATTTCTTCTTTGCTGCTTTTCTTGACTATACATCACTACAGATATATGCAGGGTTGTATTCACTTTCAACCCGGCTGAGCAAGAATATGTTAAGAAATGTTTAAGGAGCAAACGACAAATAGGTTATATGGCATTACTAAAATAAAAGCTCACAGAAGCAAACAAATCCTGCTAGTTGTCCTCAAATCACTAGAACTATAAAACACTGCAAAAACTCTGCTTACTCAAACACAACATAAAACCCTGCTTAACATATAATGCAGGTAAAGTGCAGATAAGCACCCGAGAGACTCGGACGCTAGGTCTGACAACTTGAGAAGCACCATCCTAGCAGCAATGCAAAGCTGAATGCCACTGCATACATGAATCATGGAGGCAGCATTTGTGTGTCACAGACACTCCTAAATGTGGGCACAAAAATAATAGTAAGAAAATGTTCTGGAATTAGACAGTGGTGATGGTTACACAACTTTGCGAATATTACTAAAGACCACTGGATTTTACGGCAAGTGAATTATATCTCAATATTATATCTCAATCAAACAAAAATAAGAGTATGAGACATCCAGCAGCAATACATCAATGCTGGGAGCTTTACTCGGACAAGCCTCAGGCCACCATGAACGAGGTGTGGGGCCGGGAGAAGGGGGCTCATTCTATCAGCACACAGCAGCGGCCAGATCTTGGGGTCTCTATGCCACTGATGGGGCCTTGTGTGGCAGACACTGTGCATGACAGACTCGAGTTTTTAAGGGAGAAAGGGCGACATCCTATATATTCCCAGGGAAAGACAGAGCAGTAGAGAGCCCACGGTGACATCAGCGCCCACCTCTGCGACCTGCGAGGTGCTTTACAGTTTATCCAGCACTCTCACACCCCTGCGCCCGCGAATCAGGAAAGCGCAGACTACTGTCAGATACGAACAGGCTGGAGGAGAACTTTCAAGAACTCCTTCTCGAGGTGCCCCGAGGCTGCGGGGAGGCGGTGCTCCCAGCCGGGGAGGGCACAGGGGCTGGGGAAGGAGGCGATCAGAGCTTCGGCCGGGGATTTCGATCCGGACTCCGCGGGCAGAGGGTGCTCCCGCTTCGGAGACGAAGTCGAGAGAAAGGGGAGGAGGAGATCGTCCAAGTTCACGGCCCCCGCCCTCCCCCATACTCGACACTCACCTCGTCAGTGTCCCGGAGGGGAATCTCGATGGAGCCCCGCGACATGATGAGACCAGAGGACGAGCGGGTGTCTCGCCCCGCCGCTCCGCAGCCGGTCCTCCTGGCTTCTGGCTCCTCCAGACGCTGCCGGCCGCTCGGGCTCCGGTGGTGACTGCCGCTCCGCGGCGCCGCCGGAGCTCCGGCTTCTCCTTCCCGTCAGCCGCTTAAACAACGAGCAGCCTTCGCCGTCCGGCCACTTCCGGCAGCCCCGCCCCCTGCCCCGGAAGTACTCCCCGCTGGGGGCCTGCGGGCTCCGCCTCGGCTCCGGTGTTTCTCTGACTTGGGGATGACGGCTCCGAGGCTTTCGTTGGCGTGTCTACCGCTCCGTGGGCCTGCGGCTTCTGGATCTGAGCCCGGCACCGGCGCGGCCCGGAATAAATGCTCCGAAGGCGGGCCGCCCCGCCCTGAGGGGGACGGGACGACGAATGAGGCGCGGGTTCGGGGCTGGCCACGGACTGACGTGGGGCCTCTGGCCAATTCCGGCAGCCCTCTCCTCCGAGCCCCACTCCGCCCCCGAGCCCGGACCTGGCCTCTCGGGGTGGGCTGGCCAATCTGGTCTTCTTGTCAAGATTGCTGCGGATAATCCAGTCGTTCTTCAACCCAGTCATTGGTTCCTGTTTAGCAGCTGTTGTGTGCGAATCATAACTGTGCTACTTTTGTGATCCGTTTAAATAGACGTTACTGTGAATTCTGTAATCATTGTGATAGGTCATGTATTTTGTGTGGTTTTAGTTTTTTCTTTGAAGCATATGAGAATCTGCTAGATTTGTGATTTTAACAAAGTTGTTGAAGAATTTGATTAAACCTGTAATCAATGTTTTGGTTAAATTATAGAATTTGATTAAATACGTTTTAATTACTGTTTTCATTAAATTACAGAATACGATTAAATTAGTTTGCAATCAATGTTTTGATTGAATCAGAGAAGGATCTGATTAAATAAATTTGTAAACAGTGTCAGTTTTACCTCTAAGTGTCTCTCAGATGTATTCCTTCTCTTCATCTCCACCACCTCCATTCTATCCCAAGCCAACGTCGTTCTTTCCTGCCTGGATTACTGCAACAGCCTCCTTTTTTACTCAATACATCATCCACTCTGGCCCCAAACTCCAACTTGGCTTCAACATGTTACACACTCATCTTTAAAAAGTACCAATTTGATGTTGCCTTTCCTCCCACCTTCTTCAAAACCCTATAAGTGGAAACTTAGTTGTGTAACTATTTCAACGTTGGGCGCTTTGCTGTCCAATACAAACATAATGCTAGTTGCCTAATTTAAAATTTTGTAGTAGCTGCATTAAAAAAGTAAAAAGTAGATGAAATTAATTTTGGTATTATATTTTGTTTAACCCAATATATCCAAAGTATTTCAACATGTAATCAATATAAAAATTGAGAGAATTTACATTTTTTTCATACTTTGTCTTGGAAATCCAGTATGTACTTTCTGCTTACGTACTTAATTCAGTTGCTTAATTTTAATTGGACATACTCTATTTAGGATCTCTATTTAGATTTCAGAAAACTTACAGTTGAAAAAATAGATTCACATACTTGGATTTTTCCAAACACACGTAAAAGTTTTCCAATAACTGAACTATTGGTCTTAAATTTTAAATTAATTAAAAATAAATAAAATTTAAAATTCAATTCCTCTGTTGCATTAGCCATATTTCAAGTGCTCAATAGCCTCAAGTATTTAGTGGATACTGTATTGGACAGCACAGCACTGTATTTCCAGGAAATACTCTTTAATATGTTTTAAGGTTTATAAGTGAGCATTAAACAAAAGTACACATCATGGTAAGTGTTACTCTCATGCCCAGAGCCTCCCTGGCCTTAAAGACCCTAGCGATACATGTGAATTAGTCTTTCAGTTACCGGCAGCCAAAGGCATCCTAACTGTTAATGCAGAACACTGTGATTGAATAACAGGAGGACCCAATTTAGACTGGGATTTGGAGGAAATGACACTTAAGTTGAAACTTGGAAGATGAGTAAAATTTGGCTAGATAAAGGCTATAGGGAGTGTCTACCAGACTGAGGGGATAGCACGTTGAGGAAAAGCTTTGTGAACCTGAAAGAAGGCCGTGTGGCTGGAACGTAAAAAATGAGGAGGAGAATAGCATGAGTTGAGGCTGAAGACATAAGTAGTCAAATCATGCCCAGATTTATCCATGTAAAGCAAAACTGGCACCTTACCTTGCTTCCAAAATGAGTAAGTGTACACATCGCATTCCACAGTTAGGAAAAACAAAACACTTCACACACTGAGGTAAACCAAAAAAGAACAGTGTTACACCAGCTATAGTCTCCAAAGTGAATGAAACCTTCAGCATTTCCCACATTACTGACTCCCTAACAAAAACAATTTAATCGCTGACTTTTATAAGTTTGAAGATATGCAATAATTCGGGGGAATATGGCAATCATAGAAGAAAATTTCTTTTTCCATCATGAACCAACTAACTATAAACCTTATAACTTTGAGTTGTGTGTTTGATGAACTAGTTCTTTTAAAGCCTAAATTCACTTGTAAACTTTTGCAAGTTTTTTTTTTTTTTGAGGAGGAGGCTTGGTCCTGAGCTAACATCTATCTGTTGCCAATCTTCCTCTTTTTCTTTTTTCTCCCTAAAGCGCCAGTACATAGTTGTATATCCTTGTTGTAGATCCTTCTAGTTCTTCTATGTGGGATGCTGCCTCAGCATGGCTTGATGAGAGGTTAGTAGGTCCACGCCCAGGTTCCGAACAGGCAAACCTCAGGCTGCCGAAGAAGGAGTGAACTTAACCACTAGGCCACGGGCCAGCCCCTGCAAGTGTTTTTCTAAGGAAACTATTTTTCTAAATGCTTTTGTCTCTGAGACTTCTTTTGACACAGGATGTGTTGAGGAGTTTGGATTTTATCTTAGGTGCAATGAAACTGAGAAGTTTGAGCTGACGTGTATGTATCAATGAGTATGTGTATGTGAGAGAGAGAGAGAATTGGTTTTGTGGTTTTAAAAGATTGTTCTGGCTACATTGTGGAGAATAGATTGGGCAGTGTTTGAGAGGATGTGGGCAGACCACTTAGGAAACTCCTGGAGAGATATATAGAATATCTATATAGATATAGAGTATATAGAATATATAGGGATATGTAGAATATGTCTCCACCTCCACTACCTTAAAAATATATATATAATCTTAATCACTAGGGCTCGCTAATGCATTAAATATGGGCAGCATTGAAAAAGTAGTGTCTAGAAGAACTTCCAGGTTTTACGTGAACAACTGTGTGAAGGAAGTGTCATTTTCCAAGATAGGAATGACTAGTGGAGAAGAACATTCGGGCAAGGGTAGGTCGTGAGCTGGGTTTTCAGATGTGTTGTTTGCCCTGTCTCTGGTATCTCTGAGACAGATATCAGACAGGCAGTCAGACATACAGATCTGGAGCTCGGAAGACAGTTTCTGAGCTGGAGAAATAAGTCTGAGAGCCGCTGGCATACAGATGAAATTTAAAACTATGGGATCAGATGAGAGAATCTAGAGAGAGCATAGAGTGACAAGAGAAGGGCCAGGACCAAGTTCTGAGGAATTCTAGCACACAGCAGGCAGGCAGGGAAGAGAGTCTGCAAGGAATCAGAGGACGGGTCCGAGAGAAAATCACCTGGCAACAATTGGGACTTAAAGTGCAACTCTCGACACAGGCAGTTTTTTGTTTTCCCCTGACTCCAGTAGATACTGATTAAATCAGACATTTTTAAGCTGTAGATCCAGTTTTGCAGCACAAAGATTTTATTTCAGCTGGCATGACTGTGCAATGTCTGTTCACAAAATGCCGTGCTCCATGTTGGGTCTGAGTGCACCAGATCAACGTAAAGCAGTGAGTGTGTATTTGGTCAGTGTGGATTTTAAGTATGTATTCAAAATAGATAGCCAAGGTTCTTTACTTTTCTGTTGTTGATATTGTGGTCAGTCATAGAGTTGATAAATACATACATTTAGCTCACTGAAGAATGAACTATTTTATATGTTGATAAAATATGCTAATTATTAAAATTGAATAAAGAATATTTAATTTTAACAAAGAATATTTGAGATGTTAAATTAGATATCTTTTATCAGGAGCAAAGGGAAGTGTTTTAAGTAGTTTGTATACATTATTAAGAAAAAATAGGAAGCTGTATTAATTTGCCAGGGCAACCATAACAAAGTACCACAGACTGGGTGGCTTAAACAACAGAAATTTATTTTCTCACAAGTCTGGAGGCTCGAAGTCTGAGATCAAGGTGTTAGCAGAGTTGGTTTCTTCCGAGACCTCTTTCCTCGGCTTGCAGACGGCCCTCTTCTCCCTATGTCTTCACGTGGTCTTCCCTCAGTGTGTGTCTGTGTCCTAATTTCCTCTTGTGAGGATACCAGTCATATTGGATTAGGACCCACCCTAATGACCTCATTTTAACTTAATCACCTCTTTTAAGATTCTATCCCTAAATACAGTCACATTCTGTGGTACTGGTGGTTAGGACTACAAGATATGATTTTTGGGAGGACACAATTCAGCCCTTCACAGCACCTGTCAATAAGTCTTTGCAGGTGAATTTTATTTTATTTTTTAAATTTATTTATTTATTTATTAATGTGCGTCTGTGTGTGAGGAAGATCAGCCCTGAGCTAACATCCATGCCAGTCTTCCTCTTTTTGCTGACGAAGACTGGCCCTGAGCTAACATCTGTGCCCATCTTCCTCCACTTTATATGGGATGCTGCCACAGCATAGCCCAACAAGCGCAGTGTCTGTGCACGCCCGGGATCCGAACCCGCGCCGCCAGCAGCGGAGCGTGTGCACCCAACCGCTACATCACAGGGTCGGCCCAGCAGGTGAATTTTTAAATTGTACTTTTACCTGTCAATTATTAAAATAAGGCTTGTTTCTGAAATATTAAGATATAAGATCATTAGTAAAACATTTTAGGGTTATGATTTGTCATCACATTTGTCTGGGCACTTGTTTTATAATCTATGCCTTAGTTTCCTCTAAGTCTTCAATAAACATTAGTCTCTAAAACATGAGCTTATTTTCAGGAATTTAAAACCACATAAAATGCTCCCTTAGGTAAGAATTGGGGATGTAAAGGTTAACAGGCCTAATTTGATTGCCAGTAAAAAACTATGATAGGAATCTTAGTTCTGGCAAGTTAGAACAACCACAAAATCCTCCTAGATATGCTGGATTAAAAAACAAGAATGACATAGTAAATGTCCTTGTAAATGCATAGCTGAGAGATCTAATAGTCTGAGTAACAGGAGCTGAAGCCTATGCTAGACTACCCAGAGAGTGGAGGGTACAGCAGGGTGTTGTTTTCCATTACTTCAGGGACTTGAGTTTTAATGCTTACTCAGAGACAGAATTAGAGGATTTGGGCTCATGCAGGAAGCCTTTAAAAGACCGCGCTCTGAGTAAAAGGGGGACTAAAGAAAAAATCTCGTCAATACAGATGACAGTCTGGCCTCTGGATATCAAAGTTGCAGATGGTGGTGGTGGTAGTGACGGGGGCGGGCTGGGAGAGAGGTGGCAGAGTCTCCCATGAGACCTTGGAACACAGATCTGATGTCAGGTAGGTTTGATGTTTGACATTACCCACTTGGTCTGGGAATTCCCAAGG
This sequence comes from Ceratotherium simum simum, assembly GCF_057802395.1. NCBI lineage: Eukaryota > Metazoa > Chordata > Mammalia > Perissodactyla > Rhinocerotidae > Ceratotherium > Ceratotherium simum. The sequence goes on from NC_141906.1 coordinate 19,006,377, forward strand.
CCAGAAATTAGCAGAGGAATTATCCCTAAATGTGTGGTATCCCTGGGATGCCTGGCCAAGTTACTTAATCTCTTTGATTGATGCTTACTTCCCCGAGTGGGAATTAAATAATAGTAACTAACAAGTATTGAATGTTTACTTGTGTCAGTACTTTACATGCTGAAACTCATTTAATCTTCAGAATGGCCCTATGACATGAGTACAGTAATCTATCAATGGTGAGGGGCAATGTGTGGTGGTCACATCATCTCCTAGAATTGGTGTGGAAATAAGATGAGGTGTAATGCGACAGGTCAATGCTTATGTGACTGTACTTTGGAAACTGCAACCCTATGCTCTATCTTTTTAGGTTTTCTCACTTCAAGTAGGACATAGACTCTCATAATCTTCCCTT